>NC_133660.1:242035895-242373395 GCF_037893015.1 Macrotis lagotis
AAAAACCCAAGGAGTTCTGAAATTTGAAAGGCATCATTTGGAGGAAAGATTTAGTGTTGCAGAGAGAACTAGGAGTTTGAGTTTGAGTGGCTTTCTTAGAGATTGACTTCTAATGAATAGAAAATACTTCTAGGAAATAAAATTGTCTGGTGATGGAATGGGCTGCTGTCTGATGGAATAATTTTGAGTCACTCGAAATGTTCTGGTGGATCTGTGCACAATGCTTTCTGTATAGTATGGACCAGAATGGAGGCATCCAAATCTCAGCCTTCAAAACTCCAGAGTGCAACCGAACCAGATGAGATATAATTGGAAAATGGTTAACAAAATATCTAAAAAATACAATAAAATAGAGATAATGTTAATTTGTGGTTTTCTCAGTCTGTACAAGGCCTGCTAGAATCAATAGCACTACTGTGCTAGGGGACCTCTTAGATCTCTCCAGCTCTTTGTTCTATAATTCCAAGAAAGAACTCAGCTACTGCTGAGGTCTATCCTATTGGAAGCCAGTGATGGATTAAAAACTTAGGGTCATAAATAATCAACCTGTTAAAAACCATGATAAAAATGCCTGTTTTCTTTTCCCTCTCCCTCCTCTCCATTACCTTTAGTCATCAGTATTTACTCACATTGAATATGCACGAATTAAGTTTTAGCTGGGATCTGTGGTTTCTTCCCTAAGGAAACTTCTTTTATATCCCCCCCCCCCCCCCCCATTCTTTTGCTAGAACTAATTTAGTAGATGAAAGTCTTAGAAAATTGCTTGAGGCTCAAATGTGCTAATCCACTTTTTCTTCATCCTTTGCTGAAGTTGGAGGGGATTTTTGAGTACTTTTGAGTACTTTCTCCACTTCCCAGCCTCTATACTTTGAATCCATCTACTCTTAGGAATTCTCAATAGATTGACCATTGACAGTTTGTCACAGTAGTGAGCCACAGCTAAGAGATCAGTAGTATAAATAATAGTAGTAAACAGAGGATAGGACCAAAGGAACTTAGGAAATATATAATAAAGTGGTCTTAAGACTTGGGGCAGATCACTTTAACCTCTCTGGGCTTTCCTTTCCTCACCTGTGTTAACCAAAAATGGGAAGACCTTTAATGAATCTGATGTCTAAGCAAACTCAGGTTCCTAACATAGTCATTTGCTCTCTTTAGAATTGTGGGAGAATTCAAGGGTTCTCAAAGTAGGTACCCCAGGAGATTTTCAGAAGAGTTCCATTGTAGTCTTTCTGATGTGACTCCAGTACTTCCAAAAGACCAAGTGAAATCTTGGAAATCACTTAGCTTGTTTACTTTTGAATCTTACTTTCCTCTTCTAATGCTAATTTTTAATCATATAAGCCTATAATTTTTCTCCTCAGAGCCCTTTCAGATTTTCTGATAAGCTCTTCCAAACAGAGGTGACTTGGAGTGTAACATTTAAGTATTTGCCTTTGAATGATTGGGGGAGGAAGGATTTTTCCCCCCCCTTTTAGATTATGAAGGTTTTCTATCTAAGGGAGGTTTTAGATTTTGAAGATTTGATTTTAGAACCTGAAGAAATCCTAGGTTTCCTGCTTATCTAATAATCCCTGTGATCAATTGGTTTATCACTGTTCTTTGGTAGACTAGATTATGTCCCCAGACTTTTTAGCATTGGGGTGCTAAAATAGGGGATTAAAAATAAGATTTTAAAGGTTATTTTAGGACTTTTCAATTCTTAGTGTTTTATTTTGACACCACTATTGACTTAACTATTTTGAACCCTTGTTCTAAAAATCTTATTCTTAGAGTAGTAGGTATACAGGAGAAGGAAGGGAATAAGTCTGGGGCTTTTCAAGCATTATCTCACTTGATCCCCACAACAACCCTGAGAGATAGATTCTATTATTATTCCCAATCTGTATCCTATTATTATTATTATTATTATTCCCAATTTGTAGTTAAGGAAACTAAGGCAAACAGATGTGAAGTGAGTCCCATAGCTAGGAAGTATCTTGAGGCTGGATTTGAACTTTGGTCTTCTTGACAGACTCGGTACCCTTAGTTGTCTCAAAGCAGTATTAACAAAAGCAAATTGGGGAGGAAAGATAATGACTAATCTAATGAATTTTCTTGTTCTTTGTGGTTTATGATAAAAAAAAGTCATATAATGATCCTGGAACTGTAGAGAACTGAGTAGTCTTAGTATCATCTTTTTCTATTCGAAACAAGAGGGTCGTCCCTCATTAAAGGTGCTTCCTGAGCAAATAATGGAGCCCACACTTCTTTTAGGAAGCTTCAATTTAAAAACTTGGGGCAACATTATGGTGAGGCAGTCTTAGAAAGTCTTAGAAAGTGTTGTATGTGGGGAGGAACCTCATCTGTGTGAAACTGAAAAAGATAACTGCATTTTCTCTGCAGGATGATCTTGGACAAGTCACACTCTGGGCCTCAGTTTCTTTCCATAAAAAAGTGACAGTTGGTCTGGGTCAGAGCTTTTTAACCTTTTTAGACAGTCTGGTGTAGATTATAGACCCTTTCTTAAAGTAATGTTTACATATGTAAAATAGAATAAAGAAATAAGCAAAAACCCAAACAAATCAACCAACCAGAAATGAGTGCATAGACATCAGGGTAAGAACCCCTGCTCCAGATGGTCCCTTGAGGTTCTTTCCCACCATAAATGAATAATGATTCCATCCTAGGAGCCCTGAGTTCTAGTTTGAGCTCTAAGCTGATAATTTACCTGTGACCTTGGAAGAATAATTTATAAGCTCTAGTCCTGGGTGTATGAACACATTTGGAAGATGACCTGATATAGGTCTCTTACCTTTTTGTTAATTACTGATAGAATCAATTCTTTCTCTAGGAAACCCTCAGGAAAGAAACTTATCTTGCTGTACTGGTGCAACCCGCCCAGTCCCAACCCAAAGCAAGGATTTACATATTCCTTTAAGGAGCTTTTGGAATCTTTGTTTGATCTTTCCTTTCTTGTTGAGGGAGAAACAGACTCTAATAGCTATTTTTCTCTACTCTTCTCCCTAACCCACCCCAAGTGTCATCACCTTCCTCTGATCCTTCCCCTTCTAGTGTTATTGAGGCGAGGAGAGGAGAGAATTCAGCTCTCATAAATTACTTGTGAGTTTGGGGTTCTGCTAGGTTTCAGCATGCCTGGTTTTTGAGGGTTCCAGAGGTGCCAACAGGAGACCAAATGTCACCAAGCTTCTGCAACAGTAGGGGGATCATCAAGTGGTCCATTTTAAACTCTACTTTTTTTTTTCTTTCCATTTCTGAGTCCCACTGCAGTTAGGAATCAGACTCTAGTGTAGACTATCTCCTCTTCTGAATGAGCAGTTCTTCATTGGGGGTCCAGTCTGGAGGTCCCGTTTTGGATCAGCCTTGGACACTTATTATTCTGTAGCCAGTGGCATGGGAGCCCTGAAGACCAGTAAGGGCCATTAGTCACACACTCAAACCCACATCTGAAACTCCTGTCTTTTTGATTTTTTTTTCTTCCCCCAAATTTAAAAGGATGATTTTGGTTGGGAAAGGGGGAGGAGTGATAAGAGGTGAGAGATCAGATCTCACCATTCTCCTTAGCATTTTGGCTAATCCCTTTTGGATTTTACTCTGCTGAATGTCAGATCTGGCTACTGTCAAGTGAAGCAACTCAAGTTCTTACATAGACTAATATACCTAATTAGAATCACTGAATTCTTCCTTGGTTTTATGCTTCCCCAAATCCTCCTCCCCAGTCACATTCTGTTGCTTTCATTTTGCTCATGTATACTTCATCTGTAAAATGGGACTAAGAATCCTACCTCCTCCTACAGAATTGTTGTGGGGAATGGAGAAGATTGTGCATTTAAACCTTGCAAAGACTATATAAATGCTGACTATTAGTATGAAGCATATTTTTGTCTCCTGAGAGAAAAAACTTTGGAAAGGGGTTACTAGCGGTAGAGAGAAGAGGAGAAATGCCAGTTGGATTTTATGTCACCATTCATTGTTCTTCGTTTCTCTCTGACCATGAATCCTGTTTCAGTAACTTCTTAAAATCCCTGGCTTGCCTTCTTTCCTGCCATGCTCCTGATTTGCTGTTCAAGATCTTTCTGGTCTTCATGTTTAGGTCCCCTTTCCTAAATCACCACTTTGATGGCTGTTTCTCTTTCCCCTTCTTTTTTTGGCTCTCTTGTTTCTTCTTTCATCTAGTCTGGTTAACTATTCCTGACCACACCTATTTATTCTGTACTCTTATCAGCTGCTTGGTATTGATTAGTCTTCACTCTGCTCCCTCGAGGACAGCTTTTCTTTTAAAGGTTCTCTCTGATTTATCATCATTATCCTTAAAGTAGTAAAATAATAGTAATATCCAACAAGCACCTACTATGTATAAGTGGTTACAATTATTAGCTCCATTGATCCTCACAACAGCCCTGGGAAGGAGGCACTATGATTATCTTCAGTTTACTGATGAGAAAACTGAAGTAATAAAGAGGTTAAGTGATTTTCCCAGGAGCTTCTTGTTCACTTTTATCACTCTTGTTGGACTCTCTGTGGCCTCATTTGGGATTTTCTTGGCAAAGATACTGAAGTGGTTTGTCATTTTCTTAGACATCTCATTTTACAGATGAGGAAACTGAGACAAATAGGGTTAAGTGACTTGTCCATAGTTAGTGTGTCTCTGAGGTTCTATTTGAACTCAGATTTGAATCAGAAATCTTCCTGTTCCCAGCCTAGTGCTCCATCCATTGCATCACTAACATATTCTCAGGGCAATAAAATCTAGGGTTTTGTAATTATCAATACTTTAAAAAGTTACTATTTTACATTTTTTTACATATTTATCTTGTTTACAAGTTGTTCATTATCATAGAAAGTGAGCTCCCTGAAGGGAGGGATGATTTCCTTTTTTTTTTTTGTCTTTATATATATCTTCAGGATGTAGACATGTATGAAGGGAACAAAACCAAACCATCCAGGAGAAGGACACCAAAAGTAGAGCTGTGAAAGGAGTGGAAAGGGTGACCTTAGAGGAATAGGCAAGGCTTGGTTCAGGAGATGACTTCGAAGTAGCTCATGGAGAAGAGGGCCGGTTCTCACATGATTTCCTCAAAGAAAGTAAGAATTAGTCTACTGATCCCTGGCAACTTTAGTGACAAGCATATAGAGCTCTTGGAGATTTTCTTTTCCTTTCAACAACCCTGTGTGGTGGAAGATTCAGGTAGAGAGGAGGATGCTCTTGGCAAAAACATGGTGATCCTTATGACAACCCTGTGAAGTACCATTATTACCAAGGATAAGAAGTTTCCCTGGGTCACATAGCTAGTTCCTTTGAAGCCAGTGTTTATGCTTCTACAAATGTAGTAACATAGTAACATATATAATATGCTTTGTAAACTAAATGCTGGCTTATTAACCTCTCAGCAGTTGACCTTTCAAAGAAATACTAATTGCTTAATATGTATTTGTTGTTTAGTGTCCATTTGTGCTGATAAATGAGCATTTCTTCTGCACACTCTGGCTCTTTATTTTTTTAATCATCATGTTTTTGCCAAGAGCATCCTCCCCACCTGAATCTTCCACCACATAGGGTTGTTGTAAGGAAAGGACATCTCCAAGAGCTCTCTGTGCTAGTCACCAAAGCTACTAGGAATTAGGTGAGCATCAACCCTCTTCTCCATGAGCTGCTTCAAACTCAGCTTCTGCCTATTTCTCTGATGTTATCCTTTCTACCCATTTCATAGCTCTGCCTTTGGTATCCTCCTGGATGGTTTTGTTTTGTTCTCTAAATATTTAAACAGGTTGCTGATGATCTCCCCGCTTTCATAAAAAAAAAACCCTGGTGGAGCATTCCCCTCTCCCCATACTGTTAATAAATATATGGGAGAATGTATTAGTATGAATTTATAATATATAATGTTTCTGTAGTCTATATTTAAATATCTATCTATATTTATAGATAAAAATTTTGTCTCTGTTTGCCCAACATAGGATAAGTATGTATTGATTGACTAAGTGATATACCAGAGGCAGGATTTAAACTCAGGTCTTCCTGTTTCCCAGTACCGTGATCCATCCACCCCCTGCTCTGCAGCTTTTCTTGAGTTCACTTCAATGGAATTGAAGAGTGAAAGGATGAAATATTTGAAATTTGGGCTTGGTGTTTGCTGAACTCTGGGACATCTGATAGCAGGGAGCTGAGAAGACTGAAGAGAGGGCAGGGGCTGGGGAGTCAGCCCCAGTCATTAACTGTCTATTTTGTGCTAGACTCTGGATAAGGTGTTGGGAATAAATCAAAATAAACTTGAGGAGCTTATGCTCCATTGGGGGAAACATCATCTGTGAACTTACTGGTTGGAATGTTTCCTCTTAGGTTAAAGATTGCAGATCATTCAAGTCTGTTTCCTGCTCCTCTTGTCCATTTTCCTCCCAAAAGTTCACCAAAGGGGATCCCAATATACTGGGAACCCTTCTGGTTATATATTGATATAACAAGGGTACCAGAGGGACATTCTAGCTTTCATTGCTTTTGATCAGTCCTGATCAATATTTTTAGACCCTAAAATATCTGAAAAAAAAATCCTTTCTCTAATGGGATAATATATAAAAATGAGATACTATAGGCAAAACCTCTTGAAAATAATAACATTTTATAACTATTCACTGTTATTAATGATGTTATGTATATTTGAAATAAAGAATTTATACCCCTTTGAAGCCTTGTGGCTTGGAGAAATCCAAGTTTGAAGAATTCCCATCATGACCAATTCTTTGAGCAGGGTCTACCATATATATAGTGATTATACACATCAGGAGAAGGTGAGAGATTCCTTATCGTGTTGCCAAACTGCTTCGCCATGCACTTTTTGTGAAGCCTTTAGATGAGCCTGGAATGGCACATCTGTTCCAATACATACTTGTTGAATTGAATTTGTGCTCCTCCCCTTGAGGAATTTAAAAAGCCATTCATTTCATGTCTTGGTCATTTAGAGAGTGAAGAATGATTTCTGGATGCTGTCTGTTTCTGAGGCTGTTCAGGATTGTACCTTCATGTCCTTGTTGGAATGCAAGAATTGGAGGCCCGAAATATCCCTTTTTTTTAATTAAAAAAAAAAGGTGTATATTATTTCACCAGCCTACTAACGGACATAGTAGTAGTAATTCCTGCCTTTACTTCTTGGAAACCATTTCATGCCAGTGTTGGGAAGTTGCAGAATGTAGGTGTGGTTTAAAAACCAGTAGAAGGATAGAAAACTCATCCTTTTTTGGGGGGGGAGGGTCTCCTTGATGTTCTCATGGAATGGGACTCTCTCTAGTTTGGCCCACTCTACCTTCTCAGGGTGCCTGGAGGACTGAATAGCCCTGACTGGGTGATAATTCACAGTATCCTTGGGAAATTATCTAACATCCTGACCTGGGGAGGCTTTGGAAACAAATGACACATGTCTTCTCCTTAGCAGCCTGCTTTTTGAAAATTGTTCCTCCCCGTGGGGGAAGTATAGTTGTTCGAGGAATTCCCCCCCCCCCCCCCCCCCACTTCTCTCCTAGGAGGAGGGGAGACCTGGAAGACCTGCATTCAGCCTGGTTTTCACAAAAGAAATTTTGATTATGGTCGTCCTGCTCTGTGGGCCAGGGGAGCCTTCAGGAAGGCAAGTAGTGAAAAACTCCCAAAGAGAAAGCTGTATGGGAGCCACTGACGTCAGTCATCTGAGGAAATCTGCTGGAAGAGGAGAGAGCCATAAAGCTCTTGGCCAGCCCCGCCAGCCAGCACTGCACTTTGGCCTTTCTTGGTCAACTGTTTTAACCGATTTTTTTCCCTCCAAAAGTGGCCTGTCTTTTTGTGTGTTGTTCCCCGCCTTTTTTTTCTTCCCATAGCCTCTGTGGGGCTGAAGTTTATAAACACTTTTGAAATATAGTTTGGGGGTGGGAGGTATACAGTAGGGGATTGAAGACTTGGCTGGTTTGGGAAGCATTTTGTTTTTGGTGGTAGAGAGGTAACCCCCCCCCCAAGTGTGGAAGAACCAGGGAAAGAACCCCACATTCTCATTCTTCTCTTCTATAACTCCCCACCCCAATATTTACTTTTCAAAAAATTTTTTGGAGGACAATGATGTAAAAAGAGGAAACTCTAAATATAGAGTTCAGTTGTCACTATGGGATGATGATGTAGGAAAACCAGTTTGGTGATGTGAGGCTTGTTTGAAATTCTCTTTCTGAAATGGTGAACAGGCTCTCCCTAATTTCACCTCTATGTAGTTAGGTATTTATGTTGAATATTGACAATAGCCACACTAATTTGGTGCCAAACATATGGTTGTGCTATATAGATATTTTTATATCCATGGGGGAGTGAAGGGGGGAGGTGATGAAACCTAAAAATAAGTGTGAGCTTTATTTATCCCACCTTGTGATCCCCTTCTGGGCCTCTGGCCTCCAGCCGATTGCAGTCGGGCAGGGTTGGCTTCTGGGAATGTATCTCCTCCGGTTCCCATATGCCCCAGTCTCTTTTTTTTATTAGGGAATTGTTCTCATTGTTTCCATTGCCATTTGTTTAGTTTGTTTGGTGCAAATATTAGTTTTAAAATAGGAGTTAAGCATCTTTCAGATGGGGTTTTGAAGTTCCCCGAGCCTCCTGATCAGAAACATATTAAAAGCAGTATCTTATCCATGAATCATTAGATGAGTCAGTTCCTGAAACCACTACCAGCCTCATAGTTCTTGGCTACAACCACCAGCAGGAAATCCAGGCTTCAATCACTTCCTCTCCCAGTCCTGGCTACAAGCAGCCTTAGCGGTTAGGTGATGCTGCTCTAGCAAGCAATAGGAAGATGTGTGTCTGAGGAACAAAGGCACCCTCCAGTCCATTTACTGAAATGGTTTATAATTTGTGGGCTCCAGTTGAATGGCAGACGGTGTCGGCATACTCTGCTGCACAGACCTATCAAATGAAGCCCATGGAGTGACAGGGGCAGAGGAGAGCGAGGTGAAATTCTTCAGAAGTAGGAAATGTTTGAGGAAACTTTGAAGTTCTTCAGATTCCTAAAACTGGAAAGAGAGAGAGAGAGAGAGAGAGAGAGAGAGAGAGAGAGAGACAAACAGACAGACAGACAGACAGACAGACAAAGAGACAGACAGAGACACACACACACAGAGACAAAGAGACAGACGATGAGAGGGAGAGAGCATTTAAAAATTAGGGATTCTGTATTTTGTCTAACTTACTAAAAAATTCTGGCTAGTTTCAAAAATTTTTTGGGGTCTTGCCCCCCCCTCCTTTTTTTATTATCAAAAAAGGAAAATATGAAGTGAAAAAAAGTGTCTGAAGGCTGACAAAACAGATTAGCTGTAACTTCTGTGCATTTGGCTTCTCAACTGCTGGCCTCCATTTTGTTTGTGCATGTGTTCAAAAGGCAGATTTTGGAGCATCCTTTGTGAATGAGTTCAGAAAGTGGGGTGGACAGCATATCTGGATGATATTCAGATTGCCTCTTGCCCAGCTTTATGGATCTGCTAGGAATTTGAGGGCAAAATATGTAGAAACAGGATCGGGAATGTATTTTGTTAATACTTTTTTAAAAAAGGATTATCCAGGGGCTGCTAGGTGACATAGTGGATAAAGCACTGGCCCTCGAGTCAGGAGTACCTGGGTTCAAATCGCAGTCTCAGACACTTAATAATTACCTAGCTGTGTGGCCTTGGGCAAGCCACTTAACCCCATTTGCCTTGCAAAAAAACCTAAAAAAAAAAGATTATCCAATGCCAGATAGGACTTTTCCATTCTTTTGGCTCTGAGAAAGACTGAGCTAACTGGGTAGAATAAAAGGGGACCTTTACTGAAACAGATTGCTGTGGGGTTTGAGTAGGTATTACAAGCTCAATGGAGATCCAGCAGTTGGTTTGAAGGGCCGATGGAACTCTACATATGGTGGTAGTTGGCTGATGAGATGCCATTATGTTAAAAAAATATATTGATAAGCTAAACCATGGAAGATTTTTATTTCTTTCTTGGGTAGGCAGACATATTCCAAGCTGTCTTTGTAAGTCCCTCCTGAGGTAGCTTGTTTCTTGGATCTTTCTGGTCATTTTTGGCTCCTGTGAATGATAAGAATATATATAAAAACTTGCCAGAGTACTTGAAGAATGGGCAATTCTGGTGTTGAAATCAGGTTGGATGGTTCCTTGTATGATAGAGGCAGTGTTACATGATGACTAGAGAGATTGGTTTCATTGAGCCTCAGTTTCCTTCCCTGAGAAAACTATCCTGACCTTACAGGGTGGTCTTCGGGTTGTGTTATCATGCTCTGCAGATTTGAGAGTGCCATAAAACTATTGGTGACTGTTGGGAGAGAGTGTGGCAGAATGGGTCAGGAATATAAAAATCTGGGTTCATATTCTGCTTTTACCCTTTTCTAGCTGTGTTATGTGCCTGGGCAAGTCACTTCACCCTGTTTGCCTCAATTTTCTCATCTGTAAAATCTGTAAAAATATTAGTAGGAATTAACCTCTCAGAGTATCTGGTAAGCTTAAATGAGATAATCAGTGTTTTGTTAAAGCACCACATTCATGTCAGTAATGATTTATAGAGTACTGAGCATGAAGTCAGGAAGATTCCTTTCTCAGTTCAAGTCTAGTCTTAGACACTTGCTTAACTGTGTGACCCTGGGTAAGTCACTCAACCCTGTTTGCATCCATTTCTTAATCCGTGAAATGAGTTGGAGAAGGAATTGGCAAACTTCTAGAATCTTTGTCAAGAAAATCTCAAATGGTGTCATGAAGAATTCGACATGATTGACATGACTGAAATTACTGAGCAGCAACATATTATTTATACTACCTACTGCCTCTACCAAGAGAATAGTATAAATTGATAAAATAAAAGTAATGCAAAAGTTTGACCTGGGATTTAATGAAGGATGGGGAAATTCCAGTGTTTTCAGCCTTTGCAAACCTTAAAGGGCCATGTAAATATGAGTAGATACAATTATTTTATTGTATAGTAGGCAGAATGGGCTTTTCCCCCTAATTTTTTTCAGTTACAGATGGAAAGATTCTAACCCCTCATTTTACAAATGGGAAAACTGAGGCCTAGAGAATGATTTTCCTGGTTTCAGAGCAATTTTTAATGCATTGTGTTGGACTGGTTAAAATAACTATGGGCATTCTATTTCAAAAATGACATTTTTATTTTTCTAAATTGGATAAATTCAGGATAGGAGGTTTTCAGTCTCCAGGGCAGGGTGGAAGAAGTTGATTTCCTGAGCTGAAGGATGCAATCCTCATCTACTCATTGATTCTTAGAGGTAGCTTGTCTCTTGCTGTGGGTTGGAATTAGAGGTTTGACTTTTGAACTGCTTGCTGTTGGTGACTAGTGATTGATTCATTAATTAAAAACAATTTAAATGGATTTGTAAGTTCTCCTCTGGCAGATTATCTGATTAGCAACAACATGGATCACCATATCCTCTGTGAAGAATGTGTTGCTTTTGGACCAAACAGACTTTCTCTTAGGTGCTTGAGGATCTCTGCAAATTAGTGAATGGCTCTCACCAAATAGTTTTTATTTTTATTTTTTTAATTTTTAAATTATTCTTAATTTTATTTTTTAATTATGAAACAGATCCAGGAGGCTGGACTTCAGTCTGTATTTATACCCTCATAAGGCTTCATGAACTGTCCAAGTTTTAATCCAATTTGAATCCAGATTTCTTCTGAGGATTCTCAAGGATAGGGGGAAGGGGGGAAAAAAAGGAAGAAAATTGAAATGTCTTCCAGTTTTATAAAAAAGAAATGCTACTGCTTGATTTTGATAAAAGTAAGTACACTTTGGATGCAGCCCAGAGGGCAGAGGTGATATTGAGAGTGGGAAGAAATGAGACCTGGAGGTATCTTTGAGCTGAATAATAACAGGGTGTTCCATTGGATAATTTTCCCACCAGACAAATTATCATTTGTATTCTTGACAGTACCCTTACCCTCTAGGCCTTATAAGCATGACACATGACCTGAGTTCAAATTCCAGCTCTTCTGACCATTTGTTGCATGTCTAAATTTTGGAAATTGAGGAGGACATTTCTAAAATTTTCTTCATTTTCCCTGCCCTTCATTCCTGGCTCTTACACTATTTCTCTTCTTCCCTCTCCTTCCTCTTCTGTTTATTGTGACTCCTTCACTTTCCCCCTAAGATGTTAGAACAATAGTGGAAGGGCATAGCAATAGTTATGACTTCCTTCATGAAAGGGGAAATCCTTCTTGATATATTTAGTGATGTCGGGGCGGCGGGGGCGGGGGGAGAACTCCAGGAAAATTCTTTGAGGGTGTTTTTGCTCAGTCATTTCAGACTCTTTATGAACCCTTTTTGAGGTTTTCTTGAAAAAGCTATTGGAGTGGTTTGCTGTTTCCTTCTCCATTTTACAAATGAGGAAACTGAAACAGGGTTAAGTGATTTGCTCAGGGTCAAAAGCTCAGAAGTATCTGAGGTCAGATTTGAACTCAAGAAGATGAATCTTATTCCAGGTTCTTTACTCTTATCTATTGTGCTACCTAGCTACCCCCCCCCCCCCCCTTGAGGTAGAAGAAATCAGAAGAACCACCAGAGATTTGAAGTGAGGTGCACCTCCACATCATGGCTCTATCAGATATTCAAAAATGATCTTTTTAGTTCAACTTTCTATTCCTTCTGTTATCCTCTTCACATCTCTAGTCTAGTCTTCTTGTTGGGAATGGGATGAAGAAGAAAGAGAAGGGTAGATTATGCTTCCTAGATGCTATGGGCAGTGTGGTATAGTAGAAAAAGCAGTGGCCTGGATCTTGAGAGATGGGGTCAGAAGAACATTCATTTAGAGCTGGTGGAAGGGACCCTAGAGGGCCTTGAGTGAACTCCTCAAGACCAGGTACTGACTTCCTCCTCTTACACATTAGGAAACAGAGGCTGAGATGTTCCTGTTTTCATTCTTGCCTTTTATTTTTAAATCATATTCATTCCCAAACAGCCCTTTCCCCCTTTCTTATAAGTGAACATTTACTTGGAACAGAATTAAAAAGAAAAACAAACCCTATTCTGCCAAAGCAGTGTTGCTGTGGTGGTGTTAGTGTTTGCAGTATTCCAGAGCCAGAGTTTCCATCCTCTGCAATAAATAAAGGGAGACCCCTCCTGCCACTTTCCAGCTTTATGACCTCAAAGATTGTTTTTGTGAATGATTCTGATCCCAGTTACAAGCCATGTGACTGGAGCATCATTGTTAGAGATCAGCTAATCCAAGTGACTCATTTTACCTGTGAGGAAATAGAGACTCAGAAAATAGCTTAAGAGAAGTGATACATTTAAGACTGGAGCTTAGGTCTTTCACTCTCAAGAGTTCACAGTTGAAGGATTTTCTACTTCACATCATACTGATGCTCTCTATAGCAGTTAAAGTATAAAGTCACAGCACTGAAAGGGAACCTAAATGTTACTTAGATTCATCCAGGCAAACCAGTCTTCAGTGGGGGTAAGGAGTTTTGGGATGAGTAATGGAGTAGGGGGTTAACATTTTCCCATAGAAATGGTAATAACTCAATTCCCTTCTCTATATAATATTTTTTTATTTGAAACTGACAGTGCTTTTAATATCCATAAAATATGCTTAAATAGGTTTCACGTATTTAACACTTCCTTCCCAATTTTTATTGTTCAGTATATATTTCATGACTTTACTTCTGGTACTTTTGAAAATTTTATCACTTGACTCCCTCCTTCCAATACATCCTCCATTCTACCTCTACTTCTCCCCTTTTCTAAACCCCATTAAGTTGAGGTTTAGAAATATGGGGGTTGTGTGATTGTATTATTTGGGTACAGAATTTGTCTAGTGGGGCACAGTCCCTTTTTGGAGAGGGTCATCCTTAGGACAGTAGAATAAGAACATGCTTCTGATCCTTTAGGAGTCAGATGAATATGTGGATGCTTACTTAACCAAATTTGTGAGTGACAGAAAGCAGGGAAAAATAGTTAACTGTATTTGTGTCAGAAGTGATCCCCAAAAGATTTTTACAGGCTGGAACAGGAGATAGAATCTAATTATCCATTTACCTGAACTGTAATTATAATAATTGACTAAGTCTCCCTGTTTCAAAGCTTTCTCCTCTCCCATTTATTCATTCCTCCCAAAGCCCAGGTCTGACCAGGTCAATCAGTCAGTACCAGAAGTTAGAGTGTTCATTCAGAGAAGAGGAATGATTCTATCACTCTGCGCCATGTGTAGGGTCAGATAGCTATGGGCAGCTTGACTTGTAACTTTAGCTACAGGTAGCTTGACTTCTAACTTTGGACATCCTAGTTTAGCAAGGACATTGCCAAGATGATGTCTAGAACTTGGTGACCAGGATGGTAAAACAAGTGGAAACTGCAGTGAGAGGAGGAAATAGGGAAGGACCTGTCATGTTCTTTGTCTCTAGTTCTTAAAAGGTTCTTCTTATATAGAATAAGGATTAGACTTGTTCTGTCTGGCCTAGACTCAGTGGGAACTGCAACAAGGCAGATTTTGGCTCACTATAAGGAAATTTTCCTAGCAGGGAGAATTGTCGAAAAGTGGGACGTACTGCCTTGGCAGGTAGTGCCTTCTCTGCCACTATAAGTCTTGGGGCAGAAGTTGTATAACCAATGCTGTAGGAGGGGCTGCTGCTTTAGGTCAAAACTGAACTGAGATTATCTCTGATGTCTCTCATTGTCTGGGAATCCAGGAGTCTATGTAACCAACTGTATGAGTCTGACCAAGACCTTTGGACCCATTTGGCTCCCATATTACAGTAGAAGCTGGGCTAGTGTGCCTGCTCAGCAAACAGACCATCACAAAGCCTGGGGAGCGGCACATTCTCTATTTTGAATACATGGGCCCTTGTGTTGCTACTGGAAAAATGTCCCATTTTCAACCTGCTTTCCTTGGGACAGGTACTACCCTATTTAGGAGGTAGAATTCTCCTAAACAAATGGCAATGTTCTTCCATCTACAGAGAGGATGAATTGCATACCAGTTTCTGCTTTTGGGGGGAGGATTGTTTTCATTTCTTGACAGAATTACCAATCTTTTACGACAAGAGGCATGTACTTTTTCAAAGACCACTTCATGGGAAAGGGTATCTTTCAAGTAGGTGCCGATAAGGAAGCAGTGTGACCTTCCCTTCAACCCAGAACTTGGGAGGTCAAAAGCAAAGTCCAGCTTTAAGTGGGTAGGAATTTTAATTAAAATGGTACCAGGGTGCAATTCTGTTCTATGTTTTCGGCTTCCTGGGTCATCTTATTAGAGAAAGAGTAGAAAGAAGGTAGGATGTGGAGGATTCATAGGCCATACATTCAAATCTCTCTCTGCTACTATTTATGTGACTTTGGGGAAAGGAGTTTAATAACTCAGGCCTTAGGTCTAAAATCTCTTCCATTTCTACATCTGTGATCCTTATGTAGATGGACTGAATGATTATTAAAATATCTATGAGTTGGCTTGGAGAGACAAAAATAATAGCTCAAACATTTGTTTTTTCAGTTGTGTCTGACTCTCCCTTTTGGAGGTTTCCTGGCAAAGATATTGGTGAGTTTGCCACTTCTTTTTCCAGCTCATTTTACAGATGAAACTGAGGCAGCAAACGTTAAGTGACTTGCCAAGGGTCACACAGCTAGTGTCTGAAGTCAGATTTGAACTTTGGAATATGAGTCTTCCTCACTCCCCACTTTTACTTAATGACTTCAAAACCTGTAAAGTCCTTTGCGTGAATAATCTTATTTGGTCTAATCAACCACCATTTGAGATACATATGGTAGGTATTATGCTCTCTTGTTTTATAGCTTAGTAAACTGAAATGCAGGTGAACCGTGGTCACAAAGCTAGTAATTGTAAGAAGCTAGATTTGAACTCGTTCCCAGTTCCAAGGTTAGCACTGACAAAGACAAGGCTAAATCTGTCTAATCCTGTAGTTTTATGGCATTGTAGATTTAGAACAAGAAAGAACCTAAGAATGACTCTAGTCCAAACCCCCTTCATTTCACAGATGTGGAAACAGAGTCCTAGAGCATTTACTTGAAATGCATGCCCCATGTCACTCAGATTGTAAATGAATTGATTTCAATTGTGTTAAAGCCTGAGATTTTGGTAGATACAATCTCATATTAGAATGTGTAATATGATCTGTGTGTGTGTGTGTGTGTGTGTGTGTGTATCTCATGATGATTTCTAACTTACCCTGTAAAACTTGTTTGTTTGCATGCTGTTTTTCCCATTAGATGCTGAACTCTATGAGATCTGGGACTGGTTTTTTTGGGGGGGGGAGGGGGTGGGTTGAGATCTCTGTATCTTCAGTACTTAACAGTGCTGGTGCATAGTAGGAGCTTAATAAATTACTTAGTGACTTAACTGGTTTCCTGTGGGAGGAGAAGCAAAAGAACAAGCTTAGTGTGGGTTTGTTGAGGTGGAAAGAGCCCTGGCCTTAAGCCCAGAGAGTTTGACTACAAATTCTGATTTTGCTACTGCCCAAGTGGCTTTCAGCAAGTTTTACCACTCTGAGCCCCATCTTTACTGGGGGGGGGGGAGCAGTAATAACTGCATTACCTCCTTTACTGGGGAGGGCAGTAATAGCTGCATTACCTACTTTACTGGGGGAGGGGGCAGTAATAATCACCTTACCTACAAGAGAGGATTGTTTGGAGGGCCTGCTGAGTAATGAATGTAAAGTAAACCCCAAAGAGTTATCTGTTAGCAATTATTATTAGTAATAATAATCATAGTTGATCGTGATGGATATAGAGAACACCTTGAAGTTCCTATGTTCTGTTGGTAGGAATCTTAATTCATAGTCAGAGTTTGCACAAAAGGTCAGGTGTGTTGGGATGGGAAGGTTGGGGGTAGCCAGTCAGTCTTAAGGATAACTTAGTTTACCAGATATCTGTCCAAAATCAAGAACCACCTAGTTCTGAGGGTCTCAGCCTGAAGAGATCTCTAGTAAGACAGGTTCAGTTGCCTGCAGTATCTGGCAAAGTTTGCATTTCCGTATACTGTAATCAGAGGCTTGTTTACATTTCCTGTATTATCTTGTTACTCTGCCTTTGATAACCTTGTAACTTGTAGAAACCCATCTTTTTATTGTTGTTGTTGTTTTTTATATAACCTTAGCCTGGGCATTTCCTGGATATGATGAAGCTCAAATTACTGACTTGGCTTCTCCTTGCTGAGCCCCCAGGATCATGAGTGCAGTTCAGCCTTCTTCTACCCTGGCATTCAGATACCAGGATAATAGAGTTTTGACCACCCCAAATTAACATGGGCAGAAATCTCCATTTATAACACCCAGTCCATTGCATTGGCAAAAGAAAAGCATCTCCCACAGCTCAGAAGTCATTCAAACCTATTTATTAAGCACTTGTTGGGCTAAGGGTTGGTGATAGAAAACAAAATAAACAAACCAGATCCTTCCCTTAAGGAGCTTACAATCTAATGGAAGAAAATAAGTCACAAAGGGAGCTAGCTGTAAAGCAGAGAGTAGGGAAGGAAGAAGAGATGAGCAAGTCCCAAAACAGAGTGGCAACTATGGGAAAATGAGAAGACTGCTCAATCCCTCTCTCCACTACAGGCCTAGAGCTCATTGCCCTGTCCTTGGGTCCAGATGGTACCGAGGAGATGGGAGAACAAGGCAGAGTCAGTCTTGCGGAATAATGAACTCTACATCTTAGGCCTCACCTGCTAATAAATGAGACTATTGAGAGGTCAGTTAATGAAGCAGGGATGAACAACTGAGTGGTCTCATTACCACTGAGGCTTAAAACCTATGGTTTTCCCCTGTCAAGAATGTCTAAAAAAAAATGTGACTTTAACATGTGATGTGGATTATATACCAGGTAGGCAGGGATAGTGTGAAATCATTGATAAAAACTGTTTTCCCTCCATTTTTATGTGAT
Source organism: Macrotis lagotis (assembly GCF_037893015.1). NCBI lineage: Eukaryota > Metazoa > Chordata > Mammalia > Peramelemorphia > Peramelidae > Macrotis > Macrotis lagotis. The sequence goes on from NC_133660.1 coordinate 242,053,780, forward strand.
AGCCCTGTGAGGGGCAACAGTGGGGGCTACAAACATTAACAGATGAAGAATCCATGACTTTGGAGTCTTATAGCTCAGAAGTTATTTTTAATAGAAAAGAAACTAAGGTCCAGAGCAGTCACATATTAAGTAGGAGAGCTGGCATTTGACTGCACAATTAAGTAATCTTTCCTAGATTGTACAGCTAGTAAGAAGTCAAAGATTTTTTTTCTGGATCATTCAGTTGATCAGCATTTATTAAATGCCTACTATGTGTCAGATTCTGTGTTAGGCATATAAAGAAAGGCAAAAACAAATAACTCCCCTCTCCTACTCTCTTCCCCCCACCCCAAACCACCAATTCTTATTTTCATGGAGTTCACAATTTAATGGGGAGACACAATATGCAACCAATTATGTTTAAACAAGCTATCTAGAGGAAAACACTTGAGGTTCGCCTCAGAGGGAAAGCACTCAGATTCAGAAGTAGGAAAGGCTTCTAGTAGGAGCTCTACAGACTACAGTGAGTTTTTGCTACTCATTAGACACACTTGATCATCAAGATCCCTGGATTTGACTTGTTTTCAGATCTTGCCCACCATTTTCTGGGCAAGCCACTTGATGACTCAATTTCCTCATCTTTAAAGTGGTGGGGCTATATTAGAAAAATCTCTCAAGTCTTTCTTAGCTGGGTTTCCATGAAGAGTCCATGATGTCAGGGCCAGAGTCCAGCCACATACAAAGGATGGGAAAGGTTCTGACCTTTGAATCTTCAGGGAGGTTAAAAGAAAGGGCATCAGAGAAAGACAACATCAAGAACAAAGGGAACTCTTAAATTCATTCCATCTCAATTCGGCACACAGAGATGAATATGTGCTATTTTTAACAACATAAAAAGGGAGATAAGGAGGCATCTCCTGGAGAGAAATGGAGTTTAGCAAGAACTTCAGACATTGATCCCTCCAATATAAAGGTGTGTGGAAAGTTTGAAACGTTAATTTGTTGTTATTCCTTCTCATGTTAGTCATGTTTGACCTTTTTGACAAAGACACTGGAGTGATTTGCCATTTACTTCTCCAGCTCATTTTACATTTAAGCAAACTGAGGCAAACAGGGTTGAGTGAGTTGACTAGAGTCACCCAGCTAGGAAGTGTCAGAGGCCAGATTTGAACTCAGGAAGATGAATCTTTATGATTAGACCTGGACTGCCTAGCTGCCTTTCAAATAGCAAAATGCTCTATAAATGTCAGTTATTAATTATTGCTTTTTTCATAATCTCAATGTTGTATTTTTCTCTCACCTTTGTATTTTTTCTCCCAGTTGTCTGGAAATGTCAGTGGGAGGTGCTTGGTCAGTGACTAGGTTCATAAATTGGCATCTCCCCATAGGCCTTTCTGACGTAGTCACATGTGGTTATTTAAAAAACAGACTGTTCACCCAAGATACACCACACCCTCTACTCTTGCAGCTCACTGGGGAGGAAGGTTCTCACTATCTCCTTCTCCCACCAGAAAACTGTCATTTTAATTGGTCTTTTACCCTACCTCAGAAGGCAACTTTGAAAATTTGAGGGGGGAAAATAACCCACTATTCTCTTTCAAAACAAGGGCTCTCCAATTAAAGAATAGAAAGGCAGGGATTGTATTTTCTTTTTAAATTTCATATTCCTAGGCCATGATATAAATTACATTCTGTTATTGTTCTCATCCAAGTTTGGGAGGAATCATTAGGGTGATGGTTAAGACCATAGAATCATAGCCCTATATCTGGAAGAGAACTCAGGGGTCAAGTTAGTCCAACCCCATCATCCCTCTGCCCCTCTTTTCCCACTCCCTGGCCACTACACACTCTCACTGATTTCTAGCTTCCTTTTGTTTGTTATTATTAGGTTGTAAAGTCTGAAAGCGGGGATTGTTTTTCTTATATGCATCCCCAGCAATTGAAACAATGACTGTCACAGAGTAGGAACTTAATAAATGTTTAGTAAATTAAATTGAAACCCAGAGAGGTGGAATAGCTTATGTGGGGTTGGTCATTCAGGGATCAGTGTCAGAGCCTCGATTCATATATTCTGGTCTTCTCTGACTCCAAATCTGGTGAATGTTCTTTTTCATGGTACCATGCTACCACATATGGACCACAGTAGTCTTAAGTTCTTGCCCAAATGTAGTTAGAAGACATGTTGACCCTTTCATACAAGGCATTGTCATCATCAACTTTATTTCTTTTATTTTCCTTCTATTATTTTAATGCCTTCCTTCATTGTAGTGGGATCACATTCTGGAAATGACCACTCAGCAAGGACTTCATAGAAAGTAGGACTTCTGAAGTTTCTGCCTCACAATTGAGTTTGAATGACATTCTAATAAGAACAGCTCCATAGGCATAAGCCTTTGTTATTCCAAAAATCCTTGTTTATATGAGAAACAATTTTTTAAAAAGACCTAAAAGTGAGTTACTTTAGAAACCTAGACTTCCAAGCAAAAAAGTTTTGTATCAAAATAGGCTTCCCTGTGCTCCCATCTCAATACAAATTAAATTCTTTTTCATCTAAAATGCAGAATTTAAAACAAAAAAGTGATCATCTAAAGAAGCTATATATTTCAAAGACAGAAAGGACAAAATCAGATCCCAATATACTCTATGTATCTAAACCCTGACTACAGTCTGCAAGTCATAGAGACAACATTTAATAACAATCTAAGGGATTGACCAACGTTCTACTAAAAAGGTAATAGCTTGCATTTATGCAGTAATACTTAAAGATCTGCAAAAGATGTTCTTAGAACCCTGTGTTTAGATTGGAGAACTAATACCCCATTTTTTTTTAAAAAGGAGAAAACTAAGACTAAGCAATAGTTTTACTGAATAACTAATAGGTGACCTTGAACAGTCCCTTCTTAGGACCTCAGTTTCCTTATTTATAAATTAAGTGAACTGGACATGGCAACTAGTAAAGCTAATAGAATCTTAGACTGTGTTAATGGAGAAATAGGGCCTGGGATAAGGACAGTGATGGTATTCTGTACTGGTCCCACCATAATTGGAATATTATCAAGTTCTAGGTGGCACAAGGATGGAATGACAATGAGCAACTAGAACATGACCAGAGAATGCACAAGAGGATGGTGAGAGGTCTAGTGTTTGTCAAATAAGTGAAGGAAGCTGGGAAGGTTTAACCTGTGGAAAAGAATTGACTTGGAGGTGTTGGTTATGTTGGGATATTTGACACACGGTTCATTGGAAGAGGGATTGGGCCTGTCCCAATGGATAGAACCAAAAGCAATTCAAAGATATTACTGAGAAGCAAGAAACCAGCATGTTTTTCATTTTTTTCTTGTACTTCCTAGCATTTAAAACTATCCAGAAGTAGAATGGAAAACCTTGGTAAATAGGGAGCTTCCCAATACTGGAAATAGCAATAATTTTTTAAAGATGAATCTGCTACTTTTGACTTAGATTTGCCCCTGTAGCCCTTTCCTCACCATCCTCAGAATGATTTCTTAATAACAGAGGTTTGGATTTTTTTTAAAGGAAGAGGAAAAAATTCAGTAAAAGTGATCATTACATTAAAAAGTAAAACCTGTCATTAAATGCAGTGTTCCATATCCATAGATTCTCCCTTTTTGGGAGATTGGGGGGGGGATGTGGTCCAGGTCATTCTTTATATTTTCCCAATATTTTGTTTGGATTGCCTGTTCATTCTTTGTAGATACGTTGTTGCAGTCATTATAAATATTGTTTTCTGGACTCTGCACATTTAATTTTGTATTTAGTCTTAAGTCCAGAGTTTTTCATGCTTCATGACAGTTATCATGTTTGTCATTTCTTATAACCCAATTTCATTCATCTACATTAATGTACTATAATTTGTTTAACCATGATGGACATCCACTTTAATCCTAGGAAAAGTACCGCTATAAATGTTTTGGCATGTGTAAATTTTTTTTGTCAATGACCTGCTTTGGGTCAAAGCTCTGCAACATTTTAGCAATTTTATAATTTGCATAATTCTAAATTGCTTTGCAGAATGATTATATTAGTTTACAGCTCTACCAACAATGCATCAGCATGCCTATCTTTTCATAATCCACCCAACACTGTATCTTCTGTTTTCTTTGTCAGTTTGTTGTGTGAGGGGAAACTTTAGGATTTTTGATTTGCATTTCTTTTGTCATTAGTGATTTGAAACATTTTTTTTCACTTATTTGTCAAGTATGCCCATCTTCTTTTAAAAATTTTATATCTGACCACTTTTCTATTAGGGAAAAGCTTTTGGTCTTAAATGTTTTTGTTTATCAATCTTGAAAATATCAAACCTTCATTAGAAATATTTGCTACACAATTTTTTTTCCACCCCATTTTAAGGGAGAGGTTGGATGGACTATCGGGGGGAAATTCTGATTAGTTATGAACTTTGATTTGAAGAAAATAGATTTTACTAAGGGAATATTCAAATGGAGTAAAAACTTTAGAGCCTGAAGGACTGAGAACTACCATATTATTTAATACTAGTTAAGCAGTTGGCTTTGATGAAAGATAGCTCTATTATTAAGACTTTCACTCCATCAAAATATACTGTACAGTTGTGTAATTAAGAGTGACTTAGGGGCTGCTAGGTGGCTCAGTGGATAAAGCGCTGGCCCTGGAGTCAGTAGTACCTGGGTTCAAGTCCGGTTTCAGACACTTAATAATTACCTAGCTGTGTGGCCTTGGGCAAGCCACTTAACCCCATTTGCCTTGCAAAAACCTAAAAAAAAAGTGACTTAACAAAATACAAACTGAACTTGGAGGAGTCTTTGAAAAATCAAATCTGGGGGTGACCCAAAGGTCAGTGGGGAGATGCTCACTTATTGGGCAGTTGTGAAGACTTAAGAATGAATGGTGCAATATTAGAGGTCTATCAAAGAGAAAAGTATAATGAGGGAAAATGTATGTGTTGGGAACAAAGATTTTTAAGAGATGGTTGACCAATGGCCTTAGCATTGCACTGTTGCTTACAAAATATTAACCTGGAGGAGAGCTGCCAGCATGTAAAGAGGAATTATGGGAAGACATTGAGAGAAGTTAATCAGATGAAAAGATTTTTATCTTCCCTATTGGAGGGAGTAACATTATCTGAGAGATCACAGATCTACCAAGGAATCACCAATCTATCCAAAGATCTTAGAATCTCAAAGATAGAAAGATCAGAGGTCATTTATTCCCACCCAAATTTTAATCATGAATCTATACTGTAATGTCCTTGACATGTGATAGGTCTTTCAAACTTCTCTTGAACATTTTTGATCGCAGTGAACTCACCTCATAAAATAGCCTAATCTATATCAAAACCGGAGAGTACAGAGTAATGAAAAAGATGCTGGACTGTAAGTCAAAAATCCTAGAGTTGAGCTCTGGTTCCTTATTAACTAGGTACATTTTTTTTTTTTTTTTTGTTCAGTCATTTTTCAGTGGTGTTCAATTCTTCATGACCTCATTTGGGGTTTTCTTGACAAAGATACTGGAGTGGTTTGCCATTTCCTTCTCCAACACATTTTACAGATGAGGAAACTGAGGCAAATAGGGGTAATTGACTTGCCCAGGGTCATACAGCTAGGTAGTGTCTGAGGCCAAATTTGAACTCAGGAAGATGAATCTTTTTTTTAGTGTCTGAACCCAGAGTTAACCTTCTGGACTCCAAGTCTGGCTAAGTGACACTTAGCTTTAGGTCTTTATATGATCCTGGGTGAGCTAATTAATTCACCAGAGTATCCTTTAGTCACCTATCTCTAAAATAGGATAATGCTGTTTGCCTCATCTGAGATGAAAGGTAAAGGATTTCCATAAGTATCTGTGCTATTGTACCTGGAAGGAGAATTTGCATTTTGTTTGTAAAACTTTTTCCATATTGGTAGCCACTGGCAGGTCTCTAGCTTGCATAGGAGAAAAACAAAAGATTTGAAGGTAGGAAACCAGTAAGAAGGAAGATTATGATTTCCTTAAGGGAGGGGTGGGATAGGTAAGGTCCATGTGGTTTTTTAAAAATCCCTTTTACCTATCTAGATTGAAGGTGAATTTATTAAGAATTTCTCCAGGTTCTCCTGGCTTCTACCTGGATTGTGAAATCTGGGGAGTAAACCCTTTTCTTCCCAAAAGGAGAAGACTTTCCTGCCTTCCCTTTTCTTCTCCTCTACAACCCGAGCTATACTATTTATGTTGCTCAATGCTCAATCACTTTTTCTAATTCTAAATATACTGAAGGGACTTAGAGAGGACTCTTTTTTTCAAACCTAGTAGGTTTGATTAGTGGAGAAACTTGATAGAAATGAGTGCTGGGCTTGCAGCCAGAGAGAGACTCATCTTCCTGAGTTCAAAATTGGCCTCAGGCACTTAATATCTGTGTGACCCTGGGCAAGTCACTTAATCCCATTTGTCTCAGTTTCCTCATCTGTAAAATGAGCTGGAGAAGGAAATAAGTGAACCATTCCCCTATCTCTGCCAGGAAAACCTCAAAAGATGTTATGAAGAGTTGGACACAAATGAAAACAATTCAATTACACAGTAAACTAGACAATCTGAACAACAACAGACCAACAGAGTTGGTTGCAAGTGTTCTGCCAAAATTAAAACCTAATATATGTCAGTCACTGGGAAGTGATTGTAGACAGTGGACCTTCATCAGTTTGCATTGTCAGACCACTGTATGTAAAATCACTTTGCAAGCTTAGAGGGTTATTACTGTTCACAGTTAGGACTTAATAAATGTTTCCTAAAGGCATTCAGTCAGCTGGTATTTATAAAGTGTCCACTATGGGACATTTCCTTCCTATTTGTTATTACTACACACTAATTTAGAATTCCTAATGTTGTTACTGCTGCTGCTGCTGGTATTGCCACTATTACTGGTGCTTCTACTGCTGCTACTTCTTCAGTCATATTAGATTTCATGTGACCTCATTTTTTTGGCAAATATACTGGAGTTATTTGCCATTTTCTTCTCTAGTATTTCCCTATTTTATAGATGAGGAAATAAGGCAAAGAAGGGTTAAGTGACTGCTTGTCCAGGATTGCACAACTAGTAAGTGTCAGAGGTCAGATTTGAACTCAGGAAGATGAGTCTTCCAGACTTTAGGTCTGGCACTCTTATCTACTTCACTACCTAACCATCCACCTCCACTACTACTCCCATAGTGGTAATCTATTAAACTTAGCTGTTGGAATCTAGGCAGGAGGTTGGTCTGTGAGGACATCATCTTCCCCCACTCCATAGAAGCTGTTGCCTCTATCTGTTTTGAATCCTATTGTAGAAGAGAAACTGCAAATTTGCATGAAGCTTTGGATGAACTGACTATAACAATAAAAAGTTGACTCAGAACTTAAAAATACCACTATTGGAGCAGCTAGGTGGTGCAGTAGATAGAGCACCAGCCCTGGAGTCAGGAGGACCTGAGTTCAAATGTGACCTCAGACACTTAATAATTGCCCGTGTGACCTTGGTTAAGTCACTTACCCCACTGCCTTGCAACCCCCCCCCCCCCCCAAAAAAAATTCCACTTTTGCCTTGGGCCTTTCTGTATGGAAAATAGACCTACCCACTGCTACAGGCCAAAGGAGATAGTCCTGATGGTAACCTTAAGTCACAGCCTTCCTGCCACAGTAAGAAAAGCTTAAGTTCAGTAAACTCTGTTAAAGGAGTCAGGGCTGGGTCATGAGATACAGAGAGAGATTTTTATCACCCACAGTTAAAATAAACTAGTTGGCTTTTATTTGAGTAAGTTTCCCTTATCTCAAAAAATGGAAGGTCTCAGGGGTTATCCTGGTTAAATTAGTTCAAACTTTATAAAGGAGGAGAGAGAGACAGAGACAGAGACAGACAGACTGACTTTATATTCAAGAAACCTTTGTTGAGGATCTACTTATATTCATCTCTTCAGTCCTGGAATCTCTTCAGCTCCAGGGAGTATGATGCTGAAGAGCATCCTCCTATCGTGAAGGAGCTCATTTCTCAGTAAGAATACATATATGTTCTGATGAATAGTATGTAAAAGAATATTGTAGTGTGCTATTAGAGAGGAGGCCTCTTGTCAGACAAGTGTTAGACCCAGACTTTAACATACATTACTTGGATGACCATGGGCAAGTCTCTTTGCTCTAAGCCTCAGTTTCTCCATCTGTAAATTGGAGATCACACATACCCATCTCACTTGGTTTTACTGAGAAGTCATTTTGTAAACCTTAACTGCAATATAAGTGGGAATGATTGTTATTTTTGTAGCTCCAAAGATGGAAGGGAAATCCACTTTCTCAAATAATCAGAGCTTGGTGAAGAAGAAAGCATTTGAATAGAACCTTAGAGAAAGGGAAGGATTTTAGCTTGTGGATTTTGTGAAGGGAAAGCATTCTAGGCAAAGATGGAAAATTTAAACTTGGGTGAATAATAATGCTATCTATTTCAAATGTGGAGGCAATGGGAAAAGTTAGGGATTTGGCATTGCAGGCCTAAGCCTCAGTCCTGTTCAGTTACTTATTGGTTATAACCATCTTTCTGTATCTCAATTTCTCTGACATAAAATGGGATAAAGTTGGACTATATGTTTTTACAGGATTGTGAAGAGCAAATGGAATAAATAATGAATATGTTATGCTTTGTGTCTTAAATGAATATATCTATAATTATATGTGAATATATAATATGTATACATACCCTGTAAAGTGCTATATAAATGTTAGGTTGCCAGATTTATCTAAGATTCATTCCTTCTTTGAAAAATTGTGATTTTCCTTACCACCAGAAGTCAGGAACTGCCTAGGTCCTCAACCCCTCCACTGTCTCCCTGAGCTGTGTCAACAGATCCCCTTCCCTTCCTCCAGAAACCCACTACCCAAGTCAGTGGAGGTTCAATAATCATTCTTTTTGATTGTTCTTTGTAATTGACTTCTAGCACTGTTGATCTGCACAGGTCCCTGGTAAAGTCTTCTCCTAATTGGAAGCTCAGATTCCAGTCTTAGACTATCCTCCCTAAAAGACCTGTCTTGCTGCTTCATATAGTCTAGCTGACCTTCCTGTCTTGGGCTACCTCATTATTTAAATCCTATGGATTTATCCTGATTCAAATAAAGTACAAAATTTTCCTAAAAATAAATAGAAATGATTTTTTGTTTTAGCTTCCATTTGGAATTATTATGTCATCCCTTCTTTCTATTGGCAAAGATGTCTGAGAGTTACCTCTAGCAATGAAAAGTAAGTATGAATTCTGGTGACTCACAGTCAAGGGGTTTGTTTGCTGGAGACAATTTGAACTGGTTTTGAGAGCCAATTGTTCAGTTTTCAGTGTGGGCATTTATATTCTGGAGATCAGCAAACACTGACTTGATTTATTGTTTTCTTGACTGCCTTAGACTTAAGAAGGTGATGGGGAAAATGTTAATAATGCAGATTCAATGTAAATCTATTCCATGTATATGTTATTACCCCCCTGGAGGTAGTTGCTAAATGTTTATCTGTATACAAATCCATTCTCTAGTCTAGACTTTGACTATAAGTCTTTAACATAGAAGATGTGACTGAGAAGAGATATATTCCACAGGTAGACAATAAAGGACCATTGCTGCATAAAATGTCATTAAATAATGATTAAAATAATATACATGTTGAAAGCAAAAAATGCCTTGAATATTGAAACAATGGAAAAGGTTTGAGGATTGCTGAAAAGAGATTGGAGAGAAAGGGCTATGGGGTTGAGGGAGGCGTGGGCCTTTACTAAGAGACAGTGCCCCAGAGGCCAGCCACTGTATCTGGGCTAATCTCCCCTCCTGATTCTTTGAAGGTCTTCTGAGTTCCCTCAAGCATTAGTGAGATTTTTCCTTCAATCCCATTCCCTCCTATGGGGAGTTTTACCACCTATCCTCCTATGGTTTTAGGCATTTTCAGGACCCCCTCTAGACCCTCAACCCCAAGTTTCTTTCTGTTTGCTTCTTGATGGGCCAGGGAGTTAAATAGTGCTCAGAATGAGTGAAGCTGCTCAGATCCAAGTACAAAAGATTTAAGAAAGACTTAAAATGCAAATTGAGATAAAACATTAGCTAAATCTCCTTCCCTCTGAAGTATGATCAGTTAATCAACCAGTCTAAGTGTAAATGATGACCCTAGAGACCTTTCCTGATTTAACCCAGAAAGTGAGAGTTCATTCAAATGTGAAGTTGGTGCACACGGGGCATCATGACAGACTCTGAAATATAGGAGAAAGGTAGCCCTTTTTTTCCCCCATCAGTGGAGGTTGGAGACATTGATAGGTGGCATTGGTCAAAGAGTCTTTTGGAGTTGGAGAGTATTAGAGTGCTGTAGGAGGGGTGCTAGGAGATGCTGGAATCAGTGGGGAGGAAGAAGGGCTAGGAAAAAGATGAAAGGAGGAGCCACTTTGTGGGGCCCCTCTCCCCTGCTCTGAATTACCTTTGGACAAAAAGGCATTTTTATTTTTCAAAACTCTGACCATGTTGAGTTCTGTGAGTCAAGCCAACTCTGCTTTGCATGATTTATGGAGACAGATATATTTAGTAGAGCTGTCTTGCTGTCTTCATTATAAAGAAGCTTTGTTCCCAGAGGCTTGTTAATAATAATCTTGGGCATTTAGATTTGAAAATCATTGAATTTTAGTCACTGTAAATGCACTTTTCCTTATGCAGTTGGGCATTTTATGTTTAATTTAGGCTTTGAGTCTTGTTTTCTAGTGTTACTGGTACCTGTAAGTCATCAGATTGCAATTTATTTGTAGATATAAAAGCTAATAGTGAATCAAGAAAATTGCCCTCTGGCTAGTGAGTTGTCCCCAGGCCTTCTCTTTGGGATAGATTTGTCAGGTGACTAGGTTCAGGTGCATTCTTAAAGAGGCTCCTGACATACCTTTGGGACAATTCCTGTTGTGAGCTGTGGATGCCAGATTTGTTGGAGAAAGAAGGTTTGTACTTCTATTTGAGGGGTTTTTGAGTGATTCAGTCAACTCTTTCTAGTCGCCTGTTGCTGGTATCCTAATACCATAAACTCATTTTATAACAGTCATAGGTTACAGTATTAACAGGAATGATTGGCTAATAAATTATATGGACGATTAGCAGCTGAACTGAATGTTGGACAGCTGTTTGGCTCTGTTATAAAGCTCCATTGGGTTTACAGCTGCCACTGCTGCTCCTGTTTCTTTGGGTGTGACTGTGTGTGTGTGTGTGAATGTGTGTGTTTAAAATGGAAGATCAAATTAGTCTTGATTTTCTGTCACCAATTGGAGGACCAGCCTAGGCTAGAATCAAGGCTTAGGAAGCTGGACTTTCACCCCTGGAGAGAGGGCCTCGACTGATAGGAGCTCTGTGTTTGATGGCTAGGAAGGGAGCTGGGCCTGGTGCAGCTGGACAATGGAATGAACTTCTGCCCAGCAGAACTCTCTTCCTGACCCAGAATCATGTTTCTGATTGTGTCCTATGGCAAAAGGTGGCATAGTTGCTTTGTGGATACTGTCCTGTTGCCCTCTGGTTATTAGGTTAAAAATATTATTACTGGAGAGCGTGTGTCTCCACACACCATCCTTCAGCAGAAACCAGATAAGAGGACACCATGGGAAGGAAGAAGTTGGCTTGCCAGTTAGGTTATTTCTGAAACTTGAAATGGCTTGAACAAGGAGGACGTTTGCACAGAGACGAAAGTCAGGTTGCTATTGGGTTTGGAGCTGTGGGATTCACTGGGCCTCCCATTGATATTAAGGGAAACAATGCCATAGGAAAGACTTGTGAAGTGAGCTAATGTACAGTTCTGCTGAAGGAGGGGGAGAGGGAGGCTGCCACTGAGATTTAGCCTCCCTTGGTCCTCCTTCATTCCCCAGTCCATTATTTAAAATGATTGTGTGTATTTTGTGAATAAAGAGAGATTTGGGAAGATTGTTAGAAAGGACAGCTACTGGTAGTGCAGACCCTCTTATAAACATGACTCCCTGAGCAAAAATGGTTAAAAGTTTTAAAACTTTATTACCATTTCTGGCCATACCACCTCCTCTCCCTGCTGTCTTGTCTTGCTTTTCCTTTTCTTTAATTTCCCTTCCCTTCCCTTCCCTTCCCTTCCATTGATATTTTGTTTTATTTTTCCATTTCATGTTATGAAAGTTTTTCAACATTCATCCACATGCATGTATACATTTATAAGTTGTATAATGTCCTTCCACCCTCCCCTCCTATCCCCCTCCCCATTTGTGTTTAACATGTTTACAGATTAGTCATTTTTGGTATGAGGATTTAGGATTAAGGGAAAAGAAAGAAAACCATAAGATAGGAAAGAAGGGAAATTTGAAAAAAGTGAACGTAATGTTCATTCAGTTTCTGAAGAATTTTTGTTTTGTTTTTTTTTTCTTTCTCTGGATGGGGATAGCATTGTCCATAACAGGTCTCCCAGGGTTATCCTAGGTCTCTGAACTGCTGAGAGGAGCTACATCCATCAAGGTTGATCAGTTTACAGTGTTGTTGTTAATATGTACAATGCTCTCTTGGTTCTGCTCCCTTCCCTCCCTACTGCCTTTCTCAGACCCCCTTTGGGCATCCTCATGCACATGGATGGACCATTCATTTAAATAAGATAGGGATTAAGTAGCTACACTTTCCATTGGTCTTGCTGGGTTTCTTGGGTCCTTTAATTCTCAAAGGGAAGGGAGTAGAAAATGACAAACATTTTTCATTGTTTTAAGTCTGGTTGATGCTTCCTTCTTCCTCAGTCTCCAGGTCACTCATGTTTCCCATGTGTGCTGGTCTATTTGTTCTAAGCATTGATTAAAAACAGACCAGAAAGGAACCAGCACAGGTGTTACCACTAATGGTGTGTGTGTGTGTGTGTGTGTTTGAACATATGAATTATTACATTAATTTGACTAGGTCAAATTCCCCCTCTTCCCCTCCCCTATAATTCTTATCTTATTCCCCACAATCTCCACCTAGTCTTACTAGTCCAGTATTAAGGGTAGAGTCATAGGTGGCATTGAATTTTGGAGTTAACAGACCAGGGATTAAATCTTAACTATTTGCATCTTGGGTGGATAAGTCAATCATCTAGAGGCATCCTAGAGCGCTGGTCTTGTCCTGCCTCTTGACATAAATTAGATGCCCAGGGTCTTTTCAGCATCCTAGGAACATTTCAAATTCTCAATTACATTATGGATGAATTAGTGTTTTTGTATTTTTCTGCTTCCAGAAGTAAGTATGACACCATACTTTTCCCTTCCTGGCTACCACCTTTCTCTACCCCCAAAGCCTCTTCTTCCTCCCCCCCCCCCAAAAAAAAAAACAAGTCAGGCACTCCCAGCCTGAATTTCCTAGTCTATCAGATGAGGTTAGTGATACTCTCACTCTCCACTCCTGGAGTTGTTTTGAGGATCAAATGAGATAATGGGCTATAGAAAGCTCAGCTGATAGTGTTTTTCCTGACCTCCCTTGACTTTTCTCCTAGGCTACGCTGCAGGGCCTTCCACTTTATTACTTTTTTCTCCTTAGGAAAACCTGCAAATTATTGTTGTATTATTGAAATACTAATAAATAATTCATTGTTTATCATCTATTATGCATATATAAAATCAGTGAATCCTTAATGCTTGATTAAGATCACAGATTCCTTTCTTCTTTCCTTCCATCTATCCATCCATCCATTCCTCAATCTTTCACTTGGTTCTGTTTTCTTCATTCTTTATCAGTTCATATAAATCTTTACATTTCTCTGAATTCCTCCTGTTAAATATCCCTAGGGTGCAATAATGAATGTACCAAAAATTCTCCAACAGTAACCCAATTGATGGGTACCTGCATTGTTTTTAGTTTTTGCTTCTATAAAAATTACTGCTATGAATATTTTGGTATATATTGGGTTATGTCATCAGTTAGTGACTTGTGCTACCATAATTATAAACTCTTAGTTTATCTCACTGATACTACAGGAGAAATCTGACTTTGGGGGCTTGTGTTCTAGGTAGAAGACTCCTTTGGGTTTCATATTCAAAAAGAAATAATACCTCTTGGAATAATACTTTTTTTTTTCACCCCGCAATTTCAGTTTCTTTTTCTTTAAGAATAGCCCCCCCCAAGAGTTCTTATGGGGATCAAATAAAATATTTGTAAAATTCTAATGCATTCTTTAATACACCATTATCATCATTATTGATTCCTATACTTTGGAGAGAAGGTTTCTCCTTTTCTCCTTAGATTGCCACTTCTATTTCTGTGGCTGGTCCCATTTCATTCCTTTTCCTTCTCTATAAGCACTCTTTTTGTAACCTAGAAGTTTGAAAATGTAAAACAAAGAATCTGCTTGTAGTAATGCCATTACTTCTAACTTTTAAAATGTAGGTTGCTTAAATTATGTAGTGGGAGGTGCAAGGGGGAAGAAAATCACTGAACAATTTTAACAAATTGCTTTTAACTAGATTGCAAAAGCAAACCTTTCATCGGAAATCTTAGAAAGGTGTGTGAGAGAGGGTGTAATCTTAGCTTATGGGGAAGTGGAGTTAAGCTCGTTTTTCTGGTTCATCTTGAATATCTCTGTTCCTTCTGGAATGCCCACAATGTTCAGGATGACTGAGCTCGCCTCCTTCCTTGGGGGCTTATTTGACAAACCCTCTTGTACCAGAAATAGTGTTTCTCTTTTACACACCTCAGGGCCAGAAGAGGTTGGTTGGTTTGTGGAAAAATTCTTTCAAGTAACCACCCATTAATGAAGTAATGCCTGTCAAGATTGCCTATAGGGAGTTTCTCAGAGGTTCCTAATTGTTGCAATGGAGTCAGGAAAAACCTGAGTTCAAATTCTGACCTTGGGCAGTTGACTTAACCTATCTTTTCCCTAGTTTGTTTAACTGTAAAATGGGGATAATAATATCAAACAAGATAATATTTACAAAAAGTGGATCATACTAGTCACACAACACTTATTTTCTTTCCTTTCCCTTTCTCTTCTTTATAGCAGTTGGTCCCATAATTGAACTTCACTGTTATTATTCCTTTGGGGACCAGTATTTTTGAGGCCTTTCATGATTTTCATCTGTGTGAGAGGAAATATAAGTTCTTGAAGCAGAGGTGGAGACTTTCTCACATTGGGTATTCTGGAAATTAGCAAAGTTCCAAACTTGAGAACTAGAGTCTTGGGGTCTCTGAATGTAACCTACTTTGGGAGGGAGTAAGACCCCACCTCCAAACTCTGCTGGTTTCTGGTCTGAATCAAGACCAGTGGGCTCTTCTTTTTTCCATCATAGTGAGTGACTTTTCTCTAAAACAATATTCAGGGTACCATATGAATATTAGAAGACTGAGATTGTATTATGTTAAAGAATATGATACAGGAGGCTATAATAGCTAAGTTTATGTACATAAGAGAACTGTTGATGCTCTATTAGGGTTTAATTTGTTAATGAAACAAGATGGAGTGAATTCTTCCTTCAATGCACCTCTCTGGACATTTGAGGCCAGGCACAATTAATTTATTTGTACTGTCTGTGTGGGCGTATGCCAGCTAATGTACTGTAAGGGCTTTTATCTTTATGTTTGTAATGAAGAGAGGCAAGTTTTTGGCCGGTTGACAAGGATTACTGATGACTCAGTCTGTATTACAAAATGCTTTCTTCTCAAAAATTAAAAAAAAATGCTAGTTCCTGTTTGAAATGGGCATAACTAGTTTGGGAAAGTTCAAGAGCCTCTGGGAGAGGGTCAGATTTTAAAAAAGGGAAAGACTGTGTTATTCTATTTCTCAAACTCTAACTGGCTTGACTCATGTTGTGGAACCCTTGCTGCTTCGTTGGGTCATTGTCTCTGGGGTGCAGAAACTCTTGGTCACCTTTTGTTCTTTTCCTTGCAAAGTGTGTTTCCTTTCTTGAATCTGCTCAGGAGTCATCTGAAAATTGTGTAATGCAAGGAATCTTTCTGTTAGGTGCCTTTGAGTTATTGGGTACTGCCCTTGAGCTACCACCCTTCATGGGGGTCCTTGGGTCATTTGGTTCAACCCTTTCTTTTTACAGAAGAGGAAATAAAGACTCAGACAGGCTAGATGCCACTCGGGTATCTTTAGACATATCCACCATGCTTACAATCCTTTCTATTTTAATTTTTGGTTTTAGAAATTTATTTTAATGGTAGTGACTTAAGACACTTAATAGCTGTCAGACTCTGAACAAATCATTTAGTCCCTGTTGGCCTCAGTTTCCCTAATTGAGGGAGGATTATAGTAGGATGATTATAGTACCTCCTTGAATTCAAACTTACTAGCTATATGACCCTGGGCAAGTCATATAACCTCAGTTTGCCTCAGTTTCCTTAACTATTAAATGACAATAATAATAGCATCTACCTTCTGGGGTTATGGTGAAGATAAAATAAGGTATTTTGTAAAGTGCTCTTAGAGCACTGGAATAGATACCAAGTATTATAGTTGTTACTAACAAATTTTATTTATTTCAATGAACAGAAGTAGATTTTTCTTTTTCTTTTCTCTTTCATCCCCTCCCCTCACCATTGGAAAGAAAAAAAATGGAGGGAAAAACCCTTTTAACAAATATGCATAGTCATGGAAAATCAAAATGTCTCATTTTGAGCTCAAGAGTCCATCACTGTTCTCTCAGGAGGTAGGAAAGCATCCTTTGTCCTCTGGAATCATAGTTGCTCACTACATTAATCAGACTTCTTAAAACTTTTCAAGTTACTTTTATGGTGGTGTAATTCTGTAAATTGATTTATTTTCTGCTCAATTCACTGTGCATCTGGGTTTTCTTTAAAAACACTGCCTCCCATTCTCTCCAAGTTAGGATTGCGATATGGACTTCAGGAGGCATCTTATTTCTGGAGTAGACTATCCCGAGTTTGTCTGCACAACCTGTTCTGAAGTGTTTTTGGTTCACAGCTAAGCCAGGCTTAGCTTAGATTGCGGTGGTGACCTTACATGTCCAATGTTTCAGACCTAGCCTAGGCAGACATTTGAATGTAGTCCTTTAACTCAGCTGTTCAGATCATTCTTCTGTTCCAGTTACAATTAATCACCCCTTTCCATTGAAGGACTTGGTCAGGACCCAAGGGACTGAAGAAAGCAGTCCTATTCCCTTTATATTGTACCTGAAGACCAAAAAAAAAAAAGTAACACACCATCCCTTTGACTGTGAGTTAAAGAGAAGCTATGAATTGCAGAGCCCACCCCAAACTCTCTTCTTGTCCCTCATTTGTGAAAAATATAGAATTTGCTATATCTATGACAGTTTCCCTAATATTTCTGTACCTCTCTTAGTTTCATCGCTATTTTCTCCCATCTACCTAAAGAGGGAGAAAGTACAATTTAACAGAGAAAGAAACTGAGGTAGAGGGATGTAATAAATGACTCATGGTGATATAGCTTGTAAAGTGTCAGAGCTGGATTGGAACAGATATCTTTCTTCTTTTGTCTTTATGAATTCCATGATATAGCCAGTTGACCACCTTATATTTCTTCCTACAGTGGGAAACCCTACTGAGTTTATGTTGTAAACGACAGTATAAACCCTTATATGTTTTGTAACAAATCCAAACATGAATTGGGTCATTTAACCTTCATGGGGCTCAGTCCTCTCATATGTAAAATGGAGCAGTTGGATCTGATTGATAGACTCTGAAGACCTTTACAGTTTTACATCCCTGACCCATGCCTTTGTGTTGGCTGTTCTGTGTGTCTGAAAGGCACTGCCTCCTCTTACCCATCTCTTAAGAGTCCTTAACTTCCTTCAGAGATTAATTTAAGTAATATTTATTAGTAGACTTTTTCCTGAACCTCCTCTTCCTCCTCAAAAAAGAAAAAACCAAACCTTTAAAAATTTATCTTACATTTCATTATTTCTCCAGTTAGAATGCATGCTTTTGGAAGGTAGGGGCTGTTATGTTCTTCTTTTCATTTCCACATCCTATGGCAACCAATGATTAAGCATTTATTACTTGCTCACCAATGTTCCAAGCATTGTGTTTATACACTGGAGAATCAGAGACAAATAGAACCCAGTGGCTTCCCCCAAGGAGCTTACACATCACACCTCTGAGTCATTTGGCAGCTGGGGGAGATCTGAATAGGTTTCATGGAGAAGGTGGTATAGAAGGAAACTAGAAATTCTGCGAGGCAAGGATGGCATTCCAGGTACACTTGAGTTACATTCTGAGAGTCGCAGTGTCCATGTACACTTTATGGTTTGACTGGATTTGAGATAAATTATGTAGATGAAATAATTGCAGAATTGAGAAAGCCCTGATCTTCAGACTTAAAAGCCCATTATGATTTCCAGTGAACTGCTTGTCTTATTTTTTTTTAGCCTATCAGGTTAGTATCAGCAGCTGAATAGGTATTAGACAAAGATGTGACTGGGGTTCTTGTGCCTAAGGCAAGAGACACTACTTTTTTGGGGGTGGGGTGGGGAGGGGTAAGGATGTGATGGATGCACACTTTGATCCTTCTGTTCATCCTTTAAGGAAGTATCTTATTAGCAAAAGGGCACCGAATATAGGACTCTACATTTGTAAGAAGTTCTGGAGGGATCTGAGCCTTTCTCACATTAATTTCAAACAGCATTCAAATGTGTTCATTTTTGTTAGATGAGACTTTGGTTCTAAGCTTCATTTTGACTCTTGACTAATTGTGTGGCATCCCCTTCCCTTTTTTAGGCCTCAGTTTTCACTTTAAAATGAATGAATTTGAATTTTTGTAATTTTTAAAGATAGCACTGAGTCTGCTGGCCTTTTCTTTTTATATCCCATTTTCTGTTTATTGCCTGTTATCTTCATTTTGATTTATTTTTAATCAATGATACATTTTATAATAATGTAATGTAAAACTGGGTTATTTAATTAAAATAATTTTAATAAAATGTCAAATTTTAGTCTATCAAACCTTTTTTTCTGGTCTAGTTGCTTAAGGTAAAAAGAACACATTTCTGTATATGAGAATCTGAGAGGTGGAGGGGATCTTAAGAGAGCTTCCTGTCACCAACTCCCTCATCCCCTCCATGAGCAAACTGAGACAATTAGCATAGAAAGGGTGTCTGTGTGATAGGTGGCAAGCACTCCTAAGAAAGCTGACCTGATTAAAGGGAGCTGAAGGAAATCTGTGGCTGCTCCAGGAGGCAATCAATGTGAGCTTCAGAGTCTCTTTTGGAAATGACTTAATGAAATCATCATCCACGTACAATATTGACAGGGAAGGAAGCTGCTTGTCCCAGGGGCTGACAGGTCCTCTGGAGTCTCAGTGATTGTTGTGGTTATTCATCACTTTGCTGATAGGATGTACTTTTTATTTATGATTGTGGGTTGGTTATTTTTATCACACTAATACTATTACTACCAAGAATTATAATAGTTCACACTTAGAGAACACTGGCAGAATTTGGCAGAATCTTAAAGTTCTATAGAGTTGCAAGCAAAACTCTCCATCCGCCACTTCCATGGATCCTTGCAGTATAACCCAGTTGGATATTTTTGTAATCTCATTTTACAGATGAGGAAACTGAGACCTAGAGAGGATCCCACTGCTGGCAATTGAGACCAGGTTTAGATTAAGGTCTTAAATCCAGTGTTATTCACTGTGTACTGCCTTGCCTACAGATGGGAGGGAGGGAGGGAGGGAGAGACAGAGAGAGAGAGAGAGAGAGAGAGAGAGAAAGTTGAGCTGGGGCCCATGGATAAGACATTTTGTATATTCTTCAGGCTCTTTTTTTTTTTTTTTTTTTGCCAGCAGGCAATCAATAGTCTGCCTTGTATGGTGGTTCCCTGAACGTCTCTCTACTTTTGTAAGATGCCTGGAGTGAGTGATGTTTTTTTTTTTTGTTTGTTTGTTTTGTTTTTTAGGTTTTTGCAAGGCAAATGGGGTTAAGTGGCTTGCCCAAGGCCACACAGCTAGGTAATTATTAAGTGTCTGAGACCAGATTTGAACCCAGGTACTCCTGATTCCAAGACTGGTGCTTTATCCACTATGCCACCTAGCTGCCCCAGAGTGAGTGATGTTTGACTTGTAATTGTGATTAAGGAAAACAAAATATTTTAAGATCATAAACCTCATTTTATTTGGGGGGAGGGGTAGTAGAAAACAAAAAATATGAGAAGCCTCCTTTAAGTTTTTTCCCCCTCCACACTTTAAGGCCAGATTCCTTTAATGTTCTAGAAGTGAAATCATTTAAGGAATGTAGCACCTGAGGGGGTGGGAGTAAGGGATGACAGGACCCAGCCAACATGTGCCCAAATGACTTGGGGTGTAAGCATTGTGTGGGTGGCTTCCCTGAGCTTTTTGGAGAGTTATAAGCAATGACATCTGCAAAATACTGGGGGCTAAGCCTAGAATTTGGAAGGGATATGAAGGCATGTTCACTCAGCAAATTCTCTACTTGCCTCAGGACAGGTTTTCTTTGGCAGGTGGGGAAATAGGCAGCCATGTTCGTTGTCTTGGAAGCTGGCATCATCACTTGAGGGGAACCTTATTCATAGAAGCATACAGAGACTCTTTTGCTAGTGGTATTTCTTGGCTATGGTATTATTTCACATCACCAGCATGAGTTCTTATTTCAAGAGTGGAGAATTCAGAAGGTTAGACTGTTGAGACTTGCAAAGAAAGTGGATAATCCATTTGGAAAATGCTAGATTAAATTGTGAATATATTCTCCTAAAGGATAAAGTCGAAAAAAAATCATGGATCTCTACCAATGTCTCATTTATGGAATCAATCAATCAATCAATAGGCATTTATTAGACATCAGCTATGTAGCAAGTGTTAGGCACTGGAGATACAGAGACAATAAACCTTGAAGGAAACTAAGGATTTCAAGAGATAGGGAGGTACACGTTCCTTCATTTGAGGGATGAGGCCATGGCCAGAATGAATGCATGGAGGCAAAATATAGAATGCCAGACTATAGGAATAGCACATAGGATGATTTGGCTTAAATGCAAAATGAGTAAAGAGGGAGAATATCAAATAAGTTTGAAAGGGTAGGCTGGAACCAGATTGTGAAGGTCTTTGACCTGAAGTTTATCCTAGAGGCAGTTGGGAGCTAGGGAAATTTCTTGTGCAAAGAGTGGCCTGTTCATATTTGGGGGTTAGCTTATCAGCTGTGTGGAGGATCCCTGGGAGAGGAGAGAGACTTGAGCTGGGAGTGGAAATTATAGGGCTGTTATAGGAATGCAGGTATGAAGCACTTTGATGGTCTGTACTAGTGTGGTTAACTGTTGAGTGGAGAGGATCAGAGGGTTGTGAGCAGTGAGATTTGGCACCTAAGTGATGACATTCTTTTCATGCTTTCTAAATCCTTCCTCCTCAAAAAACTGCTGAATTAATTAGGAAAGCACAGGTCTGACCATGTTGTTCCTCATCAAAGATGCCTCTAGGATAAAATACCATCTGCTTGGTCTTCTAGGCCGTTCATAGACTGGCTCCAACCAATCACTCTTCCTAGGCTAAGTAGACCTTATATCCCCTCCCACATTTCATGTTTCATTCAGCCAAACTGGCCTCCTTGCTGTTGCCTGTGGAGGACATTTGTTCTGGAGTCTCCATGACTTCTCCTTCCGTGCCTCAATGTCTTGGAATTCGTCTCTCAAGTTTCACCCCCTACAAGAGGAATTCTTTGACTTCCCCCAGTTGTTAGTGCTCTCCTTTGTCCCCTATGTTCTTGTGAAAAATGTGTCTGTAACTCTTAGTGCATCTTTGTTTCCTCCCTGCCTGTTCCCCTCAAATCCTGATCAAAGAGTATTAGCTTCTTGAGAGGTAGAGACTCCTCCCAGGGTCTTGCAACACAGTAGATACTTCCAGATTTAGAGATGTAAGGGACCCAAGCCACCAAATCCAACCTCATATAACTGAGGAAAAAGCAGAGGTGCTTAGAGATTTTGAGCTCCTATGTTGCTGTTTTGTCATTTCAGTCTTTTCCGACTGTCAGAGATTCCATTTGATGTTTTCTTGGTCAAGATAGTGCATGGTATGCCATTTCCTTCTCCAGTTCATTTTTGAGATGAGGAAACTGAGGCCAACAGGGTTAAGTGACTTGTCCCCACAGCTAGTTAAGTGTCAAAGAATGGATTTGAACTGAGGAAGAAGAATCCACTAGACTTTCTCAGGGTCTTATAGCTATGAAGTATCTGAGTTGGAATTTGAACCCAAGTCTTCCTGTTTTCCAAACCTTTTAAAATAATTTCTGAGGGTAGGTAGGAGGCACAGTGAATAGAGCACCAGCCCTGGAATCAGGAGGACCTGAGTTCAAATCCAGCATCAGATACTTAATAATTACTTTAGCTGTGTGACCTAGGGCAAGTCATTTAAACGCATTGCCTTACAAAACAGAACAAAACAATTTCTGGTTGTCCTGGGCTACTGGGTACTGGAGTTTAGGAATTTTCTAGAGCAGTGGTGTCAAACTCAGTTTGAAATATGGGCTATTTATTCTTCTGGAAGCTTATTAAATTCATTTTAAAATGTAATATTATTGACATTATTGCATTTTTATTTATTTTTAAAATATTTCTCAATTACATTTTAATTTTTTCAGACTGCACTGGGGAGTATTGCCAATATGTGTTTGGCACCTTTATTTTAAACTTTAAAATAGAAAGATTAAAATTTTCCTTGTGATTAATTGGACTTTATCCAGGGTAAGCTTTGGGGCGGAGAAGACTGGGTTGGAGCAACAGTAGTTAGACTGATAGTTTTTCATATGTACCTGTGTCACCTTGGGTTGTCACTTGCCTTGCATTCAGGACTATCTCCAGTCATCCTGAGTCATATCCAGTCACTGAACCCAGATGGCTCTGGAGGAAAAAAGTGAGATTGGTGACTTACCATAGCCCTGTTTCATTCAAATCCAATTCATGTGCTTGTCATGGCATCATCTCCCCAATGTCCTGGTCTTTTTTGAGAATTAAGAACAAAACATCATCATCATCATCATCATCATTATCTGGTTAAGGGGATTAGCTCTGACTGGTGTTAGGACAGTTGTCTTATGACTTGCTAAGTAGGTGATTTATAGAGATTTATGTTGGTACCATATATCAGGTGTTAATAGAAAAAATTAAGTTTTTCTGGAGTATATTATTTTTGTTTCCTTTGGGAATCCTCATATTTTTTTTGAGGTCTGTAGATTCAATTTTCATTGAATGTATTTTCATTCTGCCACCCTTTATTTGAAGAACTCATTCATGGGAAACTTTTTGTAGAAGACATTTATAGTTAATGATGTATTTTATAGTTAAGATGTCGTCACTATAAATTATATTTATGGAATACCACATGTATGTATCCTGTTGTATACATTATTGAATTACAGTATAAGTCTACTCCTCCCACAAAATCACCAGTCAGATGTTTAAGAGCAACTATGTATTTTCCCATATGCTTCCCTTTCCCACACAAAGCTTTCTCTTCTTCAAATTTAATGTCCTCAATTTCTTCCAATATTGAGATAGCCTTGTGTAATGGAGAGAGAAGTTGTGGGTTTGAATTCTAGGTCTTTTGTGACCATGGACAGTAAATCATCTTGTTTCTCTTGGCCTCAGTTTTTCATCTGTAAAATGAAAGGGTTGGATTACATCAAAAGTCTTTTCCAGTCCAGAATTTACATTCTTATAATCTTTTTCTTCTATGGCAACTTTGTTCCCTTTTTCATTTTTACCTTCTACTTTGATACACGCCAGTTTGTTGATATACCTTCCCAGGATAGGATCAAGAAGCTTCAGATGTCCTGATTGTAGAGCAGAGGGGAGAAGAATTGTTATCTGTCTCCTTTAATTTAAACACTTGGGAACTTTCGTAAATGGAATCTAAAATCACAATTTTTTGGACACCTAACAGTTATCCTGTGAACTCATTAATCTCCTAGGCTGCTGAAATTTCTCATTTCTCTTCCACATAAACTACTTTCTAGCTATATTCTATACCAGGTGCAATTGATTACATGAACCCAATTATTAGTATTTACATTTAGTCCTAACACTATTCACCTTGTTAATTGTGGCTTGCTATTCCAGTCAGTCATGATGTTTTGGCATTTTGATTCTGTCTTCCAGGATATTAACTTCTCTATACTTGGGGAATTTACACTCTATTTAGAGGAAAAGGGAATTAGGGCCAAGGAATACAAGAGAATAGTACTGATCAACATAAATGCTTTATTCCTATTGGAGGGCTGCCTGAATTGTCCTTTGGGATGTGTAAGGAGGCTTGACTAGTTCAGATAATTGCATGCTTAATTTCAGTGCTTGCTCTGAAAAGTGCAGGAGGACAGAGACTACTTTTTATTATTATTTTTTTTGAATCCCTATCACTTAGCACAGATTCTGAATTTAGTAGGCACTTAATATGTTTAATGAGTGACTGATAGATACAGAGATCAGAATGTATACACCCATGTAAATATACAGGCTTATAGGAAGCACAGTCTTATCCCGTCCCTTTTCTTTTCCCCTTTCTCCCCTTACCCAACTAAATAGATGGTCATTTTGAGAAGGGAGAGAGCATTGATCACTGACAAGGTCAGAGAAGCCTTCATGTAGGAGCTGACCCTTTGATCTATGGCTTTTGAAGGCAGTTAAAGAGTCCAAAAGATGGAAGGAAGGAGGGAAGATAGGAGTGATGTGGTACAGACACAAGAGGAAATGGAGTAATGAACTGACTGGTTTGGTTTGAAGGGAGAGTGAGAGGACCTGAGATTGTTTTCTTCATAGGGATGCAGGGGTTTATGTTGATAGGACGGGAAGTCAATGAACCCAAGAACTTGGAGGGAAAATAGTGGCTCTTAGAGGACATTTGGAGACCCAGTAGCAGACAGACAATAGTTAATCTACGTTACTAGTTTGATTTAGAGATCCCATCTTATTTGACCTATGGGAGAATTGAGTTGTTGTGAACAATCCACCATCAATCATCTAGCATTTATTAACTAACCACTAGTCCTGAGAACTGTGCCTAAGACCTCAGGTATACAAAGAGGCGGGGGGGGGGGGGGATACCTGACTTTCAAGGAATATACAGTTTAATAGGGAAGAGAACAAATGAATAATCATGTTCCAAGAAAATATATACAGAATAAATTGAGAGGAGTCCCAGATGGAAGGCACGAAGACTAAGGAGACCTGGCTAGGTGTCTTCCAGAAGGAAGACAACTGATAGTTGAAGGAAGCCTGGGCAGTTCTGGGAGGCAGAGGTGGATAGAGGGAGCTCAGAGATAGGTGAGAACATTTGGATTGTCATTTAAGAGAACTGCAAGGAGGCCAGTGTCACTAGATGTCAGAGTACATAAAGGGAGTAAGATATAAGAAGGCCTGAAAGGTAAGAAGGGATCAAATGACAAAAAGTTTTAAAAAAGCAAATGAGGTTTAACCTTTGATTATGGAAGCAATAGGGAGCCATTGGAATTGGTTGAATAAGGTAGAGGAAGATGGGATGTGTTCACACCTGCATTTAGGAGGAGAAATTTGAAAACTGAGTGGAGGATGGATTGAAGTGGACAGTCTTAAGACAGAGATGAAACATCAGGCTACTGCAATAACCTAAGTGATAAAGACTTATGACTCGGTGGTTGTAAAGTCAGATGAGAAAAAAAGGCATAAACTACAGATACTACAGAGTTGGAAAAGACAAGAATTGGGTGGTGAGAGAGTATGAGGAATTGTGGATGACACTTTGGTTGTGAGCCTGAGTGATTGGGAGGATAGTAGTACTTTCAGTAGTGTTAGGGAGTTAGGAAAAAGGAAAGAGTCATCTGCTTAGAGAGGCTTATTGAAACCCATGGAAGCTGATAAGATCACCAGTTGAAATCATATAAAGGACAAAGAGTAGAGGCTCAAGACAGAGCCATGGGGATACCCATGGATGTGACCTTAATGAAGATTCTTCAGAGGAG
Organism: Macrotis lagotis; assembly: GCF_037893015.1. Taxonomy (NCBI): domain Eukaryota; kingdom Metazoa; phylum Chordata; class Mammalia; order Peramelemorphia; family Peramelidae; genus Macrotis; species Macrotis lagotis. Next base: position 242,079,630 of record NC_133660.1, read on the forward strand.
ACAGGAGTTGGGTCAGACAGGGAGGAGGAGACCCTTCAGTGTCTCAAATCTAAAAAGAAGAGAATGTCAAGAAGAGGATGATGGGCAGCATCAAAGATCGTAAAGAAATCAAGAAAGATGAAAAATGAGAAAAGAACATAGGTTTTAAAGAGAAGGCTGACTGAGGAGCAGGTAACATGTACAGGAGATGAATTGAGGAAATGTTTGATGCTCTTAGGCTGTACCCAAACTGGAAGGGATTAGAAGGGGCAGTTAGAAAAAGAATGAAAGGGGAATCAGTAGATCCTTTGCTTCTTTGAATTGTATTTATCATTCTCTCACATTTATAGGCAGAGATGGGTTTCAAAGTACTTTTACATATTTTGTTATTGTATTCTAACCAGTTATATAATAGTAGTAGATAGTGGTGGTTATAGTGATGGTAGTAGTAGTAGTGGTGGTGGTGGTGGTGGTGGTGGTAGTAGTAGTCGTATTTGTAGCTGGTACGCATGTAATGCTTTAAGGTTTACATAGTTCTTTACATATTACCTGCTTTGATTATGAATACCACATTATAAGAGAGATAGAAGCCACTGTTCTATTTGATAGTTAATTGAGAATCAGAAAAGTTTAATAACTTGCCTAAAGTCACAGAGTGAGTTAGGAATAGAGCCAGAATTCAAATCTGGGCCTCTTGATTCTGTTGACAAAAACAAAAATTCTTTAAATTATATTTTCATTTAACTTACTGTTTCTTTCCTTCCCAATACAATTTCCTTAGAAACCAAAAGAGGAGAATATTATTCCTTCACTGACATTATTACACAGACTTTTAGAAGTTACAGAACTAAAATAGACCTTATAGCTCATCTGGCCCATTTCACTAATTATATGATGAGGTTAAATGATTTTCTTTTTATCTCATCCTATCCCATTGAACTCCTTCCCTCATTCCTCTTTTTTTCCTTCTCCCTCTCTTTTCTTTTTCCCCCCCTACCAGGATAGGAGGGTAGAAGCTACTCCTGGGCTTGGGGTTGCCCTGATTGGCACAGGAATATTGATTAGCAAGGGTCAGTTCATTCCCTTATAGGCATCCTGGCAGCCTCCCTCCCAGAGCCTTACCACCCTAATGCTGAATTTAATGTGATTATCTGATTGACAAGGCTGCTTCAGCTCAGTATTCAGGCATACATGGCTAACTTAGGTCTTCCTTATAGCAGGGATTCCAGGGGCATGGTACCATCTTGTCAATTAAGTGATTTTCTCAACTTCACATATGACTAGTGGTAGAGTAAGACCTGGGACAAACATCTCTTAAAATCCCCAGCCTAGGATTTTTTTTTTTTTGGCACCATATTGCAATAGAAGGTTGACTGTGTATTGTAGGGATATTACCTTATGTGAAAAGAGCAAAGCTAATTTTTGTCTCTCTTTAAAGCACTTCTGATCTTTCTATTTCTTGGCACTAACATTTCAAGTACCTCACTCTTCCCTTTCCCTTTAATCTGCAGACCCTCATATCTAGATAACTGAAAGATGAATTTGCCTTTAGAAAAACTTGTGATTTCAGGAGATTATTGCTTCTTTGAGAGGTTCCCCTGAGTACAAATTCCCAATAAAGCTTTTGACCATTTTTATTTAGATTATAGATTTGGAGCTAGCAGAGATTCTATAGTTTCTATTGCCATCGCATGATTTTTACAGATCAAGTAGACCAAGAAAGGTGAAACTATTTGCTGAAAATCATGTTGGTTGGTGGGTGGCTTCATCCCCAAAGCCAAGTGTCTTGTCTCATCCTTTTCTCTGGTTCAGTGGGTTTTGTTTTGAGCTTCATGCTTTGGGAACACCTGTAGGGCATTATAAACTGACTTTCTCAGTTGAATAGGATATTGGTTGTTCATGCTTTCTAATCCCATCTAAACTGCTGATTTTGTCAAACAATATACAAAAGGCGGGGAGATAGCCCCCAAATAGTGATGGCACATTAAAACATTTTAAAAAATGGTCCTGCCTGGTTCTTACTCTGTCAAATATTGATGTTTCCCTTTTTTAAGTTAGTAGAAGAAATTAAAAACAGGCAAAGAGGGTTTGGGGAGTGACTTGGATTCCTTATTAACAATTAGAGTCATTCCACCAAAAATGCCCACAATGTTTTAAAAGGTGTTAAAATTGTACTTTCATCTTTTTTGCTACCTTTCCTTGGCTTAGTTTAGCATTTTTGTCCCTCTAGTTTTTAAGTAATGAGGAATTCTGATCCTGAGGGTTGTTTTACTATCTTTAAATAGCCTTGAAGTCATTCATTGGTTTTCAGGAATCTGACCATCTCCATGGAAGGAGAGATAACTCAGGAGAGAGATCTGAGGATTTGTCTTGGCTCTACCATTGACTGTGGAATTTTGACCTTCAAGCCACAAAAGATACTCCCCACCAAACAACTCACATTATGAATATAATAATTACTTATATTATCCAGAATAAAAGTCAGTTATTCTTAAGAATGATTTTCTTCATAGATGCTGGGAACAAATTACTTTGCCTATATGACCAGGCTGGAAAATTACATAGGAAGCTTTTGTATCTTCTGATACAGAATAATGGATTTGAATAAAATCATTCAAATGGATAAAGAGAATAAAAATGCAAGTGTGAACAGTTATCATCCAGGAGAATTTGAGTGTGAGTGTGTGTGTGTGTGTGTGTGTGTGTGTGTTTGTGTGTGGAACAGGGCCCATTCAGTTCAGTCCCTAAGTAGAACTCTCCCTGCTTATTTTTTTTACCACTACTTGGGGAATTTTCTGTTTTTGAACCCCAGGGATAAGAGTTCCTTTTTCAGTATCATGGCCTTTCCCCCAAACTTCTGGCCAAATCTTCTTAAAGGGTAGAGATCCTTGGATTCAAAGACTTACTCATCCTCCCAAAACACTTTGCCTCTTCCCACCTTCCACACTGTTGGTTGCTCTATTCATCATACTTGAGAATACTGTCTTTTCCTCTCTATTCTTTCCCAACCTCTGACTACTTACTGAAATCTTATTTTTGCTTAAGGTCCAATTCAAATCCATTTTTTATAGGAAGCCTTCCCTGATCTCTTTCCTCCTGACTGCCCTTGGTCCTGAATTCCTGTTGTATTTTGTTTGGATGTCCCATTCCCGCCATCTCTCCTATCTGAATTCTGTTATGATTATTATCTTGGTGTCTTGTCCTCTGTTTTAGTTGTTGTCTTCTTCATCTCTGTTGCCTAGAGTCCAGCTTAGGGCCCAGGTTCTTTAAAGGTGCTCCTTTAAAAAAAAAAAACAACTAACCCTGGAGATATTCATATATAAAACAGTAAAAGCATTTCAAGTACTGACCAGAAAGATCATATGATCATAGCTTCAAGCTAGAAGGAGCTTTTAGAGGCCATCTGGTTCAACCCTCTTATTTTACTGATAAAGAACCAGCGATCTAGAGGCTTAAGGGATTTGTTAAATCATACAGGTACTAAGTGTCTAAGACTGGATTTGAATCCAGGTCCTTTGACTTGACTCTGTCATTGCTATTTTCACACAACACTCTGCCTCCAATGATGATGCATGATAGAGATTAAATATTAATTTAATCTTCACTAAGATTAAACAGCAATAACAGTGCCAACCTCTGTGGCTAAATCTACAACCAAATTTTAGAGAAGGGGAATATGTAGTTAGAAAATAATTCACATGAAAAATATATAGGGATTTTAGTGGATTGCATACTCTAGGATTCAGAAGAGAAATATGGCAGCTAATTCATTGAGTATTTGGAACAAAAATGGTCATAGCCCCACTGATCTCTGAGTTCATCAGAGGCATTCTGGAGATCACATTTCAGGAGGGATATTAGGGGACTGGGGGATACTCAGAGAAGTGCAACCAGGATGATAGGAATCTTGAGAACATTGAAGGAATCGGAGATATTCAGTTTAAAGAAACTAACAGTTATTAAATATCAACTGGGTACAAGATACTGTGCTAGGGACACAAAGGTAAAAAGAGAAGTCACTACTTTCAAGGAGTTTATTCTACTGAAAGAGAGAGACTATGACTCTTGTCTTCAGATATTTAAAGAGGGAATAGACTCATTTTGCTCTTGGAATACTTATTGGGTAGAAGTTCAAATAAGCAAATTATATTCATCTTTATTTATTTATTTATTTATTTAATTTATTTTTAATTTATGAAGTAAAACAAGCATTTCTATATCATAGTAGAACTAAAAAATTGATTGCACCCAAAAGTGAGAATCTATTATATTTCAATACAGGGAAAATCAGGAGTTTGAAAAATGCAATGAGCTACCTTAGGGGCTAGTGAACTGTTGACTAGTAGATATTTTCAAGTGGAAGCAGAATCAACCTTTGTTGGAGATGTAGAAAAGATTCCTGTATCAGATGGATCTGATCTGGGGACCTGGAGTTCCTGCCCACTCTCAGAGTCCTTGATATTTTATTAGCTTGGTTCTTTGTAAACTTACAAACCTTCAACTTCATGACTGTCACCAGTAAAGCCGCTTAAACTCAGAGTTCTGTGATGGTTTACCTTTAATTTCATTACTCTTCCTGGTAAAACTCTGGTTCTTGGTTCTAAATTAGATAAAAGAAGATCCATTCTGTCTGATTTATGATTCTACAATGATTCTCCAAGAGAGACTTCTGATCTCTTCCCTTCTTTTTTGCTTTCCATTTCTCTGAAAGCTTCATTTTTATTCTTATCCTCAATCTGTTGAGTGATTAGCAACCCCCTTTCTATGCATTCCCCATCCAAAGGAGCAGTGAACTCCTATGAAACCTTCCAAAACATCTTTCTGTCACCTCAGTAGCAATATTAGTATAGGCCTCACAGATCTGTAACCCGGTGACGTTTCTCTTATGCCTACTTCAGCCAGACTGTTAATCCACACAGATTTTGGAAAGGGTTTTTATTCTGCCACAAAGACTCATTGTAGACTGTTCTCTGAAGACACTGGGCCAATATGCCGTGGCAGCCAGAAAGGCCCACAAAATACTGGACATGAGGAATGGAATTAGAAAAAAAACAGAAAACACTTTTCCTTCCCTGGACCATATTGGGGTGTGTTTGGACCTGGGATGTAGAATGCTCCTCGGGTTGCTACTCCCTGGAGACACATGATGGAGCTAAAAATTAGCCTGCCAGCTAAAATGTCCAAGGGGTCCAGGGATGGGATGGGTTGGGGTTGGGGGCTCCCTTAGGACTGTCCATAAAGATTATGATATTTCATTCTGGAAAGTTGTTGGCTGAGAGATAATTCTTCTTTCAAAGTACTTGGCATAGCCTTTTACTTTTTTTCTTTTGTAAAAAAGATTTTTGAGCCTTTAAAAAAAACAGACCAAATACTGTAAGTTACCAAAGAGTTCACTCCCCACCCCCCTTTAGTGGAGCAAAACAAATTGACTATGTCTGCAGTTGGGCACCTCATTCTATACTTTGTATAAATCTTCTATCACCTCTTGTTCAATGGACATTGCTTTACTGTCAAGTCCTCTGAAGTCAAAATTGGCCACTCCATACTTCAAGTTCTGAAGTATTTCAATATTATTTTCAATTATATTTTTGTGAGCATTAAATCAGTTTTTGGCTTTGTTTATCTTTACTTTGCATCATTTCATATAATTCTTCCCATATTTTTCTGAAGTTTTCATACTCATTATTTCTTATGGTGCAATAAATTTTGGTTTCACTCCCAAGTCTTATTTTGTTTACCAGTTGTCCCACAGACTTTCCAGTTCTTTGCCATTGCCATGACCCAAAAAAAAGTGCTGCCATAAACATTTCTGTATGTTTCCTTTCCACTGTCTTTGACCTTTTTAGGGACACATATCTAGCAATGGTATTGGGTCAGAAGTTTAGACCATTTAATGCCTTTTAAAAAATAAAATTACAAGTTGTTTTCCAAAAGGGTTGGATTAACCAACAACTTTCCCATCAAGATTTTTGTGGACCTACCTTCCCATGACTCCTCCAGCATTTATCGGTCTTTGTCTTTTGTCATCTTTTGTCATCTTGTTTTCATTTACATTTATCATTAGGAATGGTCTCTCGTGGTTGTTGATAAGCTGACATTTTCTCTTTTCAAAATATCTTGTTTGTATCTTTTCCATTGAAGATTAATTTTTCAATAGTGCATAATAATATCTTTTTTTGTCATGGAAAAAAAAACTTCAGTTTTTCTACATTGAAATCACTCATTTGGTTTTTCCATTTTTTCTATGAGAACCTTTGTCCACTGGGATCTTCCCAGCCATTTTAGTTCAGATGCCTCTTTCCATTCTGCTTTTTTTAAAATGATGTGATCTTTTATGTTTAGTTTATATACCCTTTGTATAGGTATTGTCATATAAGATGTTTGTCTAAAAAAAATTTCTGCTACATTGTGTTCTACCTTTCCCTGCAGTTTTTCCCCATTTGTACCCAAGTGGAAAATCCTTACTCCAGGGTTCTTGGTTATATGGAACATTTAGGCTATTATGTTGGATTGCTCCACACTGTGTATTAATGAGCCTATTTGATTAATCATTTTTCTGCTTTTTTAAACCCATACTAAATACTTTTTATTATTACTGTTTTATATTATAACTTTACATCTAGTAATGCTAGGCAACTTTATTCCTTTTTTTTTAAAAAGCCCATTTGTTTCCCTTGTGATTTTACTCCCACAGATGAATTTTGATATTGGCTGTTTCTGTAAGGTAACTCTTGAAAGTTTGGTATGGCACCTTATCACGTCTTTACTTTCCATTCTCATTGTTATTACCCTAAGTCTGGGTCCCAATCCTGTCAAGTTGAAGCATGGGTTCTTACCTGGTGGTCCATGGACCTCCAAGGCTCTATGAATACGTTTCAGAGGGTTCATGAAATTGGATAAGAAAAAAAAATCCTTGTTTTCACAAAACCACTTCTTGCTGAAATTTAAGATTTCTTTCAATTATTTTAAGACCATCCTGAGAGAGACATGGGTTTCACTGTTCTACCTATACTAACATTTGATACTCTTAACAACCCTGGGAGATAGGTACTACCATTATTCCCACTTTACAGATGAGGAAATTGAGTCAAACAGTTTGAGTGATTTGCCCAGTATCACACAGCTAGTAAAGGCTCTATCTACTGCACCTTGAATATAGATTATATTCTTTGTCCCCTGGTAGACAGGTGTAGGGTGCTGAAATCATTTGTCTACCTCTCCTATTGGAATCATCTGGGTAAATGGCATTGACTCTTGGGTCAAACCAGAATGAGGAAAATGAAGGTAATAGGATCATAGATTTTGAACTGGAAGGGATCTCAGGAGTTAACTGGTCAACCTTTGTCCTTTTAGATATGAGGTTACTGAGGCCTAGAGAAAGACTTGTCCAAGGTCACATAGGTGGTAAGTGGTAGTGTTAAGATTAGAATCCAGGTCCTCTGAACTCCAAATCCAATGTCCCAACCATTGAACCACTGTACTACAGTTGTTGTTCAGTTGTTTTGGTTGTGTCCTACTCTTCATGACCCCATTTGGGGTTTTCTTGGCAGAGATATTGGATTGGTTTGCCATTTTCTTCTCCGAGTAATTTTACAGATAAGGAAACTGAGGCAAATAAAATTAAGTGACTTGCCCAGGGTCACACAGCTAGTAAATGTCTGAGGCCAGATTTGAACTGGGGCAAATGAATCTTCCTGACTCCAGGCCCTGGGTCCATGGCGCCACCTGGTTGCCATATGTTCATTGTTTGTTTTCTTTAAATCTTTGACCCACCTCTCATGATTTCCCTATGGCTCTTTGGGATTTTTTGTGAAGGTTCTTCAGTTCTTTGCTGGTTCCTCTTTCACTCCCAGGCCTTCTCTTCTTTTTCTCAGCTCTCTTTCCACCCTAGAGGAACCTTTTCTCTGAGAATTTGCTCTTCTGATTGGTTGCTCCAGACTGGGGCCACTGTTTCCAATGAGGGGCTGCAGCTATGCTTCTTTGGGACTTCTCTATTTGGTGCAGTGGATAGAGTTGTAGTGATTTTTTTTTTTTTTTTAGATTGCAGGCTCCTTGAGGGCAATGTCTTTCTTACTTAAGTGTTTAAATTTGTTAAGTGGATAAAGCACTGGCCCTGGAGTCAGGAGTACCTGGGTTCAAATCTGGCTCAGACACTTAATAATTACCTAGCTGTGTGGCCTTGGGCAAGCCACTTAACCCCATTTGCCTTGCAAAAACCTAAAAAAAAAAAGTTAAACTACACTAGATTATAAAGAAAAACAATTCTATTGAAATACAGTTATAAGTGTAGGGGGAAAATAAGTTCACAAAATCCAGAAGAAAAACCCTTGACCTTTAGTAATTTCACATGCAAACCTTAAAATACTATATACATTTAAGTGATTATTTTAATTGTTAATAGATGTGTTGAAGGAATGATACATCTGATCTGTCATTCTAATTCTAAACATTAGGACTGGGATCTACCTTAGATCTTCTATTACTCACTGTTTTTGAATAGGTATACTGCCTTCCCCACAACAAACATGGTATCCTGTCCATTCCTTTTTTAAAGATTTGCAGGATGGAGAATTGACTGCCTCTTGAGGCAGCTTTTTCCAATTTTTCAAAGCTATATTTGTTAAAGATTTTCCTTATACAGAGTCAACTTATGCCTGTCTGCATTTAACTGATTACCCTTTGGGGCCAATTCAGAAAAATTTAATCCTTCTAGGTGAAGAGCCTTCAGGAACTTAGACAGCTACTATCTTTCCACTCTCCTTGTTACTTCAATGAAGTCTTTTCTTCTAGGTAGCAATGGGGATAGAGTGCTGAATCAACCATCAGGAAGACCTGAGGTCAAATCCAACGTCAGTCATTTGCTAGTTTTGTGAAAATCAGCAAGTCTTTTCCTAGGTTTCTTCATCTTTAAAAGGGAATAATAACAACACTAACTCCCCAAGGGCTTTTGTGAAATTCCAAATGAAACAATGAATTACAAGTGCTTTGTAAGCCATAAAGCACTATACAAATATTAGTGAATACTATTAAAAAACATACAGAGTGTCTTTGATAGATTTTTCAAATGGCATGATATCTTCTTTTTCCTCTGTCTTCATTATTCTCTCCTGGATTGTTAGTTTCCAGTTTGTCAGTGTGTACCATAAGGAAGAAGGCATATTTGCTATTAACTTCCTTGTTTAGATCCTTCATTCATGTAAGAACAACAACCTTCTTAAATTCCCCCCACCAAAAAAAAAGTTGATGCTGTCTTAAGTTTTTTTCATGTGATTTTATTTTGTTTGCCCTATTATAGTCTTATCTCCTGTTGAGAGGTGGATCACAAAATCTTGCGTTAGTCATTTCTTCTCATTCTTCTACATTTGATTTTTGGACCCAAGGGTAGTTCTTTACTTTTTTTTCTTATGCATTTTATCCTATTTGATTTAACCCATATTTCTGTTATAGTGACTCCCATTTACATGGTTTTAAGTTCTACAAAGTACTTTCATGTTATCTCCATTTTACAGATGGGGGAAATTGAATCTTTTCAAAGCTTAGGCAATTTGCTCTTGGTCACACAATTACTAGGTGAATGAGGTCAAATTTGAACTGTTGTCTTCTGACTTCAGTCAGCTCTCAACTTTTGCTATTCTAGCCTGTCAGGATCTTTTTGGAATCTAATTTCTTTCTTTCTTTGTTTCTCTCTTTCTTTCTCTTTCTCTTCTTCTTTTTTTCTTTACTAAATTATGTCCAGATGCTTCAGGAAGCCTTTCCAGAGGAACTCTACTTTTTGTTTTAGTTATCCCTAAGTAACTATGTACTAAGTGCTAAATAAAGCTTGCCTAACCTTTAATCTTTTATTTCCTTAAAGGTAGGAACTGGTTTCTTTCTCTCTCTTTCTGATATTCTGTACAGTGTTGCTTTTTATAGCTTGTGTATATTACTAGGGATGACCTCACCAAGTCTTGCCTGAGAGGAGAACAGAGTGTGAATCTTATTATTTCTTGCTGTGTGACCTTGGACAAATCCCTTCCCTCCTCTATGCATGATGGTCCTTAAGGCTCTGAGTCCTGAGGTTCTATGAGTGAGAAGTAAATCAGTCAATAAGCATTTATCAGGTGCCCACTACTCAGCAGCCACCCAAGTGCTAGGGATACCAAAAAATGGCCAGCACATCTTACATTTCCCTTTTTTTTGCCTTTATAAGGAGAAAGTGATATAAAGCCAGACTCAATACTTTAATTATGGTTGAGTCATTTCAGTTATGTCCAATTCTTCATGACCTCATTTGAGGTTTTCTTGGCAATAATCTTAGAGTGATTTGCCATTTCTTTCTCCACTCATTTTATAGATGGGGGAAACTGAGGCAAACTGACTTAAGTGTCTTATTGTCTTATCTAGAGTAACACTAGTAAGTGTCTAAGACCAGACTTGAACTCATGAAGAGGAGTTCCTGATTCCAAGCCCAGTATCTTTACACTGTGCTACCCAGCTTCCAGTAAATGCTTTACAGATGAGGAAAAAAAAAAGAAAACAAAACTGCTCTTTATTTTTTTATCATCTTTGTTGTCTTCATCTTCTTTTTCCTCCTTTTTATTGCTCTTCTCAACTTGCCAACTCCTCTTGTATACCTGTGCACATGTATGAATACATATGTGTATAGATGTGTGTGTATATAATAGTATAGCTACATATGTGAATTGGATTTGAATGAGGGAGCTATGTGCTAAGTCACCAGCCTCACTTTCTCCTCCAGGGCCATCTGGGTCCAGTGGCCAGATATGGATATAGAAATGTATATATGAATACACACACACACACACACACACACACACACACACACACACTTTGTATGCTCTAAGGAATCCAGAGTGCTTTGCCTGTGGTTTCTCATTTGAACTCCTCAACAAACCTGGGAGGTAGATAGACATTATTTTCCTCTTTTACAGGTGAGGTAACTTACTGGTGTAAGATACACATAGCTTGGATGAAACTGAGTCAGGATTCAAACTCAAGTCTTCCTATCTTCAAAGTCTTTCCACTGTTCCACCTAGTTCTGGTTCATGTTTTAGGAAAGATGTCTGTAAACAGAGGAGTATCCAGAAGGTAACAGATAAGATAATAAAGGCTGTTGAACTCATCTTATGAAGGTCTGTTGAAAGAATTGATAATATTCATCTTGAAGTTGATTTGAGATGAAGTGGACTTGATATTTGGAAATCTGTCCTGTAAATGATTAACCTTTCTTTCTTGGCTTCAGGGGACAGTGGCAGATTTAGACTTGGGAGAAGAAAAACTTATTGAAAGTAAGAGCTCTCTCAAGGTGGGGGGCATTGTATTTCAGAAGTTCCTAGGGTCACTGGGGGGTCTTCAAGGAAGAGACACAGTACTTGGTCACTTGATAGTGCTTTTAATTTTCTTGAAATCTTCTTTCTATATGAATGACACTACCTGAATGCCCTGTTGTTTTCCTTCTGAGTTGCTGTGAGAGGGAAGAATCCCAATTCTTCAGATTAGAGATCAGTGAGTTTGTCATTGATTCCAGGCAGAATTCTAGAATCCATTATAGTAAGAAATGTTGTTCCTAAGCAGCATGGGATCATTAAGGGCCATGACAGTTGAACAGCATTTCCTTTTAACCAGAGTTACTAGACTGGGAAATCAGGGAAATGCCCTGAACTTTTGATAAATGCTTCTTGGTAGATAGGCAGAGAGATATGGGTCAGGATAGGGGACTGAATACAATCCATTTGCTCCCAAGCATGTTAATAAAGTTACTGGTGATTTGAACAAAAGCATAGCTTCTATAATTAATCAGAATTTTAAGTGACACAAAGTAGGGAAGAATAGATAATAACTTGGATGAAACAGTCAGAATCTAAAAAGATCTCTAAGAAGAGTAGTAAAGGTAACAAATATTTTTTAAAATATAATATTTGATTTTTTCTCTAGTACATGTAGAAACAATTTTTAGCATTGTTGAATTTTAAAGTTTAAAATTTTAGGTCTCAAATTCCTCCCTCTTTCACTGCCCTGCAGGCACTTTGATATAAGTAATATATGTGCAATCATGCCAAATATATTTCCATGTCAGTTATGTTGTGGAAGAAAACACAGATGAGACAAACAAAAAAACCAAAGAAAAAATAATGTATAAAGTAAGATGCTTTGATCTACATCCAGACTGCATCACTTCTTTCTCTGGAAGTAGACAGCATTTTTCATCATCACTTTTGGAATTATCTTAGATCATTGTATTTCAGAGAATGGCCAAATCATTCAGTTGATCATTGTAGAATAATCCTGTTATTGTGTGCAGTCTTCTTCTGATTCTGCTCACTTTACTTTGCATCAGTTTATGTAAGTCTTTCTAGGTTTTTCTGATAACGCAATAATACTCCATCACTATTATATGCCATTCCTCAATTAGCAGTCACACCTTCAATTTACATTCTTTGTTGCCAAAAGAATACCTATAAATATTTCTGTATATGTAAGTCCTTCTTCCTTCCTTCCCCCTTTAAAAATTATCTTTGGGATACAGATCTAGTAGTAGTATTGCTGAGTTAAAGGATATACACAGTTTTGTAGCAATTTGCTCTCCAACATGGTTGGATCACTCAACCAACAATGTATTACTGTCCCAGTTTTCTCACATCACTTTCAATATTTGCCATTTTCCTTTTCTGTCATAATAGCCAATCTCACAGGTGTGAAGTAGTACTTCAGAGTTGTTACAGTTTGCATTTCTCTAATCAGTAATAGTGTATAATCATAGAATAATAGGGCATAATGATAAAATAATAGTGATCTACAGCATTTTTATATGACCATATATATATATGTTTGATTTCTTTGGAAAATTGCTTGTTCATATTTATCAATTGGGGAATGACTCAACAAGAATAAATTTAACAATGTAAACAGGTTTCATTTGGTCTTGATAGCTGTAAAGCAAACTTATGAAACTCCTGTCTACCCTTCGACCCAGCTCCTAAATGAGGAACATATTGGACTGAGATGCAGTCTAGGAGATTAGTCATTTCCTTTTACATTAAGAAGTTATTTTTCATATTGTGACTCCAGAGTCCCACCTGGGTAGTATCCAAGCCTCTTCCCTCCAGGCTTTAGCATGAGAGGATCAGGAGATACTGTCAGAGAGAATATAATTGACTGCCATCAGTCTTAACTCCCTTTTTCCTAGAAAAGTTCAATGTACAGGATTCATTTGGTTTATTTTGATGCTTGAACAGAATGCAAATTAAGACTTAGAGAACTGAGTTTCTATCCTGACTCCCCATTACTTCTTCTTGAGTTCTCAGGATATTAGGTTTCTCATCTGTAAAAATGAGAGGATTCAGCAAGATGATTTCTAGGAGCCTGTCCATCTCTGAAGCTATGACCTTATGATTTCCTGGACCAGGAATCTCCCCCCTCACCCATCTCACCATCTGTTGGAACCCCCACAAATTAGAAGAATAGGAAGGAAAGGGGAAGTGGTGGTTGTTCCACCAGTCAGCTTAAAGAATGGACTCAGCCTTTACTTTCCATATTTCCTGACTTTTCTTTCCTTTGTACTGCTTTGCTGACGTTAAACCCACAAGAAACTAATTTCTTCCTGAGCTTGACTCATTGCTCTGCCAAAAAAGGTTTCAATAGTTTGTTTTATTTACTAGGAAATTACCAAATGGGCCAAGAAGCCACATGATAAATCGTTGATAGAGAGGTACTGCCTTCTAGGCAGTATATCTTGCTTCTGCCATATTGGTGTATGTCCCCAGGGAACTTACTTATGTCTTAGTTGTAGAGGAGGTGCTGATTGCTTTTAAGAGATGATCTTTTCACGAGGGTTCCTTGTACCTTTGAAATTCCAGGTCTGGACCTACTCCAGATTGGTAACAAGGTGGAGGAAGCTCTAGAGGTGGGTGCCACTGTGGGTAGAAGAGGAGCCCAGAAAAGGCAGAACCCAATCAGTAAACATTCATAAGTACTTACTAGGTGCTGATCCTTGAATTAGGTCTTAGGGATGCAGAACCAAGGAAAGCAATGCTTCCATACAGTCATGAACGATGGAAATGATGGAAGATGGAAATGCAGGTCTTGTTCCTCTGGGTAAGAAAGTACTCAGCTGCCTGGCTTAATGCCTATAGGCTGTTTGTTTCCCAATCTTTTGGAGAATTTCCTAATTATGGCGGTCAATGACTTGAAAGAGTTAATTCTCCCTTTGACAATACCTCCCCATCTGTGGGAATTTTAACTAAGGAATCATTCGTGTTACTACAAGTTGTTAAAAAACCTGCCCAAGTTATCCCATAGAAGAATTGGATCTCTGACTGCTAGGATTTCTGACGGATGCTCAATGCTACCTCACTGAGAAAACTCTAGACCTGAAGTCAAGAAGACCTGAGTTCAAATTTGATTTCAGACACTTATTGGCTGTGTGAGCCTGGGCAAGTGCTATGTAACCTCTGTCTGCCTCATATTTCTCGTCTGTAAAATGAGCATAAAAATAGCACCCAACACCCTGGGCTCATTATTAGGACCAAATGAAATAATATTCCTGAGGCACTTTGCAAACCTTAATGTTAGATATTATTATGTGGTAGAATTTACTTTTCTCTGAGCCTCAGCTTCCTCATTTGTGAAAGAAAGATGTTCTAAAGTCCACCCCATCCCCTATTAGGTAAGGTAATAGATGAGAAAGCACATAGACTATATTTTTCAATTGTATTTAACCCAAATCTAAGACTGACCTTGGAAGAAAATAAATGTTTCAAGAGCAAAGGGAATTTAATTTCCGCCAGGGGCTACAAATTCCTGAGGGAAAAATGAAATAAAGTATTTTTAAAAAGAGGTGATGTCTTTAATAAAGAAAGGGGATCTGGAAGTTTAATGAACCAATTGCATGTCAGCGCAGTGAAGGAAGTCAATATCATCTTTAGACTATAGCTTAAGAAGAACGGATGCTTCTTGAGGATGGGGTTGCTTTTTTTTTTTTGTCTTCCCAGTGTCCAGTATGATATCTTGGCTATAATAGGTTTATTTTTCCTTTTGCAGGGCAATGTGGTTAAATGGCTTGCCCAAGGCCACACAGCTAGGTAATTATTAAGTGTCTGAGGCTAGATTTGAACTCAGGTACTCCTGACTCCAGGGCTGGTGCTCTGTCCACTGAGCCACCTAGTTGACCCATAATAGGTTTTCAATAAATATTTTTTGAATTGACATCCATGGAAACAATTTCCAGATCAAGAGATATGATTATTTTGTTTTCCTTTGCCTTGGTCATTTCATCTTTGCAATAACATTATTCATTCTAGGCTTACATTTTAGGAACAACAGTGACAAGCTGAATTGTGTTCTAGAGAAAGGTCATTAGGATGATGGTATGACCCTAGACATATATGGGAATCTTTACTCAGGTGAAAAAAAACTTGAGAATTGGGAGGAAGACATGATTGCTGTCTTCAAATATCTTAAGGGTTGTCATGGATTTGGGTAAAATGGATCCATTCAAACCAACAACTATGATATGTCATAGGGAAACCCTATAGGCACATAGTCTAGGTAACTTAAGGTGGGGGGAGATGGGTAGCTGGCTATTAGTAACTGCTTAATATTAATCCATCAATTAAGAAAGACTCCATCTATGAAGAAGTATTAGGTAGTCCAAGTTCTTTAGGGCTTTATCCTGTTCAATTCAGAGGACAAAAGTAGGGACAATAGGGGGAAGTTGGAAGGAAACATATTTCAACTTGGTCAGAAAGAACTTCCCATAACAGTAAAAGCTATCCCAATATGGAATGAGTTGCTTCATAATAAGGGTTGTTGACTTGACATGAGATAGTGAGATCTCTGTCACTGGAAGTATTCAAGCAGAGGATGATAAAATGACAACTTGTCAAGAGATGCTCCAGGGCAGGTTCTTGTTCAAATAGGGGGTAGATTAAATTTCTGAGCTCCCCTTTAACTCTTAGGCTATAGGATTCATTAGTTAATCTAAGTTATGATCCTCTGTTTTCTTTCTCAAGGATTTGGTGAAATTGAAGTAGAGAATAATTCCAATAAGACTCAGTAATTTATATAAATAATCAAGGAGAAGAAACATGAATCCAGTTGAAAGAAGAAAATATGTTATGGGGGTTGAAAAGCATTTCCAGTGTTTTTCAGGAACAGCTACCTTTCCCTTGTGTATTTCTGGATATAGGGATTTAATGCTAAATGTCTGAGAAGAACATTTCCTGATTTTAACTGTAAAAAGAGGTGCTTGAAGAATTTTTAATCCCATGATTTCTCAGTAAGTACTTGTAATGAAGAAAATAACCTCATGGTCTAACAAATGAAGGGACTTATAGTAATGTCCTCAAACTGGAATTTGGAAGGGAGAGGAGGTTCTCCAGTCTGCTTGATTAAGAGCTAAGACAAGAGCTGCAAATGCTTTCAGACCCTTTCTTGTCCGTCTATTTAAAAAAAAAATTCTCTCTCTCTCTCTCTCTCTCTCTCTCTCTCTCTCTCTCTATATATATATATATATATATATATATATATATATATAGAGAGAGAGAGAGAGAGAGACATTTTATGGATAGAAATATATATATATATAAATACATATTCCATATATTTTATATATATCTGCCAACATATACACACATACATACACATGTGTGCATATATGTTTGAATATGTATCTGTATAGGGGCAGAGGTGAAACACAATTGACTGGAGGAGGAAGTTGAGGTCCCTGGTAATCAGAGCAGCCCCCCAGGAGCAGGCATCCCTAATTCAAAAGACCTGAAGAAACTCTCTGTATTCTGTAGTATTTGTTGAAGTTACAGAATTATGAATTTAGAACTGGAGAGATCTCAGAAGTCATATCTAGTCTAATCTCTTCATTTTTAAGATAGGTACATAGTACAATTCTGGTTAGGTATCTTCTGTGTTATTAAATGAAATGAATATATTTTATAAAAAAAGAAGCAAAAGAGCTTCAGAATACATTAGAAACTACACATGAGCCCTAAAATTGATTAATTGGGATGAGTTCTGCTAAATCAGTAATTCATAAGATTACAGAGCAAAGGATCATAGATTCAAGGCTAGAAATGGACCCTAGAATGTGATACAATTATGCTATACTTATGTGGTGCTATACTTAAGAGTCTGGAATACTGGGTTTGAATCCTGTCTCAGACACTGTCTTGTATTTGATTCTGGGCAAGTTGCTAAGTCCTCTGTCCTCATCTCCAAATTGAATGAGTTTGACTCTATAGGCTATAAGGTCCCTTCTATCTCTTAAACCTTTGAACCTAACTGGGCATGATCTGTGATCATATACCTTTGCAATTCTTGCTTTTGGATATATACTGAAGTTAGTGGGTCATGAACTTAGAGGTTCTGAACGACAGTGAGTAAAGTTGATTGGTGTTCTCACTAGGAGAGCTGCTAACCAACTTTTCATCTAGAAGGACATTTTATGCAGAAGGAAGGCAAAGAAGGTAGAGTGGCCCTTTCTCATAGCTGTTCTTCAGGGTTCAGTTTTATCATTTTCACAGTATTCAGTCTTGATTGTTTTGTTGCATACCTCTCATTTAGAGGTAAAGAAGAAAGTTAGGCCCAGAGAGGTTCAATGATTTCTTCAGAATTAGGGGTAGAAGATAGACTCATCTTTGTAGCTAAGGCCTCCTGATTACTTCTGATTCTAATTCATTGAAGTGAGTCTTCTCTAGGTAAACCTGTTGGGCTCTGCATAAAACAATCACCCATTTTTAAACTGCCTTGCCCAGGATTTGGGGAGTAAATTGCTGATAGATGATATTATAATGCCATAGGTGACTTCCCTCACTGAGAAATACTAGTCTGCTAGTAGTTCCTGGTAACTCAAGGACCTAGGGAGGTAGAAAGAGGCATGGAATTTGAGGTGTACAATAGTAAGACATTAATAGGTATATTTAAAACAAGAAGTGGTTATAGATTCTGAATCTTGGATTTCTGTGGAGATCTGGTCGAGAGGCATTGGGGTCTGATGGAAAGAATACTGCTTTATGTGCCACTTTGTCACGTATAAGCTATGTGACCCTGGGCAAGTCGTTTCACATCTAATATCTATGCAGCTTAGTGGTACTTGTTGGACTTGGAGTCAGGAAGACTGAGTTCATTCCTGCCTTAAACATTTACTAGCTTTGTGACCTGAGGCAAGGCACTTAACCATTCTGCCTCATTTTCCTCCTTTGTAAAATGAAGGTTAAATAATAGTATTTCTTATATGATCGTTATGAGGATCAAATGAGGTGCCATAAGTGAAATGCTTTGATATAAAGTACAGCTTAAATACTGTCATCATCATCATCATTCCCTTACCTCACAGGATAATTTTATACTCAAATAGAACAACATAATGGCAGCTGTTTTGATAATTATTATCATCCTTTATTCTAGTCTGGGAATGAAGTTTTTTTGGAAATCCCCTTGCTCCCAGTAAGGCAGGCTGACCTCAATGCCCTGGAAACTTAAGAAACTAGACCTTTTTCTTGTGTTTCACTTTCTCTTCAGACAGGTTTTGGGGTTTTGCTATATATTTATTTGTTTTGTTGATATCCTACTCAAGAGTGTTTCATAGGGATTAGCTAAAAGACAGAAAAAAAGAGAGAAGCGAGGGGGAGAAGAGAGAAAATTGAAGAGAGAGAAGGATGAGGAAGAGTAGAGGGAAACCTACAGACAGGAATAGGTGAGGGACTAAGAAAACTTTCATTTGTTATCTGGACTCTCACCTATATGGATACAGACAAAAGACTCGGGTGTTCCCAGCTCTGTAAAACTTTTCAATTCCAACAATATCAGTGAGGATGGTGGTGAGCCAAGTTTACATTGTTGCCAGGGTCAGAAGTTAGAGATGTTTCTGTCACAGTGCTTTGTGTTTTATTATGGGAAAATCCAAGCATAAAGAACAAAATAAAAATGGTAAGTAGCCAAATCAGCATCTTCAAAAGAATTGAAAGAAACAGCTTTTTATAACAGAACTCTATGGCAGGGGATTCCTGACATTTTTTCGTTAATAGAAAAGCTGTCTAAATGTTGACCCTGTCCGACCATGTGACTTTCCTTCCAAATAAACTTGATAAAATATAAATGCCTTTGTTTAGTTTTTTTAAAAGCAGCTAGAGAAGCAATGAATGGATAGAGTGTGGGGTTTGGAGTCAGGAAGAATTGAATTCTAATCTGGCTTCCAGGGCAAGTCACTTAATTTCATATGCCTCAGTTTCTTTATCTGTAAAATGAGCTGTAGAAGGAAATGACAAACCACTCCAGTATTCTGTCAAGAAAACCTCAAATGGGATCATGAAATGTCAGATACATGTGAAATGATTGAGCAATAAACTTTAAGAATCCTATGCGGTTTGGTCTCAGTTATTCTTTCCAGCAACTTTGGGTATTACTCCCTACAATTTACGGTTTAGAAAAGCTGACTTCTTCACAATTCTCATACAGAGATGTTTCTCATCTCTCTGCCTCTGAAAAGACTGTCTCACCTGGAATGTATTTCCTCCCTACTTAATTCTTCCTCAGAGTCTTTGTCTCTCTTTTACATCCCTCTCAACCTCTCTCTTCTGCAAGAAGCCTTTGCTGATCTATCTCCCAGTCTGGACACAGCGATTTCCCTCCAAAACAACCTTGCATTTAATTACTTTGTTTATATTTGTGCTGCATATATTTCTATGTAGTGTCTCATTCGTTAGAATACAAGGTCTTTAGGATTGCTTCATTCTCTGTATAAATATCATTGACTCCCAGCAGAATCTGGGCTTAGTAGACACTTGGTGGATTGATTCTTTTTCTAGGAATGAGTCTCTTTATTTTTGGATTTCTGATTCTCTGCTTGTTATCCCTCTATTCAAAAAATGGATAATGGTAAGACAAAATGAAATTCAGAACTTCCTTACTATGAATATGTAATTTTCAATGGAAAAGTTAATTAATGTAGTAAAGGTAGATCTGTGTAAGTATGAGTTCTTTGGAGTCAGATATATTTTTGAGTGAGCTTATCATTTCCACACTTAATTGTTCCAATAGATTAATTCTAGACACTGGCTAGTGAGGAAATGTTGATTTATATGTTCCCCCAATCCCACATGTCAGTTGTATTTTAAAAAAACCAAAAACTAATTTGTTGACATCTTTTGCCTTCCCAAAAATATCCCTCTGCCCCTTCTTAGAGAGTTGTCCTTTATAGCAAATAATAAAAAATAGAGTAGGGGAACAAAGTTCAGACAAATTTGTCGGCACAGCATCTGAATCTGACCCTATATGCAGTGTTGCACACCCATCACTTCTATAGAAGGGATGGAGATATATTTCCTTCCATTCTTCTTCAGGGTCCATTTTGATCATTAGCACTGTACAACATTCAGTGAATTTATTTTGATATTGGTATTTCCTTTTACCAGGGACATTTTCCTTGTTTGCTTACTTTGTTTTGCATTATTTTACATTAGTTATCCCATACTTAGAAGCCACATTATCTTAGAAGATATTTCTTTTAACTGGAGTTAGAAAGGGGTAAGCTACTCTAATTCCTCCTTATACAAAGGAGTAATCTCAGCCTCATCCCCAGGAGGTGACATGCCTGGGTTTTATAGCTAGTTTATGGATGAACAAATTTAGTTGGTATTTCTAGATGCTACCTGCCACTATGGAATAGTACTCTTTTTCCTCATCTATCATCCCTGCTCTCCTCTTCTTCTCCTCCCATTAACCCTCTCCTCCATCCCCGCTTAAAACAGTAATCAAATCAACATTTTTTCTCAGAACCTCTCCCTACTCCTTTTATGTACCTGGAGAATGTTCTGAGAGGATGTGTGCCACTCTTACCCAGGAATCTATTTAGCTTTTCTAGATGTGCCTGGGGAGATCAGTGGGGACTTTCCTTTCTCTTGGTTTGGTCCTCCCATTTGTTCTGAAGTGATGGCACGTTTAGAATTCAAGAATCATGTTTGTCTCTAAAGGAAGTTGCTTACTGGCTCGATATGTTTATAAAAAAAATACAAACCAAGTCAGGTTCAACTTGGCCTCCAGGCTAAAAGGGGAACAAGAAGCCCTGGTGGCCTTGGAGGGTTTTATTTTGTTTCTTCTTCATGTGGCCCTCTCTGTGTTGCTCTCTACTCTATTTTCTGACCTTGTGGGAAGGTTACCTCTCAGGCTCTCCAAAGCTCTGCTAATTTTAAACCCAGGCAGCTAGGAGGTATTGCTGTCGAGCAACTTGACCCCCTCCTTCACCAGAGATATGGCTAGAGAAAATGGGACACCAAGTCTGAGCTTTTCTCAGCCAGACTAGGAAAGGGACAAAAAATGAAGATCAGTGGTTCAGACATAATGGTAGTTCAAGGGTAACCTGACATTTGTTGCTTTCTTGTGTTGTTCAAAGCAAGAACTTATGTGAAAGACATTCATAAGATGTGAGGCCTAGTCATATAAGAAAAAACTCCAGCTTACTGGGATACTCCTGGGTTTTAAATCTGGAGTGGAAAGAGTTCTTAATTCCAACAAGTTTACAAGGGTATGAGTTGGAACCTTGCTTTGAATTCACTTGTAAAGTTTCAGATTAGGAAACAGGAAAACTCCCAATCTTGACTGCAGTCTTTTCAGTCCAAGATCTGATTGCTACTAAAACTAGCCTAAATGCAACAAGCAAACAAATAGTCATTCATTTGGCTTTGGTAAGAGCAGTGGCCACAGTGCCCAAGGACAGAACCTTTTCTGTTCCGAACATTGTAACTTAGCCATAACAAACTAGGTATTTTAAAATGAATATAAAATCACCAGACAAATAACATGAAATTTTAGGATCCTTCCTAACCAATAAACCTTTAGAATAGCAGGTTAGCTGATTGCTTAGAGAGCCAATTTTCTGTTATGTGCTCTTGGATTCCATTTAGTCGATCATAAAGGCAAAGGGTATTGGCCTTGATGTTGAGAATGTAATGTCCTCGTGAGTTCGATCTGTCTGTAAAATGGGGATAACAATGCTTGAACCACTTCCTTCCCAGGGTGGCAGTGAGGGAAAAATGGCTGCTGTGGAAACGAGAAAGGTTGCGTTGGTTGCCAAGCCATTGAAAGCGTCTTTTCTTAGGTAAGAAATTATTATAATGGGAAGCTCAGACCAATCCACATCTGGCCCACTTCCTTTATCCCAGGGGAAAGAGCCAGTCAATACCTGGAAGATTTCAGAACCAAAGGCCTTGATTGCTTACCTTCTCTCTTACAGTGAAAGAGAAGTGATTAGCTCATGGTGGATAAAGTATTGTGCTTGGATCTGCCTGAGATGAAAGGCACTGTCTCTGAGGAAGGCTCAGGAACCTGCCAGCCTGTTGGAGTTACAGAGAGACTTTGCTTTATGTAGGCAGGCCAACTCAGACCACATCAAGCAAATATGACTTCTCACATGTTCACTTTTGTTTCACTTTTAAAAGCTGTTTAATATATCTTTATTGGCTTTTTTCTTCATTTTTTTAAGGTTTCCTCATAATTCAATACATGTAATTATACCAGTTGTTCTTGGACTGTGTTATTGCTTGGTGTTTTGTTTAGGGTGAAGAAATTTCCTTTCCAAAAGAATTTTCATTGAGAAAGTCCTGGACCTCTTAATTTCATTAATAAAACAAGCTTGCCTACTTGAGAAGCTAAATCTTAGAGTCCTTAATGCATTTTGGAGGTCTTGTGCATTTATAGGCAGGATGCCTGCTAAAAAATTAAGGATGTGGATAGAGAACCTGGATTGGTCCCTAGGAGGTGGTTGGTGGGAACTTAGAAGGGCCTTGCCTGTCTCTTGGCCTTTTCAATAGGCTTTCTCCTGTTTTGTACTCCTTACCTCCTCTGGGCTGGTTCCTATAGATTAGGGGTTCTTCACATTTCTGAATCCCTGGGCAATCTGGGGAGACCTGTAAACCCCTTCTTAGAATCTTTTTAAAATGCATACAATCCATAGGATTACAAAGGAAGCTAATTATATTGAAATAAAGATGTAATTTGATTTTCCCTTTCAAGTTCATTCCCATGTCCCCTTCTCCACCCTCCCCTGAAATCTATCCAGAGAGCCTTGGTTAAGGCTTGCTGCTCTATATGCAATGGTTTTCTCTCTCTCTATGTACAGTGAGTGAACGCACAGACTGGTGAGAGGCCAGCAGTTATTTTTATGGTAACCTGATACCTCAGAAATGGGACTTCACTCACTCCCCAGGCCACGAGGAGGTGAGACAGGCTGTAGCATAAAAGGGGGTGCTCCTTGCCCAGCATTTCTTCGGAAATGAGCTACAACAGCTAAGAGGAAGCGAGGTGTGCATGGATGAACTTGCGGGCAGCGGGACCAGGCCTGTACAGGTGCCACCCGATCTGTTTAGGCAATAGGACAGTTAGAGGCGAGTTGTTTCTGTGGCTCAGCAGGGCAGCCAGCCCTACACTTCCATGTAGGAGACCCAAGACAAGGCAAGCAGTTTTTTTTTTTGTTCTTCAGACAAGTGGTTATCAAAAAGCCAGATTATTAGCCATTCTGTGATGGGTGTGGTTAGAGGTGCCTTCTGAGGTTCCTCAGTAGGGCAAGAGCTACAGGTCTTGGTAGCCTGTGTGCGTTTTGTTTTGCTGTGTTTGTGTGTGTGTGTGTGTCTGTGTGTGTTTTGAGTATAAATACATTTTGCTTCTCCTGTTTCTAAAAACTGTTGTTTGTAAATTGTACTGTATTTTAAATGTACTTAGACTTTATGTAAAGGGATTCCATGAAAAACCAGTTTTTCTTAGCAAAGAAACATTCTCCCCTGACCTGATTTAACTCTTCAATAATGGATTTTCCTGTAAGGGTTTTGCTTAGCTCATATGATAACTATAGTGTCTTAAGGACAGGAAGTTGACACCCCAGAACAGAAGGGATAGAGCAGGAATTATTACCCCTTGGGGAGCCCTTTGATAGTCTGGAGAAGCCTGTGAACCCCTTTTCAGAAGAATAACACAGAAAATAAAATACAGAGGATTAAAAAGTAAACCAGTTATATTCAAGTACAATGATCAATATAGTAATTAAAAAAAAAGTTGACAGACAACTGTTCTTGGTGTTTTGCATATGTGGCTGTTGCTAACTTGGAAGTGTTTCAGAAGGAACTTTTATCACTTTAAAACCTTAATTCATATATGTATGTGTGTGTGTGTGTGTGTGTGTGTGTGTGTGTGTGTATGCCTTTATGTAATATATATCTTTATATACATATATAGATATATACACACAAATATATGATAGCTGTGTGTGTGTGTGTGTGTGTATGCCTTTACGTAATATATATCTTTATATACATATATAGATATATACACACAAATATATGATAGCTTTGTGTGTGTGTGTGTGTGTGTGTGTGTGTGTGTGTGTGTGTATTTAAAGACAAGTCCCATGGTGGTCTTTAGTTCCTTTCAGAAGCTACACTAGGCTGTGAGTTAGAGAACTTCACCATAGATGGGGGCTTTTTCTTCCTGCCAGAGAAATGACCTTGCCAGACTGGCCCAGTCTGTTCTGCCCAGTCCTCTTTGCCCATGCCAATTTCAGGGCTTATCACTGAAAGCAGCCTAACTGGGTGGGTGCCTTTTTGGTGTGGAAGTACTGGTGCTTTCCCAAGGGTACCTTGTTTGGCCTGCCAATGAACAGTGGTCCAGAGTCTCTTAGACTCTGAATTGGGATTAGCTTGGAAGAAGATAATAAATTTCCAAGGTACCAGATATTCATTTAGTTTTACTTGATCCTAAACTGAAAGTTAAAAAACTACTCAGTTGGATTAGCTCATTTCTGTAAGGTTTCAAAATGTTTTCCTTTTGACAGCTTTATCAAGTACATTGTTGGGGGGGGGGGGGTTGGTACCCATTTTACAGATGATGAAACTGAGTCTTTAGAGAGGTGAGATGACTTGCCCTAGGGTGAAACAGCTCTTAAGTGTCGAATGATGAAAGTAAGCTCACCATAATATCTATTCTGCTGAAATGCCTTTATTTTTTTCTTTTTTTAAGGTTTGTAGACTTCTGAGGCCACATCTTCTTCCTCCCCATCTTCCCTCGCTTGTGTTTGTTATGCCTTTAGCCTGTTTGCCAAATGGCCCTTAGTGAGTGAATATGGCATAGCCTGCCCCCACCACTAAAGGCTAAAGATAGTTACCACTATCATAGAACACTGCGTGTGTGTATCAGGGGAGGGAGGAATAGTAGCAATAATTCTACTCAATAGCTTTTAAGGAGAGCTGGATCTAAGTAGAGTTCCCTAAGAAAGATAATTTTCCTTCCTAAATACTTGTCCCTTTCCCCACAAATCCCTTTCCTTACAGGCATCACTGAGGATCATGTGCCACTTTCTAAGTCTTTTCCCCACTCCTCAGGAAACCCTCCCTTCCTCCCTAAAGAATACATCTCCTGCATCTTCTTTTCTTAGTTATATCAGATGGAACTGCATAAAGTAGTTACATGTCCATTGATTTTTTTTTTTTGCTACTGTCCCAAGATGTCATTTGACTACCAGGGGTTATATTTTTGGGAAAGTAGTTTTTTTGGGCTCCTTGGACAGCCCTAGCTGAAAGATAGAATGAGAAAGAAGGCAGCAAAGTGAAAGTCTCCCAGGGAATGCCTGGGGGCATCTATCAAATGGCATCTTGTGTTGGGGTTTTTTTTTTTGCCTGTTTGTTTGTTTTTCCAATTTGAGAGTGAATTAAATAAAACTGGACCTGGAAGGGGTGTGGTAGTTCAGTCTTCCTTATTTCTTTAACAGAGCCTTCAGGCCTTGAGAGATGTTGGTTCAGGGAATGAGCCAGAAAGAAAATAAAAACCATTCTTGTCAGACATGCTCTGTTGGTATGCAATTACCAGAAGATGATGATGGAGAAATATTGATTGACTTGGTCCATGACCTTTGGCTTTTTTATTTTTTTCCTATGACTTGTTTCCCCCAGGCCTGTCATGGGTGAACTTGGTTAGCTAGAAGCCCATGCTCTGCAAGCTTTCTTTTGGGTCCCCAGTGGCTAAGGCTTGGGGCTCCAGTGTGTGCAAGAAGGTTAAGGGAAGATAGGTAGCTGTGATCCAAATGGCTTTCCTGTCAGTGTTGGTCTGTTTGATAATGGGATTCCTTCTTAAATTTGGGAGTGGGTGAGGAAGACTGGGTCTCAGGGTTTACTTCCTGTTGCCTGAAGGTGTCAACTGCAGCTGCTGACTCTAGAAGAGGGAATCAGGTCTTTGGTCATTGGTTGCCCTGGTTTGAGCTCTTTCCAACTGCAAAGACAAAAGCAAAGGGTTTTGTGTTCAGAAAAAGTACGATGTTCTGTTGACCAAGTTTGAAGAGAACAAGCTATTAGATGAACTAGTATATAGATAAGATTTGGAAGGGGAATGGGGAGCTGATTCCTGGGAAATCCTGCCAGAAAGATTAGAAGATCACAGATTTAAAATTGGAAGAGGACCATCTAATCTATCCCCATCACTTCATGTGACTGGCCTTCTTGCTGTTTGTCACACATGAAAGGAAGAGAAGGGAAAGAAACAAAAATTTATTAAATGTCTCCTTTGTGCTAGAGTGCTTTAGAAATATTAATGAGAGGGAAGGTAAGGGGATTCATAATTATTGCCTATTATATGCCAGTCATTATTTATAAATATCACCTCATCCTACAACAACCCTGGAGAGGAGATGCTATCATTATTCCTGTTATACAGTTGAGAAGCTGAGGCAGAAGTTAAGTGACTTGACTAGGGTCACACAAATGTCTGGCGCAGATTTGAATTCAGGTCTTCCCAACTCTAGGGTTTTATTCAGTGTGCCATCATTTTTAGTCAGGAGACTGTCTTTTCCTTGGCCTTCCTTTTATCTAGAATTCTCTCTCTCCTCATCTCTATCTCTAGACTCAACCCAAATATTATCTTCAATGAGGCCTTTCTCACTGCTCATCTTGTCCCTCTGAGATCCCCTCTCATCCATCCTGTATGTATGGCTTGTTTGAATTCATCATTGGCAGTTTTTCTCCCCCTTTAGAATGTGAATGAGCTCCTTGGGCACAGGGGGCTGTCTTTGCCCTCACAGTTTTAGTACAATATTGCCCATCTCAATGAAGAAACTAAGGCAGGAAATCTGAAGTGACTTGCCCAAAGGTCAGAGATGGAAGAGGTAACAGAAATGGGGTGTGAACCTGGGATCTTGGTCTTCCAGCCCAGGGCTCTTCCCACTGTATGTAGCACATTGTTGTGTTGTTGTTATATGATTACTAAATATTTGATTGCATTTCTCATTAGGAGATTGGGGAATGTAGGTCAAATGATGAAAGCTTTGGTGTTGTGTGTATGTATGTGTGTGTGTGTGTGGTGGTGGGGCAGAAATTAGGATCTAAGCTTTGCTTCATAACTTATGGCTAAAAGGTAAAAAGTCAAAGGCTGGCATGTCCAGCAATGGAACCATGGATTTGGAATGGAAAGATGTTGAATATCTAGGACTTGGAATGGAAAGATATTGAATATCTAGCAATGACCTGCTAGTTTTGGAGAACTTTTCTTTTGCAATAACCCGATGCTCTGTGTGCTAAAAAAGTATTCTCCTAATTTGTAAATGAGGGAACTGAGAATGTCGCTACCTTGTCCACAGTCATCCAGCTAATAGTTGTTAGAGGTGGGATTCTTGTTAAAGAGACCTGTTTAAAATTTTCACCTGAGTGAATTATATAATCATAGATCTTATATTTCAGGAAACTGAGATTTGGGGGTGGGTGGAGTCAAGATTTGCTCATGGCCCTGGTGTTAAGTGATAACGACTTGAATCCAGGTCCATTAATTCCAAATCCAATGAAACTGCTTTAGTCTTCATTGTAAATGATAATACTTGTTTTATGAAAACCATCCAGCTGTCTTCCATTCACTTGTCAAAGTGGTTCTTTCTAAAGCACCCCTTTCCTCGGATAACTCTTATTGCCTCTAGGGCAATAATCAGTAATTTTTATATAGCTCCTACTGTGTACTGGACACTGTCCTTACAACAACTCTGAGAAATAGGCTCTCTTATAATTTATTTTACAGACTAGGGAATGAAAGTTCCCAAGGTCCCACAGTAAGCTGAGGCTGGATTTGAACTTAGTTCTTCCTCTCTCCAGCCCAGTGCTCGGTCCTTTTTCAAACTTACCTTGTCTTATTCCCCAAACCCACCCTGTGGTCTGACCAAACTGGCCTCCTTGTGGGTATTCCATGTGTGGTATCCCCTTCCTTGCCATCTAAGCTGAGCACCTCCTACAATGAGGTCTTTCCTGATCTTCCCAGCTGCTAGTACCTCTCCCTCTAAAAAGAAACAGTAAATCTTACATTTGGTAACTATGTATATCTATTGTTTCCTTTTACAAGAGTATAAATTCCTTGAAGGCATTTTGTCTTTGTAGCTACCTAGTCATAGTAGATGTCCAATAAATAACTGATTAGTTGGTCATTGCTTTCATGTGTTTTCTAGGATATTGGGAGGCTCATATCTTCTCTCTCCTATATGTCTGATTCTCCCTAGCTTTTCATTTTCTGCCTAAGAACAGACCCAGGCTTCCACTTCTCTTAAAGAATAAAATCAAAACGACAGCCTTCCTTTGACCCCTCTGTTCTATTGGCCTCTGTTATTATTTCTCTACTCCCTTTGTTATTACCAGTACCTCCTTTATATCCTAAACTATCTCCTATAACTAAAGGCTTAGGTAATGCTAATTAGAGAATGATTTTTCAAAATGAACATTAAAACACAGGTAGTAGTTTCTAAGGAAGAGATAGTCTGTTAAATTTTGTTGAGTCCCAGCTTCTCCTGCCTGTGTCATCTCTTCCCACTCCCACACATCACTTCCTATGTGTATCATGCTTTGCACATCTCACCTACTCATGTGCAACCAACCTCTCCCTTTGGGCCATAGGCAGTCCTATTTCTTGAGACACTTGTAGTTTTCCATGATTCATGGGTTTCTTTTATCACAAGGGTGTGAAGAATGAGGGCTGTATTGTTACTTCTTGGAATGCTGAAATACTTGGAGCAAGGTAGTAGGTGGATCCTCTTTGGAGACCATATAGGAGGGCAGAGACCATCTGTGTCCATACTGATGAAATTCTGGGTGGATCTGCTGAAATATTATATATTATCACAAAGACCAGACAGGTTCTCTTCTCCTGATGAGCAGGGTAATGTTCCCATTACTATCTTCTTATGAAGAGGATGTTATTACATTAAGCCCTGTCCTATGTTTATGTTGCTTGATTGAACCCATTCTTTTAATGAAAATCAAGTTCTGCTTACTTGTAAGACACTAAAATAAGTGTGAAGATAAAAAAGGCAAAACTAGCCCTCCCCTCAAATAGCCCCTGTGCTCAGGGGTTTGCTGTGAGGATCAAATGAGATAATTGTAAAATGCTTAACACAGTGCTTCACACATAGTATTTCCTTCTTCTCCTTCCATTACCCTCTGTGGGAGATGTAATGTGTACAAAGATTAATTCATGGTAATTCAAAAGGAAACTTTGGGAGGACTTTTTCAGGATTTTTTTAAAAATACTGCCTCCTGATTCCCCATCCCATCTGCAAACTTCCCTTCCTTAAATTAAACCAAATCAATTGAAATGGTGACCAAATTTGCAGTATTCAGTAACTGAAGTCCTTTTTCCATAACAGGAGCTGGGAGGAATAGGTATCTTTAGTCTTCTGTAATCATTGTTGAATGTTAACTTTGATCTGATTTGTGCTGTTTTTTAGTATTTTCATGTATATTATTTTAATCATTCAACCTTGGAATAGTGAATGAGAGCTGACTTGGAAGGTAGGAAGATTTGAATTTAAATATAGCCTTTGCCACATTAATTAAAAGTAATTACTTTGTTATTGTTTTTTTTTTTTTTTGGCAAGGCAATGGGGTTAAGTGGCTTGCCCAAGGCCACACAGGTAGGTCATTATTAAGTGTCTGAGGCCGGATTTGAACTCAGGTACTCAGGGCTGGTGCTCCATCCACTGCGCCACCTGGCCTTCCCAAAAGTAACTACTTTGTGC
The DNA here is from genome assembly GCF_037893015.1 of Macrotis lagotis. Lineage (NCBI taxonomy): Eukaryota > Metazoa > Chordata > Mammalia > Peramelemorphia > Peramelidae > Macrotis > Macrotis lagotis. The sequence continues at coordinate 242,109,640 of NC_133660.1, forward strand.
TGGTCGTGGCTCTTTATTACTGGGAGGATACAAATAAAGTTTAAAAAGGGAATTCTTGCTGCACAGTCTAGTTTCAGGATTCTGCACAGCTTTATAAAACTCTGTTTGACTAATCTTCGTTGGGGATTTCTTTTTCCAGTGAAGTCACAGAGCATATTTATAGAATCATAGAATATCAATCCTTAAAAGAGCCTCAGTTAAGGGATTTTTAAACTTGTTTTTTAGAATATATTTTGATAATTATAGCACAAAATAATTGATTTCCTTTGTAATCTTATAGTTTGTACATTTTAAAAGATTATTCTGAGAAGGGTCATGACAGTAAAAAAGGTTAAGCAGTCCCTGATCTAATACACCCCATACTTAAACACAGGTATCATTCCTCAGCATGCTAATAAACAGTGGTCGAGCCTTTGCCCAAAGACCTCCCATTAGCTGGAATCTTAGTTACACTTTAGAGCTGTTGATTAGAAATTTGTTTTTGACAGTTCTAATTGTTAGTCTTGAAGTTAGGAAAAACATACTGAAATCAATACCACGGCCATTTCCATCTGTTATTTCTTGTTCTACCATCTTGGAGGCAGTTGGAAGAACAAGAAGATAATAATAACTGAGAACACTTAATATTTATTAAGCAAAGTATGGTCTCATTTTGCCCTCCAAAAAGTAGGTGTTATTATCCACCCCAGTGTACAAATGAGGAAACTGAGGCAAATAGCAGTTAAGTGACTTTCTTGGGATTATAGAACTCAGAAGTATCTGAGACTGGATTTGAACTGGGGTCTTCCTGACTCCAGGTCCAGGGATCTCTTCATTGTGCTTTCTAGTAAAAAAAACCAAACATTTCAATTGACAGCTCTTTATATGCCTGAAGTTCCCTGTCATTGTCCCTTCCCCCAAGCCTTTTTTTTTTTTGTGCCTTCTAAAGCTATGTAGTTTCTTTAAGTAGTCCTTGTAATCATTTCACCATCGTGGCTGCCATCTCCTAGGTTTCTCCATAGCTCATCCATTTCTTACATGTGGAGTCAAACATGTTGACCCAAACCATGTTGACTCAAAATGTTAGTCTAGAATCTAGATATTCTTTCACAGAAGGGCAGAGATCAGTGGGCCTGCCAACTTAGTAGGGTCTGCTATGCCCCTGGATGCAACCAAACTTTTTTTTTTACATGAAAAATTGTTCTACATCACTATTTATTAGAGAAATGGAAATCAAAACAACTTTGAGGTGCTGCCCTGTATATATCAGATTGGCTATTATATCAGAAAGGAAAATGCCAAATATTGGAGGGCATATGGGAAAATTGAAATACTAATTATACTGTTATTGGAATTGTGAACTGATTCAACTGTTTTGGGGAACAAAAAGGTACAGTACATAATAACCCTTGATCCAGTAATACCAGAAACAGGTCTATATCCCAAAGAAATCATTAAAAATGGGGAAAAGACCAGCATACACAATAATATCATAGCTCTTTTTGTAGTGGTAAAGAATTGGAAACTGAGGAAAAATCTATCAATTGGGGAATGACTAAAAAAGTTATGGTGTATGAGTGTTATGGAGTACTATTGTTCTGTTAAGTCATGAGCAGTGGAGTTTTTTTTCCCTTTTTGATTTGATTTTTTAAAAATGGGATTAATAGGGGTGGGTAGGTGGTGCAGTGAATAGAGCACAGGCCCTGGAGTCAAGAGTCCCTGAGTTCAAATGTGACCTCAGACACTAAATAATTACCTAGCTGTGTGGCCTTGGGCAAGCCACTTAATCCCATTGCCTTGCAAAAACATAAAAAAAAAAATGGGATTAATATAGATAGATAAATGCTTAATATAGTTATACTTGCACAATTTATCTTAGATTGCTTTCTATTAGGGGGTGGGGGGAGGGGGAGGAGGGGAGGGAAGGAGAAAAATGTGACAGTCAAAACCTTACAAAAATGATCGTTAAACCATTTTTGCATTGAATTGGAAAAATAAATAAAATGTTTAAAAGATAAAGAAATGGGGGCAGCTAGCTGGTGCAGTGGATAGAGCACTGGTCCTGGAGTCAGGAGTACCTGAGTTCAAATCCAGCCTTGGACACTTGCTGTGTGACCTTGGGCAAGTCACTTAACCCTATTGCCTTAAATATAAAGAAATAAAATACAAACAGATAAATAAAAGGAAATCATGAGCAAGTAGACTTTAGGAAAAGCTTGGAAAGACTTGCATGAACTGATGCTCAGTGAAGAGAGCAGAACCAGGAGAACATGGTACACATTAACAGCAATATTGTGAGATGGATGTAGCTCCTCTTAACAGTTCAGTTATCAAAGACCCTGCGTTATTCCATAAATGTTAATGATTGCATAAATGCAGCATCTTAATCAGATGAAAATTTCCATGATTCACCTGATCCATATTCATTTGGCCTCAATTCACTCTTTACCTAGTCTGATAATCCCTTTGGATTTGAACATTTTGCTCTTGCTAAATTTGGCTCCTCAAAATAGATGGACATGCAAGATGGTAAAAATTTCAGTGTCCCTAGTTCAGGTTGGGATGTAAAAGGATCTTCTAAAATTTCTCGTTTAAGAATATATATTAATAGTTTTGCATGCAGGTTCCAATTCTTCCTACCCATTATTCCTGTTCCTGCTCCTGAAAGTTCACATAATCTTGTAATCCAAAGTGCACACCTCTGTTGCTCTCTGATTTATGGGTTAACTTGGGACAAAATGTCTCATATCAACACATAGTGATCAAATTCTGCATCCAAGATCTCCAATTTTTGTTCTTCACTTGCCATTTCTATTAAAATAGTCTGTCTCCCCCAAACATATCCATCCTGTCAACTTCTGCAGCTGCCATCACCACCAAAAGATTTCAAACCACAGCCTAGGCATCCTTCTTTGCCTCCATTGCCATTTCCTGGGCCACCCAACAGGTCCAAATTAAGTTTCCATGGGGGTATAATATCATGTTTGATACTTGCTGACCTTGTTCTCCATTGAAATTCCTAGACCACTAAGCTAGGAGCCCTATTTGACACCCTGGCTTCCTCATCAACTCACTGTAGGTGACCTTAGAAGATTCACTTTATCTCTTTGGGTGTGAATTAATTTACCTGGTTCTTTACCTTCCCTACCTGATTGCATTGCTGATATTTGAATTTCTAAAGTTGAATGACAGTTACACTCAATTGTATGCAATATTAGCTATTTTTTTGGGGGGGGCTGTCATTTTTTTCTTCCATGTTCAAGTGGAGGGGATAACATTTTAAAGAATCATGCCTTTTTCTTTACTGACTTTCCTGTAAGAAAACTTATCACTTGATCTAAAGTTTCTATATATTCTAGGAACTGTGCTGTGTTCCAGGGATATGAATATAAAAATTAAATACTTCCTTTCCTCAAGGAGATTACCTAAAGCACAGGAATTGGAGTGAGGAGCTCAGTTGGTTGGGAGTAGATATGGTGAGGTGAGATGTATATGGAAAATCTTTTGCTCTATAAATGTCAGTTGTTGACATTTATTATTATTGATTTTATTTTATTATCCTTGCACTGGAATGATAAGTCGGCAAATATAACTGTAAACTTTAAAAAATTTTTTTCCTTTGTAGAGAAGTAGATTTCTTTCTCTCCCTACTTGTTTCCCTAGTTTGAGCTAGCTACTAAGATAGGGCAGGAATTTTTTGGAGGTGGGGGGAAGGGGAAGGAAGGTAAGAATTCATTTATGCTGATTTTCCCAAATCTCTCATGTAGGAGATGCTGCTTTAGAACTTGAAGCCACTGTGTACTAAGCAGGCAAAGGACTGCTTTGTCCTTGAAGAAGTGGAAGGGTGGAGTAAGGCTAGTGTAACTCATTTGTATGTTGTGGGGTGATCCTGATAGTGGGTAGTTCCCAGGTTGATGACTTGATTGAATTGTTAGATGTCAGCTACACCCCTTTCTCACCACAGTGATATGAGAATTCATGCTGTAACGTGGTGTCTGATACATAGTTAATATTTTATAAATGCCTGTGATGATGATGATGCCAAGTATACTTGTTGATAAGTGAAGAGAAATTATTACATTTTGAACAGATTGGTAACTGTTATTCTCTTGCATTCCCTAAATGGTAGAAAATATTTTAATTGTAAGAACTTGGAATGCACTTTCATTTTTCACTACATCAATTTTTACAGTTTTCGGGTTATCTGAAAATGAGTCAGATGATCACAAGGTCTTAATTTGGTTTTATTTCTTACTTTCTTCTAATCTTAAATTGTTGTCCAATCCTCAAACTCTTTGTGCCCCCTCCCCCTTTCTTTTACCTTCCTTATTATCTAGTGATAGCATTTAGAACTGGAAGAGAGTTTTAACAAGTACCGAGTCTGACCTCATTTTCTAGGAAAGGGAAAGATGACCTTCCCCACCATCCCAAGATTCAAAGTCAGGTCTTATAATTCTAGATTCAAGATAGACTGTATTTTTGGCTGCATAAAATCATTGGTTATAAATGTGTGACTGAAAAATTCCAAGTCTTCCTCCAATGCCCTGTCCTTGCATTGAGTTGAACCTGGGTTCTTGCAGTTTATGCTAAGGGACTATGGTCTCTCTCATTCTGTAACAAACTGGAAAGCATTAGACGATAAGCTTGCTGACTGATTCTCTGCAACAGTGTAGTTAAGTATCATCACCAGACCATTGACTTTATAAGTCCCATAGCACTTTCTGAGGACTTGGCTCTCCAGGTGTGGTATAGGGAGCGTCCATCATGATAGTACCACACATTTTTTTGAAGTATTGATATAGAAGTAGCTGATCCAGGTTCTTTCTGTTCTTTTTTTTTCTTTTTGGTTACTTAGGGCCTCTGCCAGGGCCAGGACCACAAAAATAAAGAGAAGGGGAATCAGGGATTAGTGACAGTGGACCTCCCTGTCAGGAGGGTTGGGTCTACTATGGTTGGCTAAACAAGTCTAGTAGGTTTTACTGTGAGACCCATTTGGCCTTGTACTTGGCCCTATCTGCAGTTGCCTTTCAGGGAGTATGGTTAGAAGGAGGAAAAGGCCAAAGAAGGATTTCAGCCTTTGGAAATGATTACCAGTGTTTATTTTTGGAGTGTACTATCATAAGACTGTTAAGGGTTTCTGGAAGAAGTTAAGCTTAGGAGGATTAATTAACTGAAAAGAAAACTAAAGAAAATGGCGATTGTGTCCTGGCTAGTGCTTGAAGAGAAAGCTGTACTATCAGGATATAGAGGGAGGAAGGCTTAGCTCAGATTCTGTTGTAGTAACCATGGGCAGCTCATTGAACATCTCTCTCCCTTTTCTCCTTTGTTAATTTGCAAAGTATTTGTGATTTCATCAGTGTTGGGGAGTGTTGGATCTAGGTTCAAATCTTAGCTCTATCACTAATTATCTTGAACAACTCACATGATATCTCTGGGCTTCCTCAGTTTCCATATCTTTAAAATGAGAGGATTGGGCAAGATTGTACCCTCAAACTCAAACCATAATCCTGTGGACTTGATGTAGCATTTCTTTTCACCAAAGTAGATTGTAAATCATCTAATAGTAGTAATAATTTCATTGATATAGTACCTTAAAGACATGATGCTTAAGAAGTTTATAAATATTATCTTTTATTATTAAATATTAAGGAAGGTTCAATTATTATTGCTATTTTAAAGTTGAGACTGAGACAAATGGGGTCCAAGGTCACACAGTGTATAAGAATATAAAGCTGGTTTTGAACTCAGCTTCTTCTGACTCTTGACTTGGTACTCTATCCACTGTGCCAGATTATCTGGCTAAATGTCAGGAATTGCCTAAAGCTCATTTTTATAAGACTTGTTACAGGATCACAAAGCTAGTAGCTGTAACTGGATTTGAATCTATGCATTCCTGACTCTAAGCTTCCAATATGAGACTTGGACAGAGCAGTGACCTTGAAGTCAGGAGGATGGGCGTTCAAATCCAGCCTAAGATACTTGACATTTATTAACTTTGTGACTTTGGGCAAGTCACTTAATCCTGATTGCCTCCTATCCAGGAACATCTCCAGTCATCTTGATCCATATCTGGACACTTGACCCAGATGGAAGAGAAAGTAAGGCTGATGACTTAGTACAGCACACCCTTGCACTCAAATGCAATTCAGGTACTTGTTATGGCATCACCTCCCCTGATGTCATGGTCTTCTTAGGACATACATCATCATCATCATCATCATCATCATCATCACTTTAGATTACAGGCAAAATAGTGATAGATAGGAAGACCCATTAGAGTTTAAATTGGATGTTGTGAAGCACAATATACATACATATATATATATATAATATATATATGTATAATATATATAATATATATATATATATATATATATATATCTAAAGTTCTGGGAGAACATTAAAGTGCTATGTGAATGTCTGCTATTATTATTATACCCTAATAAAACTGATCCTCAATATAAGAGTTTTAAAAGCTTCTTGGGGCAACAAATGTGCATACTCTTTGACCCAGCAATACCACTACTGGGTCCATACTCTGAAGAGATGATGAAAAAGGGTAAAAACATCACTTGTACAAAAAATATTCATAGCAGCCCTGTTTGTAGTGGCAGAGAATTGGAAATCAAGTAAATGTCCTTCAGTTGTGGAATGGCTTAGCAAACTGTGGTAGATGTATGTCATGGAACACTATTGTTCTATGAGAAACCAGGAGGGACTGGAATTCAGGGTGGCCTGGAGGGATCTGCATGGCCTGAGATGCTGAGTGAGATGAGCAGAACCAGAAAAAACATTGTATACCCTAACAGCAACAAGGAGTGATGATCAACCTCAATGGACTTGCTCATTCCATCAGTGCAACAATCAGGGACAATTTGGGGCTCTCTCCAATGGAGAACACCATGTGTATCTAGAGAAAGAATTGTGGAGTTTGAACAAAGACCTTTAATTTGGGGGAGGGGGAAGCCTGTTATCTTATTGTGTAATTTTGCTATCTCTTATACTTTATTTTTCTTCCTTAAGGATATGACTTCGCTTTCATCACATTCAACTTAGATCAATGTATACTATGGAAACAATGTAAAGACTAACAGACTGCCTTCTGTGGGGGGTGGGGTGGGGGGAGGGAATCAAGATTAGGGGAAAGGGGCCAGCTAGGTGGCGCAGTGGATAGAGCACTGGCCCTGGAGTCAGGAGGACCTGAGTTCAAATGTAGCCTCAGACACTTAATAATTACCTAGCTGTGTGACCTTGGGCAAGCCACTTAACCCTTTTGCCTTACAAACAAACCTAAAAAAAAAAAGATTAGGGGAAAAATTGTAAAACTCAAATAAAATCTTTCTAAAAAAAAGAAAGCTTCTTGGGATGAAATATATCTCAAGGCTGTGTGGTGGAGTCATGAACTCCAACCTATTTTATATACTAATTAAATTCATATCACTGTCTTCAGGGGTCTGTCTTAAGTCCTCAGATTAGAAGATCACATATACATTGTGAATTCATTTTTTCTATATTAATAAAAGGTTATTAGTTGTCATTTTCTATTTCATCATCCAGTTATTAGATATTGTAGTATTCACAGGGTGTCCTTGGGAATATGTGTTTTAGATTTGATGACAATTGGTCCAAGCCAAGAAAGAGTTTTTAACTTAGTGGAGCGGTAAAGTACCAAACATCTGCATCAATTATACCTAGACCTTATTTGGCTAGACCACATCTATAGCTGATGGAGACATGTGCTGACAGGAACTGAGAAGCGAGGATTGATCAGTTGTGGTATAATATTGGATATGTGCTTACTTAATTCAGTTTAAGAAATTTTTATTGAGCCTCTACCATGTGCCTCACTTTTGTCTTACGAGATGGGTTAGGAGGACAGGACCAAGAACTTATGCAGGTGTTCAGTCAACAAATACTCTGCTTATTCTGCGACTGCCAATGCCCTAGGATTGTAATAAGGAACTCTGCCTTTGCAGAGCCCCATGGGCTTGTTTAGATTGGATTTGTCCCGGCTCTTGTCCAATGCAGAATTGAATAAAATAATATAAGCTAATTCTTAGTACTGCTCTTTACATCCTCTACCTCCTCGGCTTCTTCCTTTCTCACCCCTACCTACCCTGCCCCCCCCTCCCCAGCTCCCACTCCCTACCTAGAAGGTGTATTAGACTGAGAGTTGGATCTTTATTGGAAGATGTAACTGCTTTACCATGCTTTGTCATAGTTTAGCTTTGGAAACCCTAATGTTATTCCATCCTCCCTATCAGAGCAGTTTTACCTCTAAATGTAGTCATCTTTATCTGGCATCATTTAGAATTTTCTTCCCTAAAACTTGTAGTATTTGAGCAGAGTTTGTAACTATTCTAGGAACATTTTATCTTATATGACTTAGTTTTTAGACTCTTCCTTATTCTGAATACCCACCTCGACACGCTCTCATTTGTCATTTTCCCTCTTAAAAGGTGGTGCACAGAACTGACCACATGAATGGGATCTACTGTGATACTGGCAATGTGGATCCTAAACTTTGCATTAGTGCAGGCTAACATTCTCTTGAATTTTATTAATGCTTTTTTATTGATGTCTTTTGTGTTCATAGTGCCTACATTTTCCAGTGTATTCTTCCAGCCAACTCTTTCTGAGAGCTATTTGTTAAAACAAAAATAAAAAAGAGGAAAACAGTTCAGCAAAACTAACAAGACAATGGCAAAGACAATAGCAAAGAATGATAGTGAGGGACTTTGTTCATCTCATTAGTTTTGGTCTAGCAGCATCCTTTCATCTTCTTAGTTTTCTGAACAAACAAGTTGAGATGAAGTAGATTTCTACATCAAGGGTGAGTTCATTGTGTCTTTCCATAAGTCTTTTTTTAAGATCCCAGAAGGAAGGTGCCATGTTTTGGGAACCCAAAAAAGCAAAAAATGCAGACAACTTAGAATTTATCTGGGGAGTTAACAAAGAGGATGTTTTGTGTTTCATTTATAAATCAGTGCAGACACAAATGCAGACAACTAGGAATTTATTTGGGGAGTTAATAAAGAGGATTGTTTTTTGAGGTTTAATATATAACTTGGTGTTTTCTCACCAAAGTGTAAGTAGAGGTTTTCTGAGGCTAATCTTTTCTGGTAGCAAATGTATGGTTGCATATGAAGGATAGGCATCTTAGAGTACTCCTTTTCCCAGAGGTTTCCAAATTAGATAGAAGGCAAAGAATCTTCAATAGTGAAGGGAAAGTTCTAATAAGTTATTTTCTATTAAATGAGCTCAAATTGTTTGCTTCCTCAGGGAATCTTTGGCCAGGGTTTGTTTTTTTTTTTTGATGGATCTCAGGATTTGGTGGTGCTCAGGAGGCTGCTTGAGAGACTTCAGGTACCCAAGAGTGCCACATGCTCATATTCTTGTATGGGTGCTGTCCATTTGCTCGGGAGCTGTTTTGCCCTATGGCAAAAGCTTTAAACAGATGAGAACTATGCCCTAAACTCTTTGAATATGAGATATGACAAGAAACAATAGTTACATTACATTCCTCAGTTACATCCCTAAGGAACCAAGCAGTTTGTCAAAAATCAGAATTCTGATATGTATGTGAGCAAGACTTACCTGATCTCAGAATAGGGCTGAATTAATATCTCTTATTGAGGATGTGGTAATAATTTGACATTTTGAAGGATCATAGATTTAGTCCTGGAAGGAACATTTCATTTCTTTCAGTTTACAAGATGAAGAAACTAAGACCTAGAGAGGTTAAATAATTTATCCAAGGTGCTATAGCAAGTTTTAGAGGTGGGAATTAAATTCACATGGTCCTCATTTCCAGTCCGTGGTTCTATCTAGTATCTCACACTTCCCTTACTGAGTTATTATGGGAGTACTTTTAAGAACCCAGGTTATAAATGAGTATATTCTATGGAGAAGCAAAAGTTTTTTTGGAGCCCAAATAATGGAACTTGAAACACCTTATTGAAAGAAGGACTCACAGGAAGATGCCATCTTTTCAGAGACTTTTTAGAAATTTTTTTGGAGGGTGAGGTGTGAGGTAAACTAGGGAAGAGACTCAGCAGAGGACATGAGATAAGTGGTGGTGCTTGAAGTCAAGTCTGACTCCTGACTCTAAATCAAGTTGTTTTTCCAGTAAGAACACATAGCCCTCTCTTTGGATGTACTTTCCAAACCCAAATCATTCAGATGCACTTTATGGTACCATTCTGTTATGGGATTCCTCTTTTCATTGGGTTATTATTGCTGTGGTGATTATTACATGTATGTTTGGTGTCTCATTTTTTCTATATGAGATGTCCCAGGGAGTACAGAAGAGGATTGCAAGCTTCCACTTTGAAAATGACTTTGCACTCTATAGTGTTTAAAATGAAGTTATTTGTGTAAAAAAATTCTCTAAAATTAGAAAGGAACAAACAATCCTAAATCTTGTAAGGTTTTTGATTTTTTTTTCAATTCTCTTCTTTTACTCTCACATAGCATTTGACACTGTGCTCTCCTTTTCTGATTTCTTCATTAGTTTCTCTTCTTTCTAACTCCTTTCCGTTGTTCTTTTCTTTAGTTCAAGCTCCTTTTTCCCCAAACCCAACAATCTCAACTATGAAGATGACTCCCAAATCTCCATCACTAGTTTGGATCTTTTTGGAGTTCTAGAGCCACCTTTCCTCTTGATCCACCTAGAGGATAACTTCACTTGGATTTCCCCTTTTTCTCCTCAGATTCAACATGGTGCTATGTCTATCATTTTTTCTCTGTATCCTTATTTCTATCAGTGACCTGAGCTTTTACATTTTCTGTTGTAATAGAAACCTTAAGATCCTATTTTACTTCTTTATCTGCCTCACCTAGAATGTTCATTCACCTAATTTTAGGCTCTCACCCCTCCAACATATCTCACATTTCACTCTTCCTCCTCTACTCAGCAACTTTTATCACCCTCATTATTTATTTTATGCCTAGAGCCCCTGTAATAGTGTCCAAATCTGTATGCCCCAGATCTGTTTTTCTATATATTTACTCTTATCATTTATTTCTTAGCCCCACCCCACCCCCAATCATAATTTACCAGCTATTTTAAATTTCTCTGGCTAACATTTATTACTGTCTATAATCTGCCACAGACTGAACTTTCCAGGCTTGTCTCACATGATTCCCCTCTTGTAGGCTTCAGCCAAAAGGGACAACACTCTGGCTCCCAAACATGACTGCTTTCTCATCTCAGTGCCTCTCTTTCTTTTGCCTGGCTTCCTAGCTGTCTTTTTAAAGTTCACTTCAAATGTTTTCTCTTACATGAAGCTGTCCCTGACCACTCTGGTTGATGACCTTCTTGAATCTTGTAATACTTATTTGCCTGTCACAGTAGTTCAGAGGGGTGTGTGTGTGTGTGTGTGTGTGTGTGTGTGTGTGTGTGTGTATGTGTGTCTGTCTTTCTAAGATGGGTTTTTTCCTTTCCCACTAGATTTTTATTGGGCTGATTATTGATTGGACTTGTGCTTCATGGTGTCTTCTTGTATGAAATATCTTTAGGCTTCCCACATATACATGTGTATGTTTGAGATTTATATTCATCTTCGTGAATGTATTTGTTTTGAGTTGATTGATACCTTCTACCCTAATTCGACTGTAAGCTCTATGATAGGCAGTATGGAATGAGGCTAATCTTGAAATCAAGTTAACCTGGGATGTGGACTGTACCTCTGATAACTGTGTAAACATGGAACTTCTGTTAAACATGGTTTCTTGCTCTGTACCATAAGGATTAGAATAACTCCAGAATAATTTAGCTCAAATGGTCATTTTGAGGATTGTGAGATGATGTGGGATGATATTGATGAGGGCAAAGACTGTATTACTGAAACTTTATATTAGGTACCAGAGAATTAAAGGCGATGGTGTTAAATCTACCAAGAGTGCTTAGTACATGTTTAAATGAATGTTTATCAATGTTTTGTCCTTATTCTGCTGTGATTCTTTCTCCTTTTAGGTTTCTTTTCTTTAAAAGACTCCAAGCTTTGGCTTGGAGACCCCAACCGTCATCATTGAGCCCAGCAGCTGGAGCGGCAGCGAAAGTCCTGCCGAAAACATTGAGAGAATGAGTGACTCTGCAGATAAGCCCATTGACAATGATGCCGAGGGAGTCTGGAGCCCAGATATTGAACAGAGCTTTCAGGAGGCCCTGGCCATTTATCCACCTTGTGGGAGGAGAAAAATCATCCTATCAGATGAAGGCAAAATGTATGGTAAGTCGCATGGAATTTATTTTTGCAGTAATTGGACAGGAACATTCATGTGATTGATGCTCAGAGGTCTGATGGCTATATTTCACAAGCCTGTGTTGTTTTTGGTGATGGAGAGAAGCCAGGTGCCTTTACAGTTGTGTTTGGTAGATAGAGCTATTATGCTTCCCAGTCCACCTTAATCTGGCACTAGATTATTCAGGGAATTACTGCTTAGTAGACCCACATGTGCTAGTGTCTAGCAACAGGAAGGGAATGCTCCTAAATGCATAACAGCTATAGCTCCTCACCCCAAATTTGGGTCTTCCTTCATTATAGACTTTGATTTTTTGATTTTGGCCACTTACATTATTATCAAGATACAACTTGGCCCATCCTTCATTTCATGATGTGGTTCTTGTGTTTCTTAAGCATGGCCCTACTGGAGAATCATCACCCTTTAATGCATTTGCAGCCGGGCCATAAGTTAGTGATGCGTCCTACTCACTCCAGCTGGTGGTTCATCCTGAGAAGCTTCCTTAGAGTACTCATGGATGTGGGCACAGATTTTGTGCTGGGATTAGTTGGGTTCTCTCTCCTCCTCCCCTCTCCTCCCTCCACTAAATAAATATTTTTCACTGTAGAGTTTTACTTTTGGCTACTTACCTTGTGAGAGGCAGATGGCAGGTGGTAGGGGGGAGGGTTGTACATCTTGCCCATCTAATTGTGAACATGAAGCTGACAGAGTTTGTTCTGTGACTTGAGACTAAAGAGACACAAACAAACATCCCCAGCTCAGAGAAGGGCGGTGCGGGCCCAGCAGCCTACCTGAGACAGTTAACTTAGCACCAGAGTAATTTATTTCTAAATAATTTGAAAGGTTTTCCATAATGGGGTGTTGTGCCTTTAATCCTGTTTCTTCTCCATCAGGAGCCGTAGGAGTCTGCAGGATAAACTAGCCCATACTGTTAAGGAGAAAGCAGATGGCTCTGCAGCTGCCACCAGCTGTGCCCCCCTTCTTCCCCTCCCCTCCCCCATCCCCTCCTAGTATGACTTGGATGATGTAATGGAAACAAGGAAAAAAAATTTTTTTCTTTCTCTACTGTTGGAGTCTCTCACAGCCTGTCAGTGTCACCGAGAGGCAGAAACAAACCTTAAGGCCCTAGCTTGCAGCTGTCATGTGACCCTCGCAGCCAAATGAAACATCACGTCTGGAAAAATAGACTTGGGTTGAAGCCGCTCAGCTGCTGTGGGTGGAAAGTTTCAAGGTCTTCATTTCCCACTCCTCACATGTTATTGTTTCTGTACACAGAGAAGAGAGGGCTCCCCTTTTCCAGACTCATTGTTTCCTTTTTTTTTTTTTAAAAAACTTTTCATTATCCTGAACTTGTCAGGCACTAGTAATTATGAGTACTATGAGCAAAAAGCATTAAAAAGATTCTTTATAAAACCTGGGAATTTGAATTTATAAACAGCTTGGTGGCGGGGGTATGTTTGTATGTGTTTTTTGTGTGTGTGTGTGAATATGTGTATTTAAGGTATGTAATAAATTCAGGACAAGAGATCCAAAATTATCTTGTAGTCCTCTCCCTTTCCCCCTTCAATCCCTTAACAATCTTATAACAAATAATCATAGTCAAGCAAAGCAAATCCACACATTGTGTACAAAAATAAAAATAGCCCTTGCTGGTGTGGAGTTGGCAAGTCTGAATTCAAATCTTGCCTCAGATGCTTCCTAGTTGTATGACCTTGGGCCATTCCCTTTACCTGTTTGCCTCATTTCATTTTCTGGAAATGACTGCTGGTACAGGGGTAGTATGAGTATCAAATGAGATAATATTTGTATCATGCTTATTTTGCACAGTGCACATAGTAGATGTTTAATAAAAGCATATTCCCTTCCCTTTCTTCCCTCCCTTCATTCCTGTGAACATTCTTTGAATTCTTACCCGATGGAGTTTGCTCTTTTTCTTATATAGTAGTATTAATTCTCTATATATGAAAATAGACATTTATAAGAAAAATTAGACCTTTGTAAGAGAAATGATTATTTCCCTTAGCAATAATTTGTATGAAAGTTTTTTTAAATTTATGTAATAAAGATTGGTTCATTTCATGTCCTATGATCGTTAACTCACATTGCCAAGAATTTATTAAGTGTGTACCTGTTTATGTATTAATCACATAAGAATATGAAGAAATTAAGAGGAAAAAAAAGATCTCTTCTGAGCCAGCATATACTGGAATGAATCTTCTGTATCCCTTACTTAGACACAAAGCCTACCCTTACTCAGAATTGTGAAAAGTATCTCCCTTGTTTATTTGATTTATTTACAGTATTACTTTTAACATTGAGATTTTTTTTTTGTTGTTGTTCAGTTGTGTCTGGGGTTTTCTTGGCAGAAATACTAGAGTGATTTGACATTTCCTTCGTCAGCTCATTTTACAGATGAGGAAACTGAGGCAAACAGGTTAAGTGACTTGCCCAGGATCACCCATCTAGTGTCTGATGCCAGATTTGAACTCAAGAAAATGAATCTTTCTGAATCCAGACCCAGTGCCACTTCTTGTGGTCTGTGGTATGAGGTACTGGCCCAAACTTATTTTTGCCAGACAGCTTTCCTGTTTTCCCAGCTGTTTTGAGTTAATACTCCAGGCGTTGGAATTGCTTTGGTTTTAGTGAACAATTAATTACTGTTTTCATTTGTTTCTTGATATTCTGTGCCTAATTTCTTCTATTGATAATTATTTCTATTTGTAGTTAGTAGTAATATTTTTGATGATTACTGCTTTATAAATATAGTTTGAGAGCTGATATTGCTTGGCCCTAACACTTCTTCCTTTTTTTCCCCACATCATTTTCCTTGAGATTTTTAATCTTGTTTTTTCTGAATTATTCAGATGAATTTAATTTTTTTCCAGCTCTCTAAAGTAATGTTTTTTGGATTTAATAATTAATTATTTGAGGCATCATTGCCATTCTTACTAAGTTGGCATAGTCAAGCAAGAACAGTTTGTAGTTTTGCAATTATTTAGCTCTTCATTCTATAAAGAAAGTTTTGCATTCGTGTGTGTGTGTGTGTGTGTGTATTAATATATGTATATACATACACACATATAGTTTCTGTGTAGATTCCTAAATGTTTTATGTCTTCTGAGTTTTGCTGAAAGAAATTTCTCTATCTTCTGATTCTGGGTTTTGTGTTTTGTTTTTGCATGGCAGTGCCATTAAGTGACTTGCCCAGGGGCACGCAGCTGAGTATTGAGTATCTGAGGCTGGATTCAAACTCAGGTCTTCCTGACTCCAGGATCAGTGCTCTATCCACTGCGCCACCTAGCCGCTCCTAAGTATGATTCTTTTAAGACACTTTAATGATTATAATTTTTATTTTAGTTTATATTCTCTAAAGATTCTATTCAATATTTATGCTTTTCAATCTTTCTGAGGTTTTATGACCCAACATAGTCATTTTCAAAAATGTGTTCTTCTGAATATTCCCAAGGTAATTATTTTCTATAAAAATGAGATGTTTTAGTTTATAATATGACAAACATCAATAGTTATAACTCCCTAGACCAAAGCTTTTCGGGATGGTCCTCAATAATTTTAATTGTATTATTATTATGATGATGATGATGATGTCTAATATGATTATTAAGTCATGAGAGAAAAAGTTGGTCTGCTGGTCTAACATATGATCAATATTTAGTTGAAAATGCCATGTGCTCCTGAGTAATAGGTGTATATCTTTGTAATCTCATTCAATAATAGCCAGAGATCTATTATATTTCACCCAAATAAAGATGTTTTCAGGTCCTTAATTTGTTTCTTGCTTTTCTTTTTGATAGATTTATCTAGTCCTGAGAACATTACACAGTCATCAATTATTATAAGCTTGATAGCTTTCTTTTTGCTTTTTTCTTGAAGTACATGTCAATGCATGTATATATTAAGTGTAGGATATGAACTGAATTTTGAAGAACCCTGTCATTTCACTGGTATGGAGAACTCCTTGATGAGGAAACTTCCTCTGCCAATGCAAATCAGCACTTTCTTTAATTTGTCGTGGCAAAGAATAAACCAGAGCAGTATGATTTTATCCCAAATCACATAGCTTGTATTTGTAAGGTATATTGATATTGTTTTCCCCCTTTGATACTTTTTAGTATAAAGTAGGTTCTTGTTTATTTTTAGTGTTGTCTCATATGGTAATTTTACCTACTTTTGGATCACTTGAGTCATAGTCTGCTTTATTTCCTCACCTTAATCAAATGTGAATCTTTGTTTTAGGGTACTAATTAAAAATTGCATATTGTTGAATTCTACTTTATAATCTTCTAGTCTCTTTTAATGGGTAAATTCATTCCATTTATGTTTTAAGCTATGATGGTTAATTGTGTCTCCCATTTATCCTGGGGCTTTCCTCAACAGTGTGCTACTGAAGGCTTTCTCTCTTGCTCTATGCACTTATATTGGCTTCTCAGATAGGACCCCTATTTCATTCTCCACAGATTCTGGCTCTCTTTTTTTCAGTCCTGGACTCTGTGAAGGAACTTATTTATGTTTCTATAGGGATTTCTTGTGGAGTATTTGCTCTAGTACCCTTCTTCGATCATTGTTGAAGAAAAACTGGGAAAGAAGGGTTCATTTGAAATCTCGCATGTGATTATTGTAATTGTATCTCTAACCTCATTGTTCTTTTCTTGACATTTTTAAAAGTATCCTTCTGTCTTTCTGTCTCTCGTTCTTCCTTATTATCTCTTTTACTCTTTCTCTGGATCTCTGGGACTCTCTTTGACTGTGTCTTTGGCATTCCCTATCTTTCTGTGATTTGTCCTCACTATCTTGTTTTTCCTTCCCTGTCTTCTCTTTCTCTTCCTTATCATTTCTTTCCCTCTCTTGTTCTCCTTGACTGTCTCCCTGGTTCTTTCTGACGGTCTTTCTGCTCTTCCTGACTCCTTCTCCCCAAATGTCTCTCTTTGAGTTATCATCACGATCTTGATCTTCTCTCATTGCCATCTCTCTCTCTCTCTCTCTCTCTCTTCCCCCTTTTCTTCTTCCCTTTAAAACAACTCTTTGAGTTGATAAAAATATCAATAAATGGGGAGCATGGGGGATGGTAATTGGTGTGTGGTGTGCTGACTTGAGTTTATTTAGAGATTTAAAAAAAAATCAAAATATATGTCTTATAATTAGTCTAATTAGTTGAAAATTGGGGGAAAGATAATTTCCCTTTAGGTCTCTTTACCTCAGAGCCATGTATTATATTGCAGTGAAAAACACATTCTCTCCACCCCCACTCCCCCAAGTCTTGTAAAATTCTATGTCCTCTCTGGGGATTTAAATTCTTGCCAGTCTCCACCTCAGCTTTAACAGGAAATTCACCACTAAACTGCAAGCTGATCACTACGGTGTTCTTATGTGAGTCTTAACTGTGGCAACACTGCCTAAGATATAATTGAATTGCTAATCAACAGGCATCATCACTCAGTTACTCAGTATTTATTGAGCAGCTTTATCTGCTTGGTACTTAGGATTGGAGTGGAGACAGAGAGAGAGATTGAGAGAGACAAGAGACAGAGAAAGAGAAAGAGATTGAGAGAGAGAAAGTGTGTCTTTGTGTGTGTGTGTGTTACTCAAGACATTTCATGAAGATCTGAGTCTGTGTAGTTTCCTGTGGATACTTGCAGTTTGTTACATGCAGATTTATTGACCGCATCTGTGGAAAGCCTCCGTTAAACAGGAGAGCCAAGCTTTTGCAGGAGAAGCTGATTGGGATTGACACCTGGGCATTTCAGAGTGAGTTTTCATCCAGCTGATGCTTGTACAAAGACATTGACTGTGGCATGGGGTGAGGCCTCACAATGGGCTCATCTTGCTATTCCCAGTCACTATGGGGAATCCCCCTGGCTTCCCACCCTAGCCTGGGTCCTGAGGTATGAGCACAGTTTTAAAAGTGATAATTAGTGCCTGAACACTTGGAGAAGTCTCCTGAGGAGCACCAAATATTCACCCCAGTTCCATGGGTTATTTGTTGTTTTAAGGATTAAAGAAATATACTGGTTGGTCCCTATATGACTAAGAGAAACCCTGTTTTGAGACCAGGCTTTCAGAGGTTCATAGACTTTAATTTATCATTGATATCTAAGGGTTTAACAACCCCTCTTTGAGTGTTTAACAACACACCCTATTATATAGATAAGGCAGCCATGATCTATTTTACTAAAGTCACCAGGCAGTGAGCAGTAGAGCCTCTCGAACACAGAACCTCTTTTTCCAGAACCAGTATTTTATATAATCCCTTGCCTCCTCTTCTTGTTGCAAATGAAGATAGATAACTGGAAACAAGACTAGGGATTTGGAGAGAGAGTCTTGTCCTAAGAGCATTCTTATTCTCTCAGGATTTCAAAATAAAGTCATTCTAAGTATTTTGTATCTTATATAGTATATTCAGAAATGATGTGATGCCTTTTTGTGAAAACGCAAGTGGTGGTGTTGTTTTTTCACTTGAGAGATGCTATAGTATTTCCAAGCATTCCTAGACCTTCAAGTATGCTATGATGTCAGCAGTCCTGAGTCGCACAAGAGGCAAGGTCGAATACAGTACTATTTCCTCTGGGTGATGAGGTTTCCTTGAAGCTAGACTGCAGAACAGGTGCTATGTCAGGAAAGAAGAGAATTGAAAAAAAAATCTCTTGAGGTTTAAGCCTATTAGGCTTAGAAGGAGGTGGCAAGATCGTCTCTTCTATTCTTCTTTCAAATATGAAATTTAACTATGCTATTTCTGCTTTGCTAGATTGCTCCTCCCTTCTTATTCTTTGATCTAAAAGTCTTCTCATATCACTAGAGCAAAGATTTTTGAAGCTCACTGAAACTTTTCCCTTCATTTCTCTTCATCCCTGTTTGTCTGTGTGTATGCGTGTGAGCTTGCATGCACAGAAGCATGTATATTATTTATGACTCAGCTTTGTGCTGTTGTTTTAATTTGGTTTTGGAGAAGACAAAAGGGGTTTGACTTGAAAAATGCAAAGGTTATATCAAGTAGGAAACATTCCCAGCCCCTATTCCCCCTCCAGAGCTACCATTTTCTGAGTGTCAGTGGGAGCACTCATCAACCCTTGTGTCTGTCAACCAAGGGAAAGGTTCTGTAGAAAGAGATTAGCATGAGCAAACAGTTCTCTTGGATCTTTTTCCTTTTACTCCCCCTTTTCCACTATCCCCTCATCGATTTTTACTTAACTGTTTTTGTCTTGTAAAACAATCAAAGTCTTTGCTCCAGGTCTAGAAAAAGAAAACTTCTTCCATTTACCAGTTGTAGATCAAAAGCTTTATATGTGTGATAATATGATCTTTTTTTTCTCATTGGAATTGATCTATATTTAAGCAACTTTTCCAATGGAAATAAAGCAACCCACCAAATCTCGAGATTTCCAATACTTGCTTTAGGACAGACATGAGATCACAGGAGGCTGAAGCAACTTAAAGTGTGGTTTACGTTTTACTTTGCTCTTTTTTTCCATTAATGGCAGGACAGCATTAAGACCTTTTAGGGGGTAGTCCTGGGATCACAAGCAAAAAATGGATTTCATGTCTGAGAATGTCTGGTGGCACCCTGGAATTCCAGTTCCCCAGCTACTCAGAACAGATGGACAGCTGCAGGTGATGCCTATCTAAGTGCCCCAGGTGCTCCCCAAGGACAGCTGCAAGGACAACTGGCCTTCTTGTTTGAAATTATTGAGCATGCTCTTAATGCTTGCCATCCTGAGCAGGCCCCCTAGCAAGGACTTGGTAAGTCCTCTTGTGGGGATCAGAGTATTTACGTTTTGTTTTTTAACCAGCTACAGAAAAGACTGATGAGATTGCTTGTGATATATCTAACCTCCTGTCACCAAATTATAAGAGAATGACCAGAGAATAGCAATTGCTTCTTCTATTTTTCCATCTCCCCCCTTCCCCCTGATGTTGCTAACAGTAACAACTTAACTTTCATTTATATAGTCCATGATGATTAAGTGTTCTTTTCAATATAATTTTCTTTGATTCCCACAACTCTTTGAGGCAAGTAGTGGTTTCAATTCTTTTTACACATGAGAAAACTGAGGATCACCGAGGCAAAGGGAATTGCTTGAAGTTACACAATTCAGTTTAATGGTAGAGCTGGATCTTAAACTACTATTTTGATCCCAAATTCAATATTTTTTCCACAGTAACATACTACTTACCAAGGAGAAATAGGTGGTTAGGATACAAGGGAACTGGCATGGTTGAAAGGAGTTCCATTCTCATGTGAGAGAACCAGTGAGCCATTGTAATCACTATAACAAGATGCAGAACCCAAGGTTATTGAGAGCTCCAGTAGTATATTCTAGGGCACCCTGTTAATCTTCAGAGGTTGACTTTCATTCTCTTTCTATCATTCTGAAGGAAATGGATTCTTCTTATGGATAACTCCCTTTTCAGTTTGTTCTGGGTCCTAGGATTTGGTCATTGGATCTTGGATTGACTCCTTTGGTCTGAAAGCAATGGGTAGGGTACTTATTTTCTGACAGTCCCTCCAAGATTTGTTATTTTATTTTATTTTATTTTATTTTTTGGTTACCTTAGCCAATCTAATGGATATGAGGTAGTACCTTAAAGTTATTTTTATTTGTATTTCTCTAATTGTTAGTGCTTTAGATCACTTTTTTCATATGGTACTTGATAGCTTGGATTTTTTTCCTTTGCAAACTGCTTTATTCACATACTTTAAGCATTTATCAGTTGGAGAATGACTGTTATTCTTATAAATTTGACTCAGCTTCCTATATTCTTTTGAAATGAAATCTTAATTAGATAAATTTGCTGCAAAGATTTTTTCCCCTCATTTCTAATTTTAGCTGCATTGATTTTGTTTAAGAAAAAACTTTTAATTTTCATGTAATCAAAATTGTCAGATATACATTCATGCTTTTAAAAGGAAACTAATTGTATTGAAATATAGTTATCAAAATATTAAAAAGAAGTTTACAGTTAATAATAATGAGAGCCAGCATTTATGGTTTTTTTAATCCAGAAAACTATGCCATTCCAATAAAAATTTCCCTAGTATTCATCCAGAGTACTTTATAAATATTATGTCATTCTAACTTCACTATCACCCTGGTATGTATATAACAGATAATGGTTAGTGATTTTTGCTATTTATTATCTTTGACTGAATTTGAACTCAGGTCTTGGCAGAGGGGAAGAAATTTAAAAGTTTGTACTTAGAAAAGGTTAAGGTTAAAGGTTAAGGACCCTCATGCCTTCCAGCCTTAGACAAATGGAGATACTTAGACTGTGATTTATGCTTTCTAACACAAAATATATTTCAGAGGAATCTCCATTTCTAGTTTCTTTTTTAGAATTAGACTAAATGTGATCAATTATCACTTCATATAAATATTTCATTATTAATCTTCTAAGTTTTACCATTCATGCAGCTTGAAAAATACACTGAACTTTTTAGTTTTGGAAAACAATGTTGAACTTGTCCTTGAACTGATGATAGATTCCAAATTTCACCTAGATGTCTCTATTGAGCAGATGAAAACACCAGGTAGTAACAAATTCTCAAAGAAGCCAGTATTGCAGAATTTTCCCTAAGATATACATCTTTTTATAATTTAGTTTATTGTGTGCATCTCTAATGAGGTATAACTTTCTAGGGAATCTAGTATTCAGATAAAAAGAAAACTGCTTGGAATTCTGTTGCCCAAGTTTGGGGGGCCAGGTAAGCAGAAGCCAGGTCTATAGGGTATAAATACAAAAGGTGCTTAGTCTGAAATGTCTTACTCTTTAAGAGATGATTAGAATGGATAATTTTTAAATGGCCCTTTCAGCTCTGTATTTTATATTTCCTTCTTTGTACTACATTTTTTCCCAAGTTTCTATGCCTGTGAAAGTGGAATGAGCCTGGGGAGTTCAGAGAAAAGACCTACTTCTGTTTTTGACTTCCTCCTTCCCTCCTAGTGATTTTGAAAAACAAATGACTTGATTTGACCTCTTGCTCTAAAGATAAGACATTTCTGTGATGTGCACTGGCTCCCAGGAGGTGGTGGTAGAAGAAGGGCTGGGAGGCCTGACTGATGTGTGGTGGTGGTTGAGATCTCTACTAATATGACTGACCCCCAAGCCATTTCTCTGACTCACGTTCTCCAAAGCCCAGATTGGTTGGTATCTTAGAATTTTAGTTCAGAGAATGGAAAATAATGACCCCTGTAGAGTGTCGGGACCTTTTCTATCTGTTGCTTATTTCCAAACATTAGCTTTTTTTTCTTCTTCCTAGTGATTGCTGTGAGTTCTCTTCTTGGTAGAAGGCTATACTTGCCTGTTCTTGCCCTGCCTTCTGAAAGAGTCGAGGAATGAGGGCTTTGGGAATTTTGCAGGCACTCATGGCTGGGCTATCGATATTCTACATATGTTACAGATCGTTGCCCTCCCCTTGATGCTTCAGTTCCACAAATACAAAGAGGATTCGTTCATCAAATTGATTGTTATTATTCCTTTGAGAATTCTCGTAATATCCATGCATATTTCTGTTGTTTAGAGGTGGCATAGAAGAAATATCTATGTCAAATTTCTAATTGGCTGTTAATTTTATAATTCTTAAAAAAAGGCTGATCCAAGAAAATGAAATAGTTTATTAATGGAATTTTAATTATGGATAGTTATTTTTGCATCACCAAGAAGCTTGTAGGAAGGCAAACTTATCAAAAAGAAAAGAAAAGACACAAAAATCCACAATTCCCCTCCCTAACCTAAGACATTAAAAAAAATGGCAATTTAAAGATTTAGTAGCTGCTATAACATTTTACATATGTTAATAAGCTGGCTTTTAAAGCCATTTACAAAAGTTTTAATTAATCACTCAAACCTGACCCCTTCCACAAGGCTCTTGTAGGTGGAGCGGATGGTGGTAGGCTTACTATGCTGTTGATCTGAATTCTGACAAGATTTAGCTGAGCAATTCTTTTTAAAAACAGTCATCTCCATCTGGTTGAAGATTAGAGATTTGCTGTTTATGACTGCTTTTATCCAGACAGGTTGGGAGTAAGTTAATGCCTTGATCAAGACATTGTTCCCTCTAATGTTTCTCTGGTATTAAATATATTTGAACGTGAATAAGGTACTTGCAGTGATGAAATACCAGATGTGAGGTATCGGGTTGCATGTTTATTCAACTGTTGTTGGAATGACTGTGCGAAGATATGCTTTTGTATTTCCCGTCTCTTGGCAACATCTGAAAAATGAGAGAGGAGAGGAGGGGGGGTGGGGGGAGAGAGAGAGAGAGAGAGAGAGAGAGAGAGAGAGAGAGAGAGAGAGAGAGAGAGAGACATAGTAGCTTCTTGAAGGTTACAATTTCAGTTACTCAGATTGTAGGCAATGTTTTTAGAGAAATGTCCTCACAGTCCCCATATGGCCTTAGCCACAGGGCATATAAATGTTAATTGAATAGAATTTTCAGGTAGGTTGAACACACTTCACACCATGCACTGACACATATTAAAGTCAGTGGCAGTCAGCAGAAAGGGAGGTGGTTCAAACAGTCATTGCTTCTGTGGTGTGGTAGATCAGTGCTGCCCATAGGAGCCCACCAACAGAAAATCTCTGACTCAGGACCCAAAGACCCCATTGGTCTTTCAATATGTTATTGGGTGATCCTAGAAATTAGATTCACACAGTACCTTATTTTCAGTTGCTCACTTATCAAACATTTATTAAACCTTTACTCTATATCAGATTCAGAAGATATGTTGACAAAAATGAAATTATTCCCTGCCTTTTGGGGTCAGACAACACACACACAGATAAGTTATTTTAAAATGTATACAAAATAATGTGAGATGATTTTGGTGGGGAGGTATCAGTGGTGGGACAGATCAAGAAAAACTTGATGCAGGAGGTAAACTGAGCTTTGAATGAAGTGAGGGATGAGAAGAGGTGGAACCTAGGAAGAGGAGGTATTATTTTATGGGGTAGAATCCACATCATGTAACAGATAGTTGACATTCCTCCGTCACACATTTGGCATGTAGTACCAAGGTTTTGTCTGAACAAAATGTGTTAACTTTAGATTTTCTTCCATGGTTAGAATGACCTCAATGACCCAGATATTGTGAATGAGAGCTAATTATTTTTAGGCTTCCTTCTTTATATCAATTCCACCATGAATCAAACTGGAACATCTGGTCTTGTACATATCAAAGGTTGTTGGGCTGGATTTAATTGGCAAAACTGATTGGGTTTCCCTAGTAGATATGATTCTTTAAAAACCACAGCAGAAAAATGACTTTGATAGAGAAAAGCTATTCCTTAGAAAATTACTTTTCTCCTAGTAGATGCTTGATGAAATATGGTTCTGTACCTTTACTGGTAAATATATGTATATGTTTTTGTGCTTGTTTTATGGATATATTTTTCTTTTTTTGTCTTCAAAAGTTTTATTGCTATCTCTTGTTTTCACCTTACTTTCATTTCCAACTGTATCCTTCCTCCTTCCCTTCCCAAAGGAGACTGCCTTTGTCACAAAAAGAATAAATAAAAGCTAGGTGAGGAAGGAAATCAGTTCTGTGAAGCTGACCAAGACATCAGCTGGCTTTGACAGCCTATGATTTGTGTTCTATGCCTGTGTCTGACAGCACCACCCATAGTCCCTGAGCTCTGCCAAGAATGGAGGGAAATGCATTTCTTACCCCCTTTTTGAGGCCAACCTTGTTTATTATTGTTCATGTTGAACTTGTTGAAAGTGGATTCCATCGATCTTCATAATGGATCATGACATCTTTGCCTTCTACCCTTGATATTTTGGAAAATCAAGAGAGATATTAGTTGGTAGGTGTTGAAGCTTGCAGAGCTCTTACTGCCTACAGATCAGGTTGTCTCAACTGAGAAGCATCATCTTAGAGGTTTACAGAATTTGAGCATGCTTACCCGTCATGTGGTTCTTATGACTTTTTGCAGGCTGTCAATCATTCTAAGAGGTGAATGGAAACCATTTCCATTTGATGTTTGGTCCCTAAAATGTTCTAGTACTTGGTAATATGAATTGGAATACTAGGATGAGGGAAAGAGTGTTGGAGAAAAGAACTTTTAAGATCTTAGACCTCTCTAGAACTCCATTGTTACAGAAGGAAGGTGTGACTAGATCTGTGACTACCACACTAGGTGGTGAAAGCATCATTTAGTTATCTCATTCTGCCTTTCTGACTTGTTCTTTAGCTAAAACTGAACTTTTATAATAGGATTTCGATGTTATTGCTAGTTCCAGATAGCCTTTGTGGCAGAAGTCTACTTTTTATTATTGGTGTTAAATACTCCTTTTCTGGGAATCATTGTATCATTCAATAAATAAATGTTCATCAAGTGTCTACTATGTGCTGACTACCTTGTCAAACTTTGAGGATATAAAAAAGAGGCAAAAGGCAGACCCTACCCTCAAGAAGTTAATAGAGGAGACAGCTTTCAAGCAAATATATGTGAACAAGCAGTATAGGAAATAATTATCGGAGAGTCCTGGAATTGAGGGGTTGGAGAAGGCTTCCTGTAAAAGATGGGATTTTAGTTGGGACCTAAAGGAAGCCAGGAAGAACAGTGGGTAAAAATGGGCAGGGAGAGGAGTCCAGGCAGGGGGAATAGCCAAAGAAAAAGACCCCCACGATGAGAGATGGAGTCTTGCCTGTGGAACAGCAAGGAGGTCAGTGCTACTGGATGGAAAAAATATGTGTTGGAAAGTGAGGCATAAGAAGACTTGAAAGGTAGGACAGAAATAAGACATTGAACATTGAGGAAAGGACTTTATATATAATTCTGGAGGTGATGGGAAGCCACTGGAGCTTTTAGAGAGAGCTTTAGATAGATGACTTTAGTGGCTAAATGGAGGATGGATTTGAGTGGGGAGAAACTAGAGTCAAATAGTAACAAGGAAAGTAGAAGAGGGGAAGGGTTTTTGGGGAAAGATTAAGTTCTATTTTGGATAGCTTGAATTTAAAATATCTACTGGACATCAGTTTAGGTGTCTGAGAGGCATTTGGAGATGTGAGATTGGAGGTCATCAAAGAGATTGGGTAGGAAAGTAGGTTTTAAGAATCATCAGAATAGAGATGGCAAGTTACTACATGGGAGCTGATGAGTTCACTAGGTGATATAGTGTAAGAGGAGGAGGGCCCAGGACAGAAACCCAGGGACCTCCCATGATTAGAAGATATGTTCTATAGGCAGCTAGGTGGTGCAGTGGATAGAACACTGGCCCTGGAGTTGGGAGGACCTAAGTTCAAACCCAACCTCAGACACTTAATAATTGCCTAGCAGTGTG
Organism: Macrotis lagotis; assembly: GCF_037893015.1. NCBI lineage: Eukaryota > Metazoa > Chordata > Mammalia > Peramelemorphia > Peramelidae > Macrotis > Macrotis lagotis. The sequence goes on from NC_133660.1 coordinate 242,136,161, forward strand.
ACCTTAGGCAAGTCACTTAACCCCGTTACCTGAAATAAAGAATAATAAAGAAAAGAAGACATGTTCTAGATGAGGATGAAGCAAAGGAGACTGTAGAAGGCTTCTCTGTATCAGGCATTCTGAACTAAATTAGTTTTCCTCTGTAAATGTAGTTGTGAGACTCCCAAGGTCTTCTTGAAAGTGAACTCTCTGGAGATGATTTTCTTAGGACCTTGATCTTGTTTTGTCTCTTTTGGATCAAGAATCTCTCTGGATCATGAAAGAACAGGTGGCTACTAAGTCTTCTGGAAAGTCTAGGGTGGGGCAAATTAAAAAGGAAGGTGCTAGTATTGGAACCAGGAAAAGGCTCCAAATGGCAGGAAGGATGTCTAGGATTGTCTTACTGCATACTTGTTTTGTCAGCTTCCTACCCTGGATTCCCCTTCTATGTTTCTTCTCTCATATTTAATCTGGGATGGTACTTTGTCTGTAACTTGCACCCAGTATTAATGTTTGTTGAATTGAAAGAGAGCAAGGGAAAGTCTTTTTTCTTCAAATGCTATTCCTTCTACTCTATTCCCCTTACTTCCACTGTATATCTCAGTATATTAATTATTCTTTTGTCCAAGGTGACATTTTTATACTCAGTTTAGTAGTATGATGGAGAAAGAACTGGGCAGATGGAGGTAGATCATGGTTGCCTACCAGACCTGTGCGTTTTGTTGTGGGGTGAGGGTTGAGGATGTGAGAAGACACCTGATAGTTCCTAAAAGATTTCCAGGCCAGCCCAGTAAATCTGGGCCGTTGGCCCTCAAAGCTCTGGTTTTTCTCATGTCAGGGATATTTTGGAACTTCCTACACCCTGAGACTCCTTACAGGTGAAAAAGAGGAGCTGAGCCAAAAGTCTCTGAGTGTTCAGACCTCTCCTTTTCATTTTTTCCTGGACCACCTGAATTCTTCTTTCCTTGAAATCAGATCGGAACAAATGGCTCTCTTGATCAGTCTTACTCCTAATTCTGACTTTTTGTTTATTTAAAAAAAAGGAAAAGAAAAAGAAGTTATACTAATTTTTTTTGGTGGGGGGAAAGAGAAAGTGTATTTAAAACACAGGCTTTTCTAAATATTTCCACTCCTACTAGTGACCCTATATAGTCACATCTCCAAAGAAAGGGGGGGAGAATCACCTCTTTGGAAGTACTTGGAGTCTCTGTCCTCCTATTATTCAACTTCAGAAGAACAGAAGATGTCCCTGCAGTGGCAAAAGGAACTCTGGGTCATTTTTGTTTCTGCTCAGTTTTCTGAAATGAAAGCTCCCCTTATGAAGTTAGGATTCTGCATCTCAGAGTCCAGATTGAACCTGATGGTAGTTACACCTACCAGATCTTTGCCTGATATCCTTTTCTGTAATCAGAATTGAGGGGGATTTCCATCATTAAGTGTTTCTGTTCTAGAAGTTTGTTTTTTTTTTTTTTTTTTTTTTTTTTTTTTTTTTTTTTTGTGCTACCTATACTAGGCCACATTCATAAATGCCATTGTAGGCCATTGCTTCCAGCCTTGGACTTTACACAATGACTTGATTGTGAGATATCTTTCAGTACTTAGCTAAGGGATGGTCCTTGAATTTACTCAGGTCTGGGCATAAAGTTTTAAACTATGTTGAAGATAATGATGATGATAATGATATTTCCATATTGCTTGAAGGCTTTTTTAAACTTTTCATAGCTAGTAAGTATCTGAGGTTGAGTTTAAACCCAGATCTTCCTGATACACCAGGTCTATTTCTTTCTGCATTGTACTACTTCCTTACATGAGAATTGTGTTCTGCTAACTCAGATCATCTCTACTCCATACTTCAGATTCAGAGATGATATCATGAAGGATTCTTTATCTTAGAGAATTTCAAAGGCTGTTTCTCCTCAACTTGTTAATTTATTGATTAATTTAGTAAACATCCTCTACTGGCATCACAGTAAGGGGGAAGGCCAGGCAGCTAGATGGCACAGTGGATAGAGCATGGACTCTGGAATCAGGAGGAACTGAATTCAAATCTGACTTCAGGCTAGCTTTGTGACTTTAGGCAAGTCACTTAACCCTGATTACCTTGCATCTGGGACCATTTCCAATTGTACTGATCCATATCTGGCCACAGGACCCAGATGACTCTGGAGAAGAAAGTGAGGCTGGTGACTTAGCACAGCCCCACCTCACTCAAATCCAATTCATGTGCTTGTCATGGTATCACCTCCCTGATGTCATAGTCCTTTTCAAGAATGAAGGCAAACAACATGGGAGAAGGACTTAATAGAGGGGTCATCATGAATTCCAAGTCAGCTGACCTTTCTGAGCTTAAATGTTCCTGTCTATAAATAAGGAAATTGAAGTTCTTTAAAAAATTTTTTAAAATAGTTTATATTTGACCTGAGATTTTTTTAGTTGTTTTTTTTTTTTGCAAGGCAAATGGGGTTAAGTGGCCACACAAGGCCACACAGCTAGGTAATTATGAAGTGTCTGAGGTTGGATTTGAACTCAGGTCCTCCTGACTCCAGGGCCAGTGCTCTATCCACTGCATCACCTAGCTGCCCCGAAAGAGGAGATTTTTAAAGTACCTAATATATGTAATGTAGCTGGGCAGCTACGTGACACAGTGGATTGAGTGCTAAGCCTAGAATCAGGAAGACTCATCTCTACGGGTTCAAATTTGGCTTCAGACACTGACCAACTGTGTGATCCTGGACAAGTCACTTCATTCTGTTTTTCCCAGTTTCCTCATCTGTAAAAGAGCTGGATAAGAAAAAGGCAAATCACCTAGTATTTTTTTGCCAAGAAAACCTCAAATAGGATCACTAAGAGTCAAAGAAAACTAAAAAGACTGAACAACAACACAAAAGTGCAATGCAGTGTTCTAAGTTCCGAGGATATAGATCAGTGAAGTAGTAGTTCCTGCCTCATGGAGCTTACATGAAACAAGGGGAGGAGCCGGAAGGAATCCTATCATTCTGTGTATTTATGAGTGAATTCTCTATCCCCTGGGTCTCTACATGTTTTGGCTTCACTGCCCCACCCCCTCCACATGTTTTCACTTTCCTTGATCTTTTCTCCTATCACCAATGGCAAGCCTGTTGGCATGTCTAAAATCCAATTATACTTTAGCTCACTGGTGGGGAGGGGGGGCATCTTCTGATTGACATTTCCTTTGGAAGGTTTGGCTTGATCACAGGCTGTTCAATCTCTTCTTCTCCTCTTCTTGCCATTATTCTCAGGGTCAAATATTAACTATTAACAAAAGAAAGCTGCCTTTGACAGGAACATAGCACAGTTTCAACTATAATATAACAACACCCTTTTAGGTCTGGGGCAATCAGAAGAAATCTATTTTTAATTAAGTTATAAAGAAGGTCCGATCGGTGACCTAGTAGATGTCAGCTCACTTAAGTCTTGGATTAATCAGGAACTATTAAAATGATCATCCAATTATAAACAGTCATAACTGTTGCAGAATGAATGTTTTCTTTTCTGAATTAAATCATTCTAAATGGAGAAATTGTTTGGGAATTGAAGATGAAGGAAAGCATGCCTCATTCTTTTAAAATTTATGAATCACCAAGAGGAACAAAAGAGAAGGGTGAGGTTGCTGTCAAATTTCTCTTGTTGCCCTTGCCAAAGAAAGGGATTTTAATTGAAATAAAAACAAAACTGCATTTCACATTCTCCATTAAAATAGTTCAATTTGAAAATGTTTTCTTATTTTAGAAATTTGTTTTATTTGAAGGATAATTAGTTACATAAGATTAATTTTCATATGAAGAAAGTTGTTTATATATATTGTGATTTTGCATGGTTTTCTTTCTGATCCAGGTATAATATTCCCAATATGTATGTTTAACTTGTTAAATGGGATTTGATTTCTCTACTGGTGACTTAACAGATATTCTCTTTGCTTACTCAGGATTCATGCATTAATGTAGATGCTTTCTCCATTGATACAGACTACTAGTAACAGTTTACTGAGTGGCTATAACTGAAAGATTTCATCTGGTGAGGAACCCAGGTGGCTGGCTGGATAGATGCAGTAGGAAATAGTTTTGGTCTTAGAGTCAGAAGATTTGGATTTGATTATTAGGACTGCCACCTATTAACTGAATGACCATGGACCATTCACTTCCCTGATCTTGATTTCAGTTTGCCTATTTCTAGGATAAGACTAGATAGTCTTTTAGTGATCCAGTGAATAGATGATCTTATTGACTCAGATTTTGACCTCAGACTTTTTAGTCTTAACAACTTTGTTAATAGATCAGTGAAGATTGAATTCCAGGGAGGCTTAGGTGACTTGTCCAAGGTCACACTGCTAGAATTAGCTGCAAGATTTTAAACCCAGATCCTCAGACACCACTGCCATGGCAAACATTTAATAGTCAGTACTCTTCCTTGGGAACCAAATAAAAAACTAGAGGCAGCTAGGTGACACTATGGTGTATAAATGCTAGACCTGAAGTCTGGAAGATTCATCTTTCTAGGTTCAAATATATCCTCAGACACTGTCTAACTATGTGATTCGAAGCAAGTCACTTAACTCTGTTTGTCTCAATTTCATCATTTGTAAAATGTATTGGAGCAGGAAATGGCAAAGCACCCTTGTATCTTTGCCAAAATAATACTAAATGGGGCCATAAAGAGTTGGACAGTACTGAAATGACTGAACAGCCACAACACACTGCTTCCTTCTCTTTCCACTCCACTACTTTGCCTTTCCCACCTCTAAATGTCTCAATCCTCCTGTGGTCATGAAACCTTTCTAAAGGATTAGCTATGGTCTTGGTCCTGGAAAACAGACACATATAATCAAAGCCACTTCAGCATTAATAGACCTACTGAAAAATGGGGGTCTACATATATCGCCTTTGAAATCTTACGGTCACCCACATTGATGGAGGGTATTGAAGATGCTAGTTGAACTTAGCTTTGCAAAATGAACTGAACTGTTTTTTATGTTTTGGGTATATTAAGAGAGGACAAAGTAAAATTTTCCTTCAGTGTGTCTAGTGTGCCTTCTGAAAGAATGAAAGCTTTGTTTATTTTTTGTTTGAGTTGCAAAAATAAGAACTCACATAATTCTTAAAAGTTTGCCAAACTGTTTATGTGCATTCCCATTTGATTCTCACAACAGCCCTGTGAGGTAACTGTTAGTTTTATTTCCATTTGACACATGGGGAAACAGATGAAGAGAGATTTATGACTCATTCAGGATTAGGTAGGAAGATAGTATCCATGGAATTTTAACTGAAGTCTTCCAGACTTCTTAATACAAGTGTGTGTATGTATGTGTGTAACATATATGTACTCTATTGAAATTATCAGCACCAAAGACTAATATTATTAGTGTTATCCAGATAATGCTATTTAGATAATACCAAATTATCCAGAATTTGAATGATAAAAGTAAATATTCTTGTTTTTAATATTAGCTTATAAGATAAATACATATGCATTTTACACATTTACATACATATATATTTAAGCATGTAGGTATATACAGGTATCTACACGTGCATGTCTATAACTATGTATGTGCATGTATGCTTATACAAATGCCTATTTAAGTATATGTATATATGCACATATTTCTAAATGTGCATTTATTTAAATGTGTATATATACACATAAATGCACCTATACCTTCTATTATTAAAAGGAAGAAGACTTACTTATACAAATTTTGCCTAATTTGGTACTATCTAAATAGCACTATTTGGATCACAGTAATAATCTGGTGCTGTTCGTTTTGATAGTGTATTCCTCAATAGGGATTTGAATCTAGATTTAAATATTTTCATAAATATAAATTGAATCCACACTGATCTAAAGTGGTCTGTCTAGAGGAGACTATGGGATGGCAGCTTAAGTAAAGTGGTTTTCAAGTCTTGAGGTCAATCATACCCATTTCCCAATTTCCCCTCTTTCCTTTACCCTTTCCAAAGCTGGAGGAGGAGGGGGTCTGCTCTTTATTTAAAAGACAAAAACATTGGTGGAAAGTAGTGACTGTCCCTGGGCCCTAGGGAAGCCTGGAGCTTGGTCTTGGCGATTGTGACGTTATTCACAAAAGCTCCCTCCAGATGGCGGCTTGGTAATTACGATCAACAAATGAAACTAGAGATGTCTCCCGGGGAACTATTTTCTGATGTGTGGTTATTTAGACAGTGGAACAAGAGGCATAGGAGAGCCCTTTGAAGGCAGAAAGGCAGCCTGGGGGTTTGGGTGAGTTCTGGGTCTGCTGCTGAAGGCCTGAAGAACTGGTGTGTGTCATCTGGCATGCTTCCCTTACCCCCATTTTCTTCTCCCTGGATGTTTAGGAGAGCAGACCTGGCCTAGCAGGGGGCAGCTCTGTCCTGCTGCTTCTCCTGGTGGGGCTGCCCAGCCCGGCTGCTCAGCTATTTCCATTCATCCCTCTCTTGTGACAGCTTCCCGCTTCCCCTTTCCGCCTGAACAGATGTTTGTGCTACAGGTTTCTGCACTTTCTAGGGATTGTCTTTTGAAGTGCCCTCCAGGCCTGGAATATTCTAGGGGCAGGGCAGGGGCAGGCAGAGAGAAAAACCTGGAACCAGAGTGGTAGAAGAAGCTTTTCCATCTTGGCTGATGTATATGTCTGCTTGTCTTTCAAGGATCCCATTTTGAAGTCTTTTTCAACAATCAACCCTGTTCCTTGGGAACCAAATAAATAAATTCTCCTTCAGTTGAAACTGAAGGCCATGAGCATTGTGAAAGGGCTGGTAGCCCTGAGAAATTTTTACAGTAACTAGATCCTTTCATTGTCCCTTATGGCTATTGGATTTCATAGAATTATAGATTTAGAGCTGGGAGGAAATGTGAAGGTTGTTTTGTACGATGTCCGTTGTATGTTGTTTTAGAGGAGGAAATTGTGGCTCAGAAGTTGTGATTTTCTCATGATCACAAAGATAGTATGTGATGGGAATTTTGAACTCCCTACTGTAGCTATTAGATCACCCTAGGAAATTCAGTTCTATAGGCCTTACATTGAAGGCCAGACATTGAGGAGGCAGCATGGTGTAGTGAAAAGAGGCCTGGCTTTTGGAGTAAGGACATTTAGATTTCAATCCTGTTTCTGTATCTTATTACCCTGAGTAAATCTCCTAACCTTTCCAGGGCACAGTTTTCTCATCTGGAACTAGACTCCTTACTGCTTGAAATCTGTAACCCTGGAAATAAACTAGAGGATAGGAAAGGAATATTGGTAGAGCTGGAGACTAAGCCACCTGGAGGTTGAATGAAGTGACTGAACCTGAGGTTGTCTAAAAAGAAAAATTTTTGAACTATGGCAAGAGGAAATGTTTTAGCTTTGGGAGTAACATTTTCCCTTTTCTTAGAGGTTTTTAGGTAACTCTTGCTCCAATATGGGTCACTCTCTGTGACTTTAGAGACTCCTTTCAGATCCAGAATTCCAGAGGATGATTGAAGGTCTTGGTCAAGGAAGTGATCCCTGCAAGGTGGTCACTCTGAGTTGGATGGGAAGGGGGGAGAAAGATGAAGGCACATGCTTCATTTTTCAGGACCATCATCTCGTTAAATTTCTTACAGTAGTGAAAGAACTTTTCCTACAAAAATTGATCAAAATACACAAAATACACAATTTTCCAATCTCTCCTAGACTGTGAAGTATTTATTAATCACCTTGGTAGTGCAGGCATGTAGTTTGCTCAGCATTGATAGTTGATTGGGGTGAGACAATCCTTGCCTGGAGAAGCATCTGTTTCTCTTTCTGTTGGAAGAATCCAGTTTAATTACAGCTCAGTATGTATAGGGTGGCACTCATGGTTCTCCTTTAAGGGATAGGGGTTCTAAGAGGCTTAGATCAGAAGTGGAGAGCATTCTGGGGAACAGCAGGAGTAGGACGGTAAACCAGGGAAGAAGGAGTTCATTTCGCCAGAGAGTCAAGTGTGGGAGGGGAGAGCCTGCAAAGATAAAGACACAAGTTCCATTGGAAGTAGTATTAAATTCCAAGCAGCTTGGATTTTATTCTCCAGGCAATAATAAGCTGCCAGTCAAGTTCTGGTACAGTCAAGGGGAAGCCTACTCAGGAGCATTCACAGATTCACTTTTCATCTGCAGTTTTTTTCTGGACACCTTCTCCCCTTACTCCCCAGCTGCTCCAGAACACCGGCCAGGACCTTGACACAATCATATATGCAAATTGGTGGATTTTTGATATTTTGCAGGCCTGAAACTCTCTACTCTTTTCATAAACCTAAACAGTTTCTTGTCTCTGTGGCTCTAAAACCCTCTTGGGTTTTCCTGTTCCTGAGGTCATACTTGATATCCCTTTCAGAAATAAACTGATGAAGCTTTTGTTGTTTGGGAAGAAGGAGACCCTTGCTTTGGGGAACTCTTGTTAGGTTGAGGAATTGTGTTTTTGCTGCTGCTTTTGCTGGGAAGGGCTGCTGAAAAGGGCCAAGAGTCTGTCTGCAGTTGTCAAAGAGCGGAGGGCCTTGGTTGGAGCTGCTTAGTGACCTGTTTAAGAAGTCTGGAAGGAAGGAGGGGAAAATTCAACTCATGGCCAGTTCAGGACCTGAATGAAGATGCCTCTTTGGAAGACATGCAGGGGAAGAAATATGATGACTGACGATACTTTTTGCTGTAGTGGAATGAACACAAGATTTAGAGTCATAGGATTTGGATTGGTGTCTCAGCTCTGGTAGAGAAAGTGAAAATGTATGAACATCATACCTGTAATCCCCAGTTTCAAGATGTGGAAGCAGATTGATGGAACTTAAATGACTTTTCTCTTTGCCCCAGAGTTCAGAAAAAGTGAAGTCAAGGTGTTAAACCAGGTCTTCTCACCCCTAATTCCAGCACTACTTCAACTCTAACATACTTAAACGTCAAGGGAAATAAAGTCTAATGAGATAGAAGGTGGGTTCTGTGGAGGGAGGTCTGGGAAGGAAGAGATAACATTTATGCTGGAGCTTGAAGATACAGAGGATTTCTTTAGATCAACATGTGTTATCCCTTATAATGCACATAATAGAATATATATCTGTAGAATAGTCCATCCAGTGTGACTTGCTCCTGAGAGGTAAAATATTTAGAGCATTTAATGGGTACTAAGTGCTTTTATAACTATTATCTTCAGTGAGGTACTATTATTATCCCCAGAAGGTAATTAGATGGGTAGAGTGTGAGAGAAGTCAGGAATTCAAATCTGACACAGACTAGTTGTGTTATTGAGCAAGTCACTTAACCCTGCTTGCCTCACATTTAGGGCCATCTCTAGTCATCCTGATTCCTGTCTGGCCATTGTCCTCAGATGGCTCCAGAGAGAAAGGAAGACTGGTGACTTAGCATAGCACACCCCTTACTCAAATGCAGTTCACTTGCTTGGCATGGCATCATCTCCTTTTGTAGGATATTTAGGCTCTCTCCAGTTTTAGTTGTTTGCAATTACATATAAGGTTTTTATAAACATCTTTGAATCTATAGATAATTATGATTATTTTTAATAATAATTTTAACATTACTCCCAATAACAGAAATATTGTTCCCAAAAGTCTGGTTTTTAAAAAATTTTGCTATGTCCTTCAGAGGTTGTTCACTATAGATTCTGAAATTTGCTAGTAGAATAGCTAATAGCTGTTTGAGATCTATCTTTTTCCTTTTCATTCCCCCTATCTTTGCCTTGGCTCAGGACCTTTCCTCTGACTAGTTTCCCAAAGCACCCCGATTTTCATGTCATGTCCCTATAACACTTGCTTTCAATGGCCCTATTTCCTTCTGCTTCTTAAGTCAAGGCTGGTGCTCTATCCATTGTACCACCTAGCCCCCCCACCCCCATGATTTCTTAAAGAACAGTGGCATTTTATTACATACATATGTCACAGTTTCTTCAGCCTTTCCCCAATTGATGGGTAGCCCCCCATTTCCAGTTTTTTGCTACTACAAAAAAACCTGCTTTAAATATTTTTGCACATGTGGACTTTTTGCCCCCTTTCATGATCTGAGCACTGGCCTTGCATTCAGGAGAATGGGAGTTCAAATCCAGCCTCAGCCACTTGACATGTACTAATAACTGTGTGAACTTGGGCAAGTCACTTAACCCTGATTGCCTCATATCCAGGGCCTTCTCCAGTTGTTCTGATTCATATCTGGCCATGAACCCAGATGGCTCTGGAGGAAAAAGTGAGGCTGGTGACATAGCAAAACACCTCCTCACTCAAATCCAATTTGTGTGCATTTTATCATGTTATCACCTTCTTTATGTCAGGATCTTCCAGAATGAAGGACAAGCATTATCATTATTGCTGTATCAAACAAAGAGAATGCATAGAAACTTTGCTTAATTTTTAAAGCGCTTGCAACATGATCCCAAGCTCCCCTTCTAAACTTAATCAATAAGCATTTCTTAAACATGAAGCAAACACTGCACAAACAAGCTATAGACAGAATAAATTGGAAATATTGAGAGAAAAGGTTCTGTAAGAAGGACTGGGACTACCCATCTATCACTCTCTTCCAAACTCTACAGATAGTGACCTCCTTTACCATTTTGCACAGCCAGTCCCCCCATGCCTGGAATGAACTTTCACCTCTCTCCTGCATGTCTGTCCTCCTTCCCTCCACCTCCCTCCCCCCCCACCCTGAAAATTTATCTGTAAATATATCATGCATATATTTAGCTATATGCTTGTTATCTCCATCATAGAATGTTATATTTGAACACTGGGGCTATTGCTATGGAAGGAGACCTGGTCCTGGCATCAGAAAGATCTGAGTTTGAATAAACCTCAGGCACTTTCTAGCTGTGAGACTCTGGGTAAAACCTTATCCTGCCTGCCTCAATTTCCTCAACTGTAAAAAGAGGATGATAATCAAATGTGAGGATCAAATGAGATGATGTTTATTCAAAGTGCAGCATATGAAGAGATCAATGCCACTGGAATGTATAGTGTAAAGGAGAGATTGAACTTTAAGAAGTATTATGATGAAATTAGGGAAAGAAGATCAGTAATTAAGGGGATTACACAGGAAATGAATGGAAGGCTTCTTGAATTTATTTTAGGATTGGTAGGACCTGGGTTCTTAAGACAAAGCTGCGGCTGGAACTGTATTAATTAGTTGTTAAAGCTTTGGGATTGCTTTGGGAATTAGACCTTGTTTAAAGCAGAATGAAGATTTATTTGTATCATGTTGCCATTTATTCATTCAGTTCCCTTGGGGCAGTAAAACCAGAATGCAACAGTCGCTGCCCTCGAAGAGTTTCTATTCTGCTTATTATCTTTGCTATTGTAGCTAAATGCTACCTTTATTATTCCTGAAGAAATATTTCAGTCAAGCAAGAATTTGTTAAGTCTGAAAAAGTGTTGATGCTATTAAGTTCCAAAGGAGACCAGCCTCTTGAATGAAGGTTTTTTTTGTCTTTGTATCTTCAATGACTTGTCCATTGTTGATGTTCAGTAACCATTTGAGGGATAATATGGGCTATAAAGGACAAGTCCCTGCTGTGAGATTTGTCTTGGGAAGATGACTCCTGACTCTTCTGCTCCAAGTCAATCAGGATTGGATAGGATACCAATCAAAGAGGCAGGAATTTTGTTCCTAGTCCTCTTTAGGGGTGTCAGGGAAAGTCAGGTTTCCTACCTAATATCTTCATTTGCTACATCTTACATCTTAAAAGAGGAGGTATTTATGGCCTTCCTCTTCAGACATTTATTAAGGATTAAAGACTTTGTCACCAGCACACTAAATGAACTTACTTAGCCCAGAAAGAAAAATGGAGATCCTTCTAAATAAAGCTTTGCATTTCCTTTGACTTTCCTTAATAGTAATCCATTGATGCCCCTTTAATAAGATATATTCTGGAACTACCCCCCCAAAACTGCCTTAGGGCTTTGGTCAGTAGGATCGCCCCCCCCCCCCCAACAGAATCATAAGGTGATAGATTGGTCCTTGGCTTGTATATATGTTTATATGTTTGTATGTATTAAAATCCTTTCCCTCTGTGCATTTCCTAATTTTGTAAAATAGGGAGAGTAGATATCTAAGGTTCCTTCTAGCCATAAATCTATGATCCCAAACTGTGACTATTTCCCCTAAACTCTCAAACCAGTTCTTGGAGAAATAAAAGCTAGCATGGGACTCTGAAGAGAGTGAGGAGTGAAGCTTTGGCCCATAAATCAATCACTAATGACTGTTGAACTGGTGCTATTTCTTAGGGAGAGAAGTCAGAACCAATGCTTTCCCCTAAATTGTGAATATACTTTCTATTTGGGAGCATCTTTATAAGTTGAAAATTTTGCTGAAATGATTGTCAAAATATGCTTCTCCCTAGCAGGGTCTGTGGCCCTGGCTTCTTGCTAGCACCACAGGTTTTTTCCTGGGCACATAACCTGGGCCATCTGTCAGAGCCCAGTGTGTGTGAATGGAAAGCTGGGTCTGATTCACAGCCATTAATTGCTCCCTCTCATGACTGGGCATAGATGTTCATCTGACCCACTGTGAGAGAACCCCGTGAGGGAGTGTGGGCGCATCCACCTGGGTAGCCTAGATGCTTACTGAATGTAGTGGCTGCCTGCCAGAGGAAGGACTCTGGGTTATATTCCCTCCCCCAGCTTTCTAGCCCAGTGCCTCTCTTTATGGGAAGCTTCAGCATAGGAGTGACTTTTTTAGGGCATGGCTCAGGCAGAAGGCAGCTCTCAAATAGCCAGAGGTGAGGAGAATTCTGTGCCAAGCTGAGTTTGGGGTTAGTACTTCCATTGTAGGCTGCTTGTTTCTTTTCTAATCTGTACTGGAGATAGTGTTGTGAGGGTCAAAGGAGAATATATATATATATATATATATATATATATATATATATACTCGCATACACACATAGAAACCATCTAGGCTCTGCAAATGCTACTGCTGATTTGAACCTAATGACTGAATGTCCTTATGTGAATGGGAAAGCTGAATTTTTTAGAAAAATCAAAGAAATATGGGATAGGAGTAACTTGATTTATTGATTGAAAATGGAGTTAGAGGGTATAAAAGGAAGAAAAGGAGGGCTAGCAATGAGCTTGGCCACTACTGGCTCTGGAAAGTGAGCCAGTTCTTGCAGTAAACCTTCTCCCTGCTTTGGCTGAATATCCCTGCTCTGCTTTCTTTCTCCATTCCTGAAAGTCTAAGATCTGTTATTCTGTTGGTCATGTGTTCAGTGGGGATGGTGGGGTTGGAGGGTCAGAGAGGTTGCTCCTTAAGATGCTTCTTCCTAAGCAACATCTCAATTTTATGAGCACTGGAAAGCCTTGGGAGTGGCTTCACGGAAATTCTTCCTTGTGGCACTGTCCTCCTCTGGCTAGAACTAGGGATGGGAAGGGATATTGGAGTATATGGCCAGGTGACAAAATTAGATATGATTCCATGTGATGAGAAATTGGACCTTTCCCTGGAATAGGAAGGCCTGCTCCTTCCTTGGCTAAGACCGTGATGTTTACTTTGTTCAGATCATCTTTTCTCTGTCTTCAAGCATGTGATCATTCTCTCCTAAAATCAACACATTTGTTTTAACCCTGTTATATCCTCAAGCTACTATCTGTTCTTTGTAATACAGTTCCTGGAAAAGTTTTGAAATGTACCTGCCTTTATTTAGTCCCTTGGAGAGTCATCTTGGTTTCTGTCTTCTTGACTCTTTTGTAATAGACTTTCTTAGAGGTGATGGGTCATCTGTTTATTGCCAAAACCAGTAGTAGTTCAAATTTATTGCCAAATTGTACTTCTTTGAACAAAGTAATTCAAGAAATTCTCCATAATTTCTCCTTTTACTTTTTCCTTGATTTTTCTGCAGCATTTCAGACTCCTTTCACTCTGTACCCCACCTTCTTACCCCATCTTTTCTCCATTGGCTTTGATAACACACTAAGTCTCTGATTGTTTTATGCACCTTCCTTACTGTAGCAGTACCCATCCCTTCCCCCAGCCCTTCCACAAGTATTGTCTTTGCCCTCTAGCCCTTTTGATATATGCCACTTAAAGAATTAATACCCTTGGAGATTTTGATGATTTTTATGTGGATGCTGCTCATAATCAGAGGTCTAAGGTCATTCTTGTACTTTAGCTGTATATTGACATGTCTTCCTAATTGAGGTTTCCATTTGGATAGCCTATTGTCTTTGTCATGATAATAATTGTCAATTATGTAGTGATTTAAAAAAAATAAACTGAATTGATCTTGAGATTTCAGTCGTGTTAAACTATCACCCACCTTTTAGAGAATTAATGTCCTGTGGCACCTGAAGATTAAATGACATGTCCAGGGTCACAGATCCAGTATGTATCAGAACAAAGACTCCCAACTTAATTTTTCTTGAAGCCAGGTCTTTATTCTGTATACATCATTGCTTCTCAAATTACTCTTTATGTTATTAAAAAAAAATTTCACAGTTCTCACTTGTCCCCCATAGTAGACCCATTTTACAGAGGAAGAAACTGAGACTCGATAGGTTTTGTGATTTGTTCAGCATCATAACTGGTATGTGGTCAACATGGGACTTAAACCCGTCTCTTTTGAGTCCAAAGTCTCATGTTCTTTTCACTCATCCACCAAGCTCTTGGTGCTTCTCATTTGTCTTTTGTTTTTTAAATGATTTTACTGTTGCATTTTGATACTTCTAATAGACACCCAAACAAAATCTTTTACAAAGTACTTTTCCAGAGAAAATAGTTTGATGATCTGTTATTAACAGAAAGGAGAGATGATGTGTCCTTCATCCTTGGCATGTTGGCACTGCTGACATTACCGATTGGGTTTTATTTGCATTGTTGCAATCCTGTCATCTGATGTTCTTTACACTCTGCTTTCCTTGCTTTGTATCCTTTCACAAAGGATCTCCGTGTTTCTTAGAATTATTCATATTCATCCTTCCTAGTAAGTGTAATAATTTTACATCATGTTCATGTACTGTAATTTGTTCAGACATTCCTCAGTTATTGCATACTTCTTTTTTTATTTTTTAGGTTTTTTTGCAAGGCAATGGGATTAAGTGGCTAGGTAGAGCTAAGTGTCTGAGGCTGGATTTGAACTCAGGTACTCCTGACTCCAGGGTTGTGCTCTATCCATTGTGCCACCCACCCCTCCATACTTCTTTTGTTGTAATTTTTTTTCTTTGCATATAACACCCTGTTTCCTTAATCTGCCTTTTCACAGACTGTCCCCTGTGCCTAGAATTCACTTCTTCTATATCTCAAGTCCCTGACTCCCTCAAAATTCAGCTCAGATCTCACTTACAGGAGGATGTTTCTGGTTCTCTTTCCTCTTCCATTTGAGATTACTTTTCCTCACCACATCACCTTTTAGGTAAAAGACTAGCCGTAGTCACTGAATGGATGTTGTTCTTTATAATTTGAAATTATTTTGCAGGATAATAAGACCTAAATTACTACTCTTGGTAGTCAGTTGTCTTCTTATAGCCCTTTCTACTGACTTTGTCAGCATTTTTGCTGACTGTGTATGAGTTGATACCTCAGAATTAAGTTTGCATTTCTCCATTAGTGATTTGAAATATTTTGCCACAAGCTATTGATTTTACTTCTTTGGAAAACAGTTCTTGTCCTTTGACTATATATACATATATACATACACACACACACACACACACACACACACACACACACACACACACACACACACACACATATATATATTTTATATATATACACACACACACACACATATATATATGAAGATTCTGCTTTTAAGAATATATTCCCAGGAGGTCAGTGATAAAAAGAATCCCAAAATCACCTGTAAAATATCCATAGCAACCCTTATTGTTTTTAGCAAAGGATTGGAAACAAAGCAGAAGTCTATTGAATGGGGATTTCTCCCTCCCCTCAAAAAAGTATAGTATATGAATATAAGAAATTATTGTATTGGAGGGGATAGGAGACTTTGAGCATAGAATATTGTATATATTGTTGGCATTGGTTAGTTTTGCTGTACTATTTTTTCTTTTTTCCCTTCATTGTTTATTTTAAGACTTGACTGGGAAGAAAAGGAATAAAGGCTATATCAGGAAATAGAGATAACAAAAAACAAATGATACCAATAAAATTTTAAAAAGAGAAATCTCATGTGTAAGTTCCTTCTAAATTTTGCGTCTTACTTTTTGAGAGATGAATAATGCAAATATTTTTCCAAAATGACCTTTCCTTCTAGTTTTAGCTGCATTGATTTTGATTATGCCAAAGTTTTTAAAGTGATGATAAAAAAAAATATGCCTTTCAGTCTTCATCATTATGTCAGATCCAGACTGTCCAATATCAAAGTGATAAATTTAACCTAGTTTTCCATTATTGATATTCTCCTGTTTCTTCTATTACTATTGGCAGAGTAACAGTGGGAATAAAAGTAGATTTGAAAGTAGAATATCTAGATTCTAGGTTTGGGACCTGCTACTAAATGATACTAAATGATCTCGGACAAGTCTCATATCCTTTATAGTCCCAGTTTTGTCCTTTGTTAGATGTTCAACAAAATGATCTCTAACGTCTCCTCTAGGTCCAACATTCTATTATGTGTCTCTCATAGTCTCTTTAATTTTTGGATCTGGTCAGATTATAGGATTAAATGTGAATATTGATTTAATAATTCAGCATAACTTGTCCAGAATTAAGTTTCGGATGTGCAATAAAAGAACAGGAGTTTGTTGGGAAAAGAAATGAAAGGAAAAGGAAATCATGTGTACTTGTGGTTATTAAATGGGTAAAAACTACATATTGACTGTAGAGTAGCTCTGTAGGAGCTTTGTGATTTATGTGTGTGTACTGGAGAAATGTATGTTTGTCATGAGATCAAATTTCATCTTTATAGAGTCCCTCCCTAGATATCTCTTCTTTCGAGCTTTATGTGCTGTCTTACTCTCCATGAAACCTTCCCTTCTTCTTACTTCCTCTTCTTACTTTTCTTTCATAGCTATATGTAACTTCTCCTTTCTCAAAATTCCTTGGACTACTTTGATTGAACCTTTCCTTTGCCTAGCAGTAGCTTGGTGATATAATGGAGAAAATATTTTTCCTGATGTCAGGAAGGCATGACTTCAAATCCTCAGAGTACTTACTAGCTATATAACTCTGGGCAAGTCATTTAAACTATGTCTGCCTCAGTTTCTTTAACTGTGCAGATTTAGCTTCTTTTTATGGATTTTTCACTCAGCATTTCAGCTGGAAAACCATTAGAAGTCATTTAATCTAACCCTTTTATTGTACAGTATAGGAAATAGAAGCCTAGAATGAGGAAGGGATTTCCTTGTCTGGGGGTCAGTATGCCAGTAAGTAGCAGAACCAGGCTCAATGCTAGAGCTGCTTACTCTAAATCAAAGTGTGTTTCCAACTTCCTTACAATAGGTTGCCTTTTGCCCCTCTCATTTCTTCAGCCAAATTCTTCACCTTTCTATTGCAGCATATAAATAGGTGAACTGAATTAGTCATCGCTGGTAAATGAAGCATTTTGTTCCAAGGTCTCTCATTGAATGAAGCTTTTTATTATGAGTCATGAATCTCTTACCATGGACGTCAGCTTTAGATAGGATGGGAAAAATACTAGACACATTTAATATACCTTCAAAACTGATACAATCGTAGTTTTTAAAGCGTTTAATGTTACTAATAGCAGAAATGACTTCTTTTGTTAGTTTGTATTTAATATTCATAAAAATTTCTTTTCCCATTTCTTTTTCTAAATTTTTAAATTTTTTCCCAATGACATGTAAAAATAATTTTTACATTCTTCTCTTAAAATTTTGAGTTCTAAATTTTCTCCCTTCCTCTTTCCCCTTCTCCCTCATTGAGGAGGCAAGCAATTTGCTATAGATGATGAATGTGTAGTCATGTAAAACATTTTCATATTAATGGAGACATGAATTGTCTTATTATTTTTGCTTAGATAACTCAGACTCTACTCTTTATAGGACTTGACTGATGAAACATAGAGGTCTCCAGTCAAACTTGTATTGTTTCAGGTCCTCCCCCAAAACCAAATCAGTCTTTAGTATTCATACTTTTAATTATCTTTCAGAAGATATTTCTTAGGCAGTTAGGAACTTCAAAATAATTGGCTATAAACCTACCATATTATCATTTACCAGCATCCCTAGACCTTTAACAGGTTGGGAGTGGGGAGAAACAGGGAGAGAAATATAGTGTTTAAATCCTCTAGAGAGTTTTAAATCATTTTTCTGCTGAATGTGTAGGTCACATAATTCTCTGATCTGATAGCTAAAAGGTGAGGGTCCTGCCAAGGTTCTTTGAGCATGAACCACCTTCTGAGAATTCAGACCCATGACAGTAAGGGTGATAGCCATAAATGCACAGTGTTCTCAGTTTAACCTTCACTCAGCTGTTGTTTAATGATTTCAGTGAGATTTACATCTGAAGGTGAATTTGGTGCAGGACTTCTTTAACTGTAGTAGGAACATGTCAAATTGGAAAATGTTTATGTTCTTAGACTTCAGGAGTAAACTTACATAGTCTTCAGGAGCAAATTTACATTTTCCAGGAACTCTCTGAGGCTTTGAATTTCTAGGTTGTTACCTTGGAGCCTCCCTTGTAGTACTGGGTGATGAAAGGCTCGACTCTTTTTCCTGTCATTTCTGCTGGCATTGCCAGAGAACTTGGATTACAGGTTTTCAGGGTAGACTTTTTTTTCTATTGGCATATCCAATTATCTAAAGGAACAGGCAAAAATTCTTAAAATATTCTCAATTTCAAAGTAATATAAGTCATGTTTGCTTAAAAAAATTAAATGTAAGATAAAATGTGACTCTTCTATCAAGTTATAAATTTTTCTCAGTGTATACTTTGATTTAGGGAATTTGAATAGAAATATGGGCTTTAGAGTCCCAATTTCATGATGGGGCTAATGATGGTTTAGAGCCACTAAGATAAATAGGAGGTATGAGCCTGATATACAACTAATTGGAATTTCAAATAGGAAACCTAATTTTTTATGAGTTGGGATAGAGGGAATAGAGGCTACAGTAAGAATGTAGAATGATACCTGTTGGAGAGTATTTTTAAGCAATGGTTGAAAGAAACAGACAACAAAAATCTGACCACTCTACCATAGTGCCCATGTACATGCTTGTCCAATTCAGTCAGCATTTAGTAATCAATCTTTCATTTCATAGCATCATGTTAGTTAAAAAGGGAGAAAATTCAGTAGGATTCTTATTGAACTCAAAAGTCTGGTAGGGAAGGGTTAGGTGGCTTCATCTCTAGAAGACTTTAAATGGAGACAGAAAGGCTTGAGTTCAGATTGAAAGTCAGAATCAAGCTCCAACCTCAGACATGTAAAGCTGTGTGATAGGAGGCAAATCATTTTATATCTGTCTACGCAGTTTCCTCATAAAATGGGAATAATAATAGCTGTGAAGATCAAATAGATATTACTGGTAAAGCATTTTGTAAGCAGTAAAGCAGTTTATAAATGTTAGTTATGTATAGATAATTGAGGGATCCAAAAGGCTAGATTTAAAATTTAAGGACTTACTGTACCTCTTGGCACAATGCCAAGGATTTGAGTTTCATATATAAGCAAATAAGAGTATCTGTACCCTCAAGGGGCTTACACTCCAGGGGGAGAATTTAATCTATAAGGGAAATCTGAAAGGTGAGGAAGATGTTCCTAGACATCATGGAATGGGTAGCAACCATTAAATGATGTGGAGGCATAATTCTGGACAAGATGATATGAAAGATCACGTTTCAAGGAAAGAACCCAAGTTTGGTAGTAAGGGAATGAAAATGTCATGGGACAATAGTTCATGAGAAAGGTGATTAATGGGGAAAGAGGACAGAGGCAAAACTTTGGTCTTAGATCCATCCTTGAAAGTAGGCTTTCGAAAGATTAAAATGAGGGAAGGCATCCAATTATAGAAAACAGTGTGAGCAAAGTTTTGGAGGCAGCCAAATTTGGGGGAGACGGGGGTATGTAGAGTAGTCCAATTTGGCCAGGATGAAAAGATAGCTAAATCTTGTGAAGTAACTCTAATATAGTAGGAGCCTACCCAATTGTTGAAGGGATTTGAATCCTAGGTAAGTCATTGTAACTTGGTGATGAACAGAAGACATTGTTCACGCACTAGCTATTAGTTAAGATATTTTGTCTCTCAATGTTCATTAACATGCCAGATTGGGTCCTGAGGGGGAAAAAGTCATTTTAAAGGGCTATGGAAGTTCTGAGCTTATTTTCTTAAATCTTTGAGGATTTCATGAAATCAGAATATCAAGTAACTCTCCCTTGATTAGCCTGTGATCCTTAGCTCCAGGCCTGTGCAAATGTTGGTATCCATTCAAGTGGCCCTAGAGGTAATGGGGCCTTTAGTTTTACCCAAGAGCAATTGATTCGTCGACATTTCTGCACAGAGTAATTCATTTGCTGAGTACTGATTCCAGTGTGCCAAAGAAAAGAGAGCACCTTTCCTTCCTGCATATTGCTGTGTGGTGGTATCAGAGCAGAATATTGATTAATCAATCAAATAGTTATTGGCCGCTCATGGTGTGCAGGCTGCAATCTAGCGCCTTTTTTCTTTACACGTCACTTAGTTACTTCATCACTGATAATACACAGTTAAGTCTAATCAGGAAATTGTGGTAGATCTAAACCCTTCAGAGTTATTTTATTGGTCTCTAAAGTAACTTTGAGAGGTATATTATTTAATATAATTCAGAGTTCTTTTATTTCCTTTAAAATTATTCTACAGTGTCTGATCTCAGCCATGTACTGTTACAGAGTGCTTTGCCTTGTGTCCTAGTTTCCCCCCAAAGCACTAGGGTATAATGGTTGTTAGCTCAGGTCAAAAAGAATAAAATATCCTGTTGTCATTTCTTAAAGCATTTAGCAAAGTAAGCAAAGTCTCAGGTATTCCAGATATGAGGATGTGCAGATTGCATAAGATGCTGGGCATTGCTCCCTCTTAGATACAGTCCTGTCTGCCCTCAAGCCCTTTGTTCTCCTGTCTGAAAGCAGTTAATTAGCAACTGTCTCCATAGCAACTACCTCCTAGGCCAAAAACATTGTCTAGTTTTTGCTGTTTAGCTTATCACACTGTTTACCTGAAGGGCTTTTCACTGCTTAGAGTCTCATTTGAGTTGGCTGCATGCCTGTTGGGAAAGTGAATTGTCAAGATAGAAAAACACCATAGAAGCCAGATGCCAAAGAGTAGCCTGCCCAACCAGGAAGGCCTTCTCTGAATTCTGGAAATGCCAAAGTTGTTGCAAGAGTGTGAAATTTCTACCCATCACTCCCAGCAGCTGCCAGCTCCCTGCTACACTCTCCAACACCCTAGGAATTGGGAGGGCTTGTTTTTCAAGAGGCTTCTGAAGCACTTTGGTTCCAGGCCATTCTCACTATTTGTCACTTCTAAACCCAGGGGCACTGAAAGGCCCAGGGCTTCACATTCTAGGAAGTTTCACTTATCCCCTGAGGGTTTGTTCTTTGCTAAAGGGACTTGGATGATAGACTGAAAGAACTTAAACTGGGTCAACTCCTCTACTGAGAAGCATTGCTTGATCATAATTAGACGAGTATTTCACTCTGCACTTGTGAGGATAAATTAATCTCTGGGTGGGGGGGGGGGGGGAGGAATAAGAGGTCTTACTTATTAGGAAGCCAAGATTTCTTAAGCCTGTGAAATGGAGGTGAAGATATAGACATTCTTCGGAACAATCATATTTTCTTGTTCTTGTTGGTTTTTGTTTTAACCTTTCTTTAGACCCATGATATTATCTCAAGTGTTGTGGAAATTTCCTGCATCAAGTTATGTCTTTAATTCATCTGTAACTTTGAAAGTGTTAAAGCTGTCTTTGGCTTGGAAAGGAACTTACTCAGAGTCACATAGCTAGTAGCTTAAACCATTGTTTTCCTGATTGCAAGGCTACTTTCTACCAATTGTAAACTGTGTAATCCCTTTGATTTTATGCTATCAATTAAACAGATGCTTTTATACCATTTTGTATTTTTTGTGTGGTGTACTTGAACCTCTATTCAGGAAGACCTGAATTTAAATCCCTTGTTGTTCAGTCATTTTTCAGTTATTTATGACTCTTCATGACACCATCTGACAAAGATCCTGGATTGGTTTGCCATTTCCCTCTTCAGTACATTTTACAGATAAAGAAAGTGAGGCAGACAGGGTTAAGTGACTTGCTTGGGTCACCTAGTTAGGAAACATCTGAGGTCAGATTTGAACTCTGGAAGAGTTCTTCTGACTCCAGGCCCCATGCTCTATCCATTAAGCCATCACACACTTACTGCTAGCTGTGTGACCCATAATAGGTGACTACCTTTCTTTTATAAAATTGGGGTAATTATATTACTTAACTATACAGCATTTTTGTGAGGAGCATATCAATGGCAGTGCTCCATACAAACCTTGAAACCCTATGTCAATGTTAGGGTGGTTGTTGTTGAGGCAGTGTAGTATTATAAAGACCTGGTCTGGAAGCCAGGAACACCTGGGTTCAAGTTTTGCCTCTGACACAGACTGGCTTTTTAATACCAGGTAAGTCACTTCTCTACCCTAAGACTATATTTGTCGATCAGGTAGATCAACTCCATCCATTTCCTAAGCCAGTAAAATCCCTACCCCTATCGAATTCCCATTGTACATCTACATTCTCTATAAATAAGCTCTTTGTTTCCCTGGAATTGAGTCTTCTTGAGGACAGAAGATGTTTGGATTTGATATTTATAACTGCCGCAAGGGTAGTTCCTGGCCAAGATCACATGTTGAAAGCTTATTGATACATTACTTGGTATTCAAGTTTCCAAACTTGAAAGATTGCCCTTTTAAGAGTCTTAATATAAAGGAACCCAGGTCTTGTCATATCAGTATTACAAGAGGAAGATTTTCTACTTTTATCATTTCTTGACTTAATTCTCTCAGGACATGATGCAATACTGTTTCCCAACTTCTTCAGCCCCTCCCCTACTCTTTCTCTATTTCTCATTTTATGAAGGGAATTAATGGGGAAAATGCATCTCAAATATAAGAGGAATGCTTTCCAGACAGCAGCTCTGCTTTTTTAATTGCAACACATCTATTCAGTCTTTCTTGAAGTGTTTATATTATATAGAGAACCAGTGCCAGTGATTTCTTATGTTTGATTAGGGAGAAGCTAAGAGTAGAGAGGTTTCAACTAATCTCTGCCCACAGACTCTGGTTGCATTGCTCCACTGTGGCAGACTTATTATATAGGTCAAGCTCTCCCCTCACTCATTCCTTCCTAAAATACTTTTCATTTGTTGTGGTTCTGCTGTCCACTCCTTCCCTCCCTCCATTTTAACAAAGAATGGGAAATATCCAGCACAGTGAAACTTTCCTAGGTGCATAAGCTTTATTAAAGGCAACATTGGACTGCTATTTTGTTTTCCTGTTATTTTTACATCAGAGCCTGTGCTCCCTAACCTCTTTTCCTAAAAATTCATGTAAGGAACAGAAAGAATTGGGATTAACTTTGAAGTGGTTTTTCTTTTTTCCTCCAAAGTCCAAACATAATGTGAGATGACTAATTAAAAAAAACAGAATCTAGGTATTGAAATAATTGGTATATACTTTAGAATCAGCTCTTTGTGTGGGCTACAGATACATTTAATCCAACAATGCACATTGCCAAAGTAGCAATTTTTTAAATCATAGGAGCATGGATTTAGAACTAGAAGGGACCTCAGAATCCAACACAGATTTATTTTACAGCTAAAGAAACAGAGACTCAGAGAGACAAGTTGACTTGCCCAGGGTCATACAGCCAGGGCAGTGAATATCAGAGATGGGATCTGAACACCCCCTGTCCTTTATTTCAAGAGCTAGGCCTCTTTCTGCTTTCTTTTGGGGTTCAAAGTTTTTTGTTTGGAGAGGAAAGTTTCATTTTTGCAAATTTGTTAAAATCTGTTGGATAAGGTAAAAGCTAAAGCCTGAGAGAGAAATGATGTGATACTGACATCATGAGACTTGAGAAAAGAGTCCTATAAAGGTGCTTCCACCATTTTTGAATAACAGAGTAGGGGTACAGTGTATCTGTCTCCTGGTTGGTGAATGGTGGCAATGGTTTCCTTGGAAGGAGGACCTTCATTTGCTTGCTAATAAATGTCTTCTTTTTTTTTTTTCAATAGTTCCCTTCTTTTGTAGTCAAATCTCATTTTTAAAAATGAAGACAGCAACAAAATAACTGATAGTTTATGTGTTAATTATTTGGAAGACATTCCAGAGCGGTAGTGGTGAAGAAAGGCCCATCTTTTGATTAACACTTTTTTGTCCACTTGAATACAATTGGTTTGGAGACTTGGGAGCATTTATAGTTGGAGGCTTGTGAGATGTGCTGTTTTGATTGAAGGAAATTCTTTTTCCTCAGAAACACAGCATGTAGCCAGGGTGGTTAGAGTAGTTCTGGAGTAATTACAGATTGTGTGTGTTTAATTCCTTTTTGAACCAAGAAACAAAAGTTCATGTCACATACATCCCAACCACATTAAAAACTTTCAGTGCTTTCAGTTGTTATAAAAATGACCTTTGATGTAGAGCCCTTGAAACTTGGATCCATGTGAAGCCCTGTTGTCTTCTCTTGTCTCCCATTTTCAAGATGCTTGCTTCTTCAAGTCGGCAGGCAGGCAGGACCATTTGCCGTGGAAGCAGCAATAGTATTTATTCTTAGAATGATGGTATATAGCTTCTCATTTTGAGTATTGAGAATTGAGGTTTACTCTCAAAATCATGTAGCTGGTAGAGGAAGACTGGTAGAATCTTGCATTTTCGAAGAATTGATATAGAATTTCATATAACAATTCTGATTGCTTATCTACAATAAAGATGAGATGTTTTCAAATTTTTCATCTATTCTATCCCCAATCTTATCACTGTATGTCATTAACACTCTGTTTACTCCCAAATCCAACTATAACCAATCCATGAGCATTTATTAAATGTTTACTATAGGTCAGTTGATATGGCTGTGAGTTGGAGACCAAAGACAAGAATGAGAAGAAAAAGCCCAAAAGAGCTTATTTTCTGATGAATTCCATAAGGTGGTATCCTGGTGCTAGGCTTATTAACCAAATATAAATAAGTGCTGGTGTTATTGAGAGTCAGGGGCTAATTCTTGAATGGGCCTAGTGCTGATGATTTTTCTAACAATTATCACTAGGAATATTTGTTGTTAGGCTTGTTTTATAGTATTAGTCTTTGGGTGTGGTTGGATCTGCTTATATTTGAAGAGTGGACACAATTGGATTTTCTCCTCATTACTTTGTTTTATCCTCAGGAGCAAAATATGTAAGTCAAGAGTAATTGTGAACTTCTTTACTGTTTTTGAATCCTTTTTTTTTTAAGGCAGTGGGGTTAAGTGGCTTGCCCCAGGTCATACAGCTAGGTAATTAATAAGTGTTTGAGGTTGAATTTGAACTCAGGTACTCCTGACTCCAGGGCCAGTGCTCTATCCACTGTGCCACCTAGCCGCCCCATTGCTGTTTTTTTTTTAAAGGGATGTTTATGGCATGTTTAGGGTGGATATTTGTTTGTTTTTATGAAGAGCATTGATGATTTTTATTCTTGAAATTTACCCTTGCTAAATTATTTGGCATTATGTGTATGGGGCAGAACTATAGGAAACAAAATAAATGCAGCCAATTTCCATGCTTACAAAATTTCATAGGTCTTAGAATTTCATAGTTTTAGAGCTGGATCTCATTTTTTTTAACAAATTAATTTATGAGGTACTTTAATGAGTTAATTTATGAGTTAATTGAATACCAGAAAAATTCAGTTACTTGTTCAGTGTCACTCAGCTAGTAAGTGAAATGACTGAAATTTGGACTTGAGTCCTCTTGAGTTTAAATCATGTGCTCTTCTCATTGAAATGCATGGTGCCACCCCATACCCCATTCCTTCATCAAGACTAACTAGGTTAGCAAGAAAAATGTTTGTTGTCTATACCCATGATTCACCTATAATTCTGATCAGAGTTGTAGAAGGACTATTTAGTTGTAGAAAGGGACTTACAATTCAGGTTAGCTTTGAATTCTTATCTCCTTTGGGTAGCAGACTTGGGAACATAAAGTACAAAATCTCTAGCAATTGTGAAATTGTCTGTGAGAATTGCAGGTTGTCTTTGACAATTGAATGAATTGATGGGTAGGCTCCCAGAGGCAGAATTCTGACCCTGTTTAGATAAAAATGCTAAACACAACCAAACATAAGTGGGTCGAAATAAGAAACTAATAAATTCTAATACCGTTTTCTAGGCAGAAAATTGTCTTGCCAGTTGTTTTAAAGAATGATGTGAAAATACTGAGCAAAATTGACCGAACAGAAAAATGTTATACCAGCTTCTACATGAAATTTTGGACTTGGAAAACTGCTTTCTTTCCTCCCTTGTTTTTGAAAATGCAACAAAATAAAATAAAAAATCACTCTTCGCATCTAACTAGATCTTACCTGGCCACTACTTCCTTTCTGGAGTTATTTCCTGGCCTTAGTAGTTAAGTTCTTAGAGGGCAGAAATTGTCTTTTGCTTATATTTGCATCCCTAGCACAGTCTTGATACTTACTAAAAAATAAATATTCATTCATTTCTGCCCTCTAAATCCAGAGGCTATTCAGGATAGTGTCAGTTGTTTTTCACCTGGCCAGAGTTTTTTTTCTCCCTTTTTATTTCTTGGATCTTTTCATTCAAAGGCTTCATAAAATCTGGTGAACTTCTTATTATGGAGTTGAAAGCTGTTTTCCAGGGTTTGTAGTAGGGTAGTCACCTACCTAGTTCTTAAATGGATAACTAAAGTCATACAAAACATAAAAGCTGCAAAGTGTCGCAAGGAAAATTCCACTGTTGTCGGTATGGCTACATGGCCATCATTTGGAATTTACCTGTGAAGATCAAGTGGTTAATGTTTTTAAAGTGCTGAAGGATTGAGCTATGTGGCCCTATTTTCAGCTGGCTTGCCCTTTCACAAAGAGGTGATGAGTGTGTTTTCTGAAGTTTGGAGGATAAGAGTGAAAAGGAATTGTTGAGTAGAAGAAGGTTGGTCCCTTCAAGTAAATGAATTCAAAACCTGGTTATACCTACATGTTTTCCAGGAACAATTTTTCAAGGAGTTCTCTTAATTTATCCCTCTTTTCATTTAAAATTTCTAGTTCCATTGTCTGCTTTTGGACAAAGCTCACCTTGTACTCTTAATCCTTCCATTCCATTCCATCTTTTCCCTGTCTTTGAAATTTAATTTGTCCCTTTCAACTGATTCCTTTTATTTAAATTTATTTTATTATTTTTTTTTGCAAGGCTTAAGTGAATTGCCCAAGGCTACACAGCTAGGTAATTATTAAGTGTCTGAGGCCAGATTTGAACTCAGGTACTCTTGACTCCAGGGCCGGAGCTCTATCCACTTCACCACCTAGCTGCCCCAATTGATTCCTTCTTTACTGCCTTACAAAGCTGCCTGCATTTCCCAGCCTTTAATGAAAAGAACAGTAATCTTCTTTTAAACATTAAATTTGTCATCCTATCTTCCATCTCCTCTTTCTTCTTCCCTAATACATTTCTTGAATAAATTTATCCCATTGATCCCCTTTCTTCCGTCATCTATCTACTTTTCTTGCACTACCTCTCAATATCGAGCCCCCCCCCAGATATTGATGAGCTGCTTATTATCAAATCTGATAATCTTTTGACTTGCCTCAACCATAACAATAGGTCCATCACTTCCTGGCAAACAGAGGAAGAAGAAATGGAAAGTTTCAGATTTTATGTTCTTGGGCTCAAAGATCACTGCAGACAGCAACTGTAGCCATGAAATTATAAGGCACTTGCTCCTTGGAAGGAAAGTTATGGCAAATTTATTTGCATAGTAGCATATTAAAAAGTAGAGGCACCATTTTGCCAGTAAAGGTCTGAATAGTCAAAAGCTATGCATTTTTCTAGTAGTGATATATGACTGTGAGAGCTGGATTAAGGAAAGATAAATGTTGCAAAATGCATGCTTTTTGGATCGTGCTAGAGAAGACTTTTGAGAGTCCCTTGAACAGCAAGGAGATCAAGTGAGTCAGTACTTAAAGTAATTAATTCAGACTCTTCATTGGAAGAACAAATACTACTGCTGAAACATTGGCTGCATATTGAGAAGATGGGACTTATTGGAAAAGACCCTGATGTTGAGAAACATTAAAGGTCAAAAAAAAGTGGATGACAGAGGATGAGATGGATAGATAATGTCATTGAAATGGTGAACATGAACTTGGACAGACTTGGAGAGACAGTGGAGGCCTGGTATACTGTGGTCCATAGGGTCATGAAATGTAAGACATTAATCGATAGCAACAACCATCACCACCACGTCCTTTGCTTTTCTGTATCATTTTCCTGTTGAGGACTATTCTTTCACCTCCAATTCTCTTTCCTTGGTTCTTTGATATCATTCACTCTTGGTTGCCCTATCTCTAATAGCTCCTTTTCTGTATCCTTCCTTCCTTCCTTGGTTCCTCTTTTTTCCACATTTTTTTTATCTTTTTTGGTTTTTGAAAGGTGGTGGCGTTAATTGACTTCCCCAGGGTCACAGAGGAAGTAAGTATCAAGTATCAGAGCCTATGTTTGGACTCAAATTATCCTGTTTCCCACATTCTTAAAGTTGACATTCCCTCAGATTCTGTCTTTGAACCTCCTTCTTTCTTGACACTAGGTTATCTCATAGTGTCAAGCCATATGTGGATAACTAATTCCCAAATCAATCATGAACCAATCTTCACGATAGCATCTTCATCAGTCTTTAGGCATCTCTATTTGGATAGAGAACCTGAAGATCCAAATGCTCAAAATAGAATTTATCATTTTTTCTAGTCTCTTCCCTTTCTCAGAAGGGTATTTGTCACTTCAGTGTCCCTAAGGAAAACCAAATTCCTTAGTCTGTTATGCAACCTTCCCCTTCTCCTCCCCTCCCCACCCATTATGGTTCAATTCTCCCTTTCCAGCCATCTTCATGCTTCTTCCCCTTGTGTGTTCCACAGACTTACCAAATTTGGTGGCTGACAATTCCTCCCCCCCCCCTTCATCTATAATTTAGATCACCTGAAATCCACTTTGGTTACCCTGCTTCTCCCTCTGTCCTTTTTTAGCCCTACCCATCCTACAAACTTGAACCAAAGTGCTCTATTGAGGCAGCTTGGATGGAGATCAGAATTTGGGTCAGGAAAGACCTGACTTCAAATCCTGCTATCTGGCCATGGGCAAATCATTTGCTTTTCCCAAGCCTGTGTCCTTGTTTATAAAATGGGGGGAGGGGGAGCAGTGAATAGAGCATCAGGAAGACCTAAGTTCAAATCCAGTCTCAGATACTTAGTAAGTATCTAGCTGCTGAGGGAGAATTCTCTCTCTCTCTCTTGGTTTTGCATGTTGCTATTCTGGATACTAATGCAATTTAAACAGATCTCAGACCACCCTGTACTGTTACGTAACCCCACTACCCTGCAAAAAAATAAAAAATAAATAAAATGGGGGGGGGAGGTAGAATAATAGCACCTAATTCACAGGATTATAATGAGGATAAAAATCCTCCCTTTCCAGTCTTCTTACATCTTCATTACATCTTCTTACATCTCCCTACTTTATACTTTTTCATCAAGTGGCCTCCTGGCTATCCTAAGAACAAGACAACTCCATTTATCAGTTCTTGGCTTTTTCCCTGCTTGCCTTCCATTCTTGGAAAGTCCTCCCTTCTCCACACTGCCTACTGACTTTCCATGTTTTCTTGATGTTCCAACCAAAATTCCTTCTGCAGGAAGCCTTTCTCAATTCTTCTTAATTCTAGTCAATTATCTCTATTATTTCTTACTCATTG
The DNA here is from genome assembly GCF_037893015.1 of Macrotis lagotis. Taxonomy (NCBI): domain Eukaryota; kingdom Metazoa; phylum Chordata; class Mammalia; order Peramelemorphia; family Peramelidae; genus Macrotis; species Macrotis lagotis. The sequence continues at coordinate 242,166,000 of NC_133660.1, forward strand.
GATATATAGCTTGCTTTGTATGTGTTCCTTTTATTTTCTTCCCCATGAAACTAGTTGCTCCTTGAAAAGATAGGAACTATCTTTTACCTCTTTTCATGTCTCCAACAATTAATTAATTAAGTTGATCAGGTGATTTAAATGAAATAATTCATATATATGTATGTGTCCTATATATAGATATTAAACTCTGTTCAGATTGTCCTGTGATCTAAAGGATGGAAAAATCACTTTGGTTCTGGATATTTCTTCATGAACAGTTTTTTCCCCAGCTTTGAGAAACTGGGAAAGGCTTCTTAGAAGAGATAGCATTTCAGTTGTACATTTTAAAACATGAGGAAAAATTCACCATGTAGAGAGAGGGAACATTATCACTAGTAAATAGAAGGTATTTTGGCCTATTTTTGTATAGAAAAAGTGATAAAGAGGGTATGTACTAGGGTGATGGACTGTGGATGGGGAAAAGAGAAGGCAAGAGAATTGTGAGATGTTGCAAACTTCCACTTAGATCTTCAAGGTAAGTTCCATGTTATAAAATGCTTTGAAACCCTTGTGACTGGAGGTGTGTGTGTGTGTGGGTTTTCCCTTAATATATTATAGACCCAATATGTGAATCAGAAGATATCAGACTTTCAAGAAATCAAGACTATCCTGTTAGTGAGGACCTTTGGGCTTGTAAATAGAATCAATAGTTCAATTGCCATTGGCCTTGCTGAGGGATAATTTTCTCTGTTTGTGTGTGTGTGTGTGTGTGTGTGTGTGTGTGTGTGTGTGTGTGTGTTGGTTTTGCATGTTGCTATTCTGGATACTAATGCAAGTTAAACAAATCTCAGGCCACCCTCTACAACTTATACTCCTAGCAGCCAGCCAGTGCAGAATGGGTGACAGCCCATCTCACAGACAGAAGTCTCCTATGCAGAGAGCCAGCTCCACAGCATGGGTTCAGAATCCTATAAATAAATTATTGACATTACACACAAGCTCTGGTGTTTGTGGTTTATAGCTTGTGACTGTGGCCTGAGTAAATCGTCTGTTGAAATGAAGGGGAGGAGAAGGTTAGGGAAACAGCCCCTCGTCACCACTTACTCAGTGATAGCTGCTGAGGGGACTGTGAGCCCTGAGGGGGAGGGAGAGAGGTCTTACTGGTGTGGCTGAGTTATTAGCTATTGTCTGCTGACCTCTGGCTTCTTGCCATTTCTAGAGAAGATAGGATTGCAGTTTGAACAGCAGATCCAAACATACCCCAGAGATATTACATGGTTCCAGATATGGGTTCAGTTCAGTTCTATCTGGTTCCAGACCATCACAATCAAGGAAGTCAACTGAATGTTTTGGTTTCCCAGTGTACATCAAAGTTATGTTTGTATTATCTTGTGGTCTATTAAGTATGTAATAGTATTATGTCTAAACAAATGTTTAATTAAGCATACTTTATTACTAAAACTTGTAATCACTATCTGGCCTTTATTGTGTTGTCTTCTATTTGCTGGTGGAAGGTCTTACCTCTATGATGATAACTTCTGGGGTGACTGTGGCAAATTCTTGAAATAAGATAACAATGAAGGTTGCCACTAGGATTGACTCTTACACTTAGAGGCCATTGTAGGGTAATGCCACTCTTTTAGAGAGACATAACTTTTGTCTTGCTATATCAATGGAAAAATAGCAAAATGAAATGGGAAAACTGTTATCCTGGTTATCTAATCCTTCCTGTATTTTACCAGATCTGGGTTGACCATCTTACCCAAAGTATATAATTTTTTAGTTCTTTCAGTAACTTAGGTTCTTTAATTTGTTTGGGGCAAGTCTTGGCCCTTTGTGGCTTGTTAGATGGTTTTTTGAGAACTGCTGTGGTCAAAATTCAAAATGTCCCATGACCAACTTTGTCATCATTCTCCATAGTGGAGCCAGGTTAACCCTGAGAAGCTGAGCTCATATGTAAAGACTTTTCTGGGCTTTCTGGATTTTGTTCCTTTAAAAACCCAGGGTTACTTACCACCCTGCCATAAAGAGGACTTAGTGGAGATGAATGAGCTTTAAGAGAGGGTATAAGCAAATCATCACATTACAAGTAGTAGGGGTGAGATTAGTTTTGTTTTAAAAAGTTGTTATAAAGTATGGGCATCTTCAAGACCCTAGCATGAAAGGTGTGAGGGGTAATGGTGATGGAGTGGAGAACTGAGATTCCTGAATGGATGGGGGGGGGGGAAGGGGGAGAGAGAGAGAGAGAGAGAGAGAGAGAGAGAGAGAGAGAGAGAGAGAGGAGAGAGAGAGAGAGAGAGAGAGAGAGAACATGTCCACACACACTACCCACTTTACCCTAATTTTTGATAATAAATGAAATTTGAAGACAAAAGTGAAAGAAGGAAAAAGGCCACATCAAAGTTGATTTTGTTTGTCATTTTCAGTGTTTCCTTGGGTTGCTAGTATGTAGTCTTCTTTAAAGTTCTGTTTCATTTAATCTAAAAAGTATTTTCTAAATGCCTACTAGAACAGTTCATTATGGTATAAGGACCAGAAGACTTCCCTCAAAACCAGGGAATCAGAAAGACCTGAATTCCAGTTCTTCCTTTAACACATACTGTTTTTGAGACCTTTATCAAGTAATTTAACTTCTCAGTACCCTACAAAGTTATCAGATTATTGGCTACAGAGCTGTTGCTTTAGCTGCTTTGGAAGAAAGAGTTTTTTTTTTTTTACCTAGGCTTCCCTATGTTAATGAAATTACTGATGTGAACAAAATAAACTTCCAAGATGTTCTAGAATTCTAGAAATACAAAGACAAAAACAGTTAAATATACTCCTAGAAGACCTTATCAAAGCTGAGTATCATTCCTGTTCAGAGAATGAGCATTATCCTCAAGGCCTGGAAAAGGTTTCCTATCTTCCCATCTCTTCTACTGAGCAGCTGCAGCCCCACTAGAGAGGTCTGCCTGGGTACTTGTGGGTAAAACTGTCTCCATTCACTTTTGGAGTCTCTACATCGAGATTTTGTTATTGAAAAACATTCATCTATAATCTGTCATAAGTCAGTTAAAGATAATTCAAATAATGTGAAAATTAAAGATATCTGTAGATAAAATAGCTCAAACATACTGTATCCTAATTGATAAGTAAAGAATGAAATTGTTTGGATTAATATATGAAATATATATGGCAGTAAGGGGAGATGATATATATTCCTAATTTACATAATTTGGATCATGTTATATTTCAAAAAAGTGTGTGTTCTTTCAAACATCGACTAATGGTTGAAATAAGTCCCAATCTAGTTATATATCTGTTACAAGTTGTAGCTATATGCTCAGTGAAATGTAAGGTCTTATATTAGCTATTCATTTTTGTTTTTGTAATCCAAATGGTCAATATAATGCTTGCTACATAATAATAGACAGTTGATATATGTTTAATAAATTGAATTGAAGCCAGTTGTTGCATAGGTCAAGGCCATTTTAGGGGATTTTGTCTTGGATTGGGACAGTGTTTTGTTGGGCAATAGGACATGTGGTGTTTTCAGGAGGGTAAACTTGCAGGTACCAGAGACAATAAGAGTTGTCTGCTCTTCAACAACAATATTCTCTTGATTCTGAGCTAGCGCCTCAGAGAAAACAAATTTTCATGCTTCGAAGAGGGGAAGCAAAGTGAATTAGAATCTTAAAAAATGATTGAAAACTCACTTTTTTCTAGTGCTCTTTTTGACATGGCTTTCAATCTTAGAATTGCAACACTTGAAATGACCAATCTTCATTCCTTTTAACTTTTCAACTAAGTGGTCTTAAGGAAACAGACTTTGGCCTCTTCTACTAATGCATCAGGCAGTAGGATCAGTGCCTGGTCACTTCTTGGTTGATTCGTTGCTTGAAGCAATGATGGGAGAGATTTATAAGATATTGTTCTTACAAAACTATATGATAAAATTGCTCACATCAGTTCCCTCATCTGTAAAAAGAACTAGAGAAGAAAATGACAAACCACTTCAGTACCTTTGCCAAGAAAATCCCAAATGAGGTCACAGTCTGACACAACTAAAAAATGACTGAGCAAATGCATTTTAAAGTTTGCCAAGTGTTTTATATATGTTATCTTATTGTCTTCCATTTTACAGATGGACAAACTACAGTATAAAGCAAGTGAGAGACCCTGGGTTATGCAGTTCATCAGTGTCTGAGGCCAGATTTGACTTCAGGTCTTACGGACCCCTAAGTCCAACACTATATACATACTTTACATATATACATAGTTTATCTAGGGGCCTAAAATTATATCTTATACTGATTTGAAGATAGTATTTCCACCACCATTCAAACCCAGCCTGGTACCATGTTCTAATGTTTCTGGAACCTGAAAGAGAAGAAGGTTTTGAAATTGTCCTAAAGGATGAAAATTTTTCCAATTTGTGGAAAAAAATGCATTGCTGCCAAATGCCCTTAGGGTTTCTTTCTTCCTGTGCCCGGGGGTGATGGAGTTGATGAAGGATAAAAGAAAACATGGGATAGAAGCTCCTGAAGACTTCTCCATAATTTAAATCTCTTGGTTTCCAGGTATATTTTCTATGGAATTTCCAAAAGGCTTTGTCTCCCCAATCTTCTTACTTTGGAGTCCTCTCTATACAATTTTTCTCTATTAATATGACTTGCTTCTTTTCCCCACAGTAATATATTATGTGTGTATGTGTGTGTGTGTGTGTGTGTGTGTGTGTGTGTGTATCTTTCCAAAACTATTTCTCTTAGGTTTCCTCTTCACTGCTTTTTTTGTTTTTATTTTTTGCAAGGCAATGAGGTTAAGTGGCTTGCTCAAAGCCACACAGCTAGGTAAGTATTAAGTGTCTGAGGCTGGATTTGAACCCAGGTACTCCTGACTCCAAGGCCAGTACTCTATCCACTGCTAAAACCTGGCCGCCCCTCTTCACTGCTTTTTTTGTTAAATGCTTCAGTGACCCTTTTTTAAAGTGGTGCAAGCTAGTCCCATTTACTTTCCTCCCTGCTTTAAATCCCCTTCCCCAATGGAAAAAAATACCTCCTTCAACATCTTGTGCCATTACTTCTCTTATTATCAGGAGTCAGCTAGTTTGCCAGTCATGATATTCTTAGCATAAAAGTAGTCATAGCATTTATTAGAGTGCTTAAGTTTTTCAAACTTGCTTTTCTATAAATTATTCTCTTGAGTCTACTCACTTCACTTTAAGTCATGCAACTCCTTCCTAGGTTTCCCTTTTTTGTCCTTTCTTTATGGCACATCAATATTCCTTTATAGACAATTGTATTATTCTTTTATAGCACAATTTGTTCAGCCATAATAGACAACTTCCTTTCTTTTTTTCTCTTCCCCTCCCCCATCCCCAGTCCCCTTCCCCCTTTGTTGCCAGTTCTTTACTATTGTCAAAAACAACATGTGGTTCCTTCTCATCTTTCTTTGATTTTCTTAGTTTAAAATAAGACTTAGTAGTGACATTGCTGGCCAGAGGGCAGGCAAGGTATACTAATTAGCATACCTCCAAATTGCTTTCCAGAATGATCTAGACCAATTTATTATACTCCAGCAACAATGCATTAATGTGTTTGTTTTCCTTAGACCCCCAAACTGTCATTGTTGCTAATTGTTTTAAATATTTGTTTAATTCAAATTGCCAGTTCATTGTTAGGTAATTGAGTAAAGCAATTTCTAATAATTTCCTTTATTCCTTCATTTGGGAAATTCCATAGAAAATATACCTGGAAACCAAGAGATTTTTTATGGAGAAGTCTTCAAGAGCTTCTATCCCATGTTTTCTTTTATCCTTCATCAACTCCATCACCCCCAGGCACAGGAAGAAAGAAACCCTAAGGGCATTTGGCAGCAATGCATTTTTTTCCACAAATTGGAAGTTTACTGTTTTTCCAATTTTGACATTGTCAGTTTGGTTTAAGCAGACTAGCTAATGGTTCATCTTTTTTCCCTTCCAGAAACAAAATATACCCCAGGTCTGAAGTTGAATTTGAATCTAGGTTCTCCTTACTCCAGGACTAGTGCTCAGAGTATACTCTGTGCCATCTAGCTACCCCCCATCATGCCTTTTTTTAAAGGAAAGTATGTTTTCTTCATTCTTTGTAAATGTTTTTATTGCTATGAGTTTCTGCTTAAATTTTTTTAGATTTTTTTTTTTTTTTTTTAGATTTTTCAAGGCAATGGGGTTAAGTGGCTTGCCCAAGGCCACACGGCTAGGTAATTATTAAATGTCTGAAGTTGAATTTGAACCCAAGTACTCCTGACTCCAGGGTCAGTGCTTTATCCACTGTGCCTCCTAGCCGCCCCCAAAAGAAAATCTAAAAGAAGTTGATGACATTTAAACACTTCAGAAATATTTGCACAACAAGGAAAGTAGACTTGCTGAATAAGAGAAATGGAAGAAAACAGGTTTTAGCAACCTACCATCCTGCTACCTTTGCTCACCTGAAGCTTTGATAAATACTCTAATCATACAAGTATATTAAAGCTTCAAGAATTCATGTAATAATTTTGTTTACCCTTTTATCTTGGAACTTTCCCTTTTTGTCACTGTCAAAGTACATTCAATGGAGATAACAAGTCCTAAAGAATTGATGGGTCAAAAGAACAAATCAGAAAATAACAATTTCACCAAAGAAAATGACCCAAAAATGAGATAAAAACTTTTGGATACAACTAAAATAGTCCTTAAAGTTTAAATTTAAATCTCTAAATGTCTTTTTTCAAGATAAAAAGAACAGACAAGTTATTTTATCAGACAACTAAAAAGACCTAGAGGGGCGGCTAGGTGGCACAGTGGATAGAGCAATGGCCTTGGAGTCAGGATTACCTCAATTCAAATCCAGTCTCAGACACTTAATAAATACCTAGCGGTGTGGCCTTGGGCAAGCCACTTAACCCCATTTGCCTTGCAAAAACCTAAAAAAAAAACAAAACAAAACTAGAAAGACATTTAACCAGCACTAAAAAAAAAATTCTAAAAATTAAAGCATTGAGGAACACTGGTAAAACTATTCTATCCCCCACTTTATTTTTTTTGTATGATTGTGAGTTATTAAAAATGAGATGTTGGAATTTGAAAATTTTTTCATAATAACATATTTGGCCTGCTGTTTGTTACATTTTTTAGAAAAAAATCTTGTATCATGTTGATTTTTCATGAATGCTACCATTTTCTTTCCAATGGGTCCAGACTTTAAAGATTGAGAATTGTTTCAAAATCAGTCAGGGCACCATGGGGAAAGGGTCCCCAAAGAGGGTTTTAGTTGGCTTTTAAGTTTGAAGTGCAACAGGGCCATTGCAAAAACAATCCTCTGGCTCATGTCAGATTGTTATAATTATTTAATGCCCATAATGCAGCCTTGTCTCCAAGGATTTTACAGAGGAGATATTTCTTACCCACACATTGTGATTATTAGCTGCAAAGGAAACTGCATTTGTTTATAAAAAGACAATGTATATCTGGATGGCAAAGAAAACACCACAAATTTTGTAATTTTACCAATGAAGTGGGAATTTGGCAAAAACCCGGTAGGATATTAGGGGTGACATTGTCTCATTTTTATTCTTATGGGTGGTTTTCCTGGAGAGCCATCAGGTACCTTTTATTTTTTATTTTAACCTTTGTCAAAAACTCTTGAGAAAATGAAATTGTATGCTGTGCCTTTTCTTTCACTTACTGTTTGATTGGTTTTCAAAGCCTTCACCGTAATGTTATACAGATGGCCAGCTTTGGAGTGCTTCTGACTGGATTATCTGTCTCCTTTTTAAAGTGTCCTGTAAACTTTTCTTTTTTCCAAGTTCTGACTTCTGTGAAATCAGGGTTCATGAACATTTTCCAAGGAACTAATATTTGCATCTAGCTTGGACTCATTTTGATCAGATAACACATAATCTCAGTTCCGTCTGTTCCAAGTTTCTCAAATTAAGTTCAGCAAGAACTCACCTGGGTGGGGAAGGTTGTTAGAGCTGTTGGGGGCATGCTTGAAAGGACAGTTGAACTGGTATAACAGGTTAGTTTGACACTGTCCTCAAAAGATCCTCCCCTGCCCTCCTGAGCAGCTCCAGAATAGCCTTCATGACCCTTCTATTGTTGCCTTCACTTGTCAAAAGATAGTCATTATCGGTAGATATTTTAGGCTTGTTTGATAACTGGGAGACATGGAACTACTGTGAAATTATCCTTAGGCACTTGTGCAGATGGAATTTACAAATCCAACAGAAATTCTTAGAAGCTTAATTATTTTCGTGGAAATGAGAAAAAATACATGAGTTAGTATTAAATTGACACGAAGTAACTGAATTACATTGAGTGTTGAAAGGGAACCTCAAGGGCAAAGCTGAGACATCAGCAGAAACTGTGTCTATATATAAAGAAGGACCAGAAAAGAGATATATGTGATTGATCTGATACACATACACACACATACACATACACACACACACGTGCACACACACAGACAGGTGTGTGTGATCAGAAGGATGGAATTTTTTGTTTAGGCAGGAGATTTGTTAAATGAAGGATAGCTGTATTCATCAAATAAGTGTAAAGTACATATTTTTTTATAGAGCATTTAACTGGGTTTTGGAGAGATACTAAGTTTAGATAATGGTCTTCTGGTCTCATGGAGTTATAGAAGGATAAGAAATAGTTAAGTACAATAATGATTTGTTCTGTATTATCTGCCCTAATAAATTACTATTTTTCACTGTCAAGAAACATGTTGATAGTGATAATGACATGCTATATGATGGTTACATAAAGCTCTGTTTGTGTGTGTGTGTGTGTGTGTGTGTGTGTGTGCACGTGCGTGTGTGGACAGTTATACTTTGGAGAGGACCCTTGACTGCCTTGGTGATTTCTCATCTACCAGTAAAGAATAGCCCACCTTTATAGTATCATTTTCTTGTGTGATTTGTTATCCACATTTTCCCATAAATTTTATATCAGTGGTAAATTTACAGAACATGAGATCTTTTTTCTTGTTCTTTATTTCTAAGCACAAAAATACCATAATCAGATAGCGAGTCAATCATTTTTGAGCATAGGCAACAGTGGTAAGTGTGAAGATACAAAGAAAGGCCAAAAGAAAAAGCTCACATTCTAACGGGAGGATAACATATAAGTATATACACACACAAGCATATACAAAGTACTTAAAATATCTTTTATGCAGAGAGGAAAGAAGGTAATGAGCCAGTAGGAAAGACATCTTATAGAGTAGTTCAGATAGGAGATGATAAAGGAGGAACTGAACTAAAGCTATAAGTGGAGAAATGGTGTGAAATCATGCACAATATGATTTGACAATGGATTATTATGCATTTGGGGTGAGTGAGAGTGAAGAATCAAAGATAACACTGAACTTGCAAGCTTGAGTGATAGGAACATGGTAATAGAAAAGTTTCAGAAGGGAGGGGAGAGGAGAGATGATGACTTTTGCCATGGGTATGTTGAATTTATAGGTTTAAGACATTCAGTTAGAGATGTCCAAAAACTATTAAGGGGTTTTTCCAAAACGTGCCTTCCTGCCCTTCCTCCAAAAGGCAGTTGGAAATTTGTTACTATAGTTTTGGATATATGAATCTGGGAATTTTTTACAAGAAGATAAATGAACCACCATCAAATGATGAGATCACCAAGTTAATATAAGGGAAAAAAGATGAGGGTCAAGAATTGAGTTTTGGGGGGAATGCCCATTTTATTCATGTATCATTTGGGCTTAAAAAATTTTTTTGTCCACCTCTTGCTGCATCCAACTTATTTCCTATCTTTTACTTGTTATCAAAATTGTCTTAGGGTCATTAATAATAGTTCTTCTAATGGGGCATGTAGATAGATAGATAGATAGATATTAATACATATATATATTTATTTATAAGCAATATACAATAATGGGGAATTTTTTGCATTCATGTGGAGTCAACAAATGATTTTTTTAAAGTATTTGCTGGTAGTTAACCCTTTTTAGTCCAGTTTCAACCCATTTGAAATAATGCATTAATATTCAATTCATGTTTTTCAGAGAATTTCCTGCATCTTTGATTTCATCTTGTTTTGATGCTTCTTCACTGCCACTGATATTAAAAGATAATATTTTTGAATTGCTATGACTTCCCCTCTCTGCACCTCCCCACCACCACCAAAAGCCACACTGTAGTCTACCTATGTGATGAGTTCTCTTGAAACTTAGTGAGACATGCATTCTTCCACAGAGCCTGTAAGCCAAACCTTGTGCTTTTGTAACCTTTTATGTTCAAAAATTAGACAATTGAAAATCTTGGGTACTTACAACTAATAGGACTATCATCATCAAAATTCTGCACAGTCCACATGATTAAAGAGACTTCACTGATTCGACTCTTAATTCACAGTTCTGTGTACCATTCTTGGTCAATCAACACACATAGATTCAAGGCTAGGAACTGTGTAAAGTATTGGGTATTAAGAGACACCCTTGGAACAATCCCTAGAAGCTTACACTCTGTTGGAATTTTTGCAAAGTAAATAGCATAATTTGGGGGAAGGGTGTTTTTCAAGCAAGAAGTTGGCAGCTGAGGGCAGTCAGAAGTGTGGAAGGTGGCACTTGAGCTGGTTTTGAGGTAAAACGGTTCAAAATTGAGGATAGAAAGCATTCCAAATATAAGAGACACAGTCGACCATTACAGTGGCAGGAAGATAGCAGATGGATCCTATCCAAGTTAGCACTTAATTAAATTTTGTCTTAACTTTGCCTCTACAGCTTGTCTGTGCACTCTTCAAAGACAGAGGTTTCATATTATAGTATTACTCTGTCCTCTCCACGTAGTCAATGATATAGCTTGCCAAGGTCTTAGATGTGTAGTCTAAGTCTATTATCTTGCACATAGAAAATGTTCAGTTTTGCTCATGTGTCTATTACTAGAAAGTTTCAGGATTTCAAAATTCACCTTAGGAAATTCAGATAGATCTTTCAGGGAATATTGCTACTTTTGGAGGTGCCCTCAGTCATGGGTGTTGAGCACAGAGGAGAATACCCTTGCTGTACATACTCCCATTATGTAAAAGCACTTTATGTTCAAGGAGAAAGACACTCAAGACATACAAAGTTGGTGTTGTTGTTCTTGCCTTCGTTTCGGCTCACCCCTAACAAACCTTCATTTTACTTTTCCCTCGCCTCCTCACCCTGAAACAATGATCTCAGAGCTTGGGAGTCTGAGTTCAAGGCTTGTTATCCAGCCTTTTTGAGGTCAGCTGTCTTGTTTTGGGGATGGGATTGAAATGCAAAAGTAGGCTTTTATAACAAAGGGAAAAATGGCCAGTCTCTTCACCTATTCAAAGGTGAAATATATTGAGTATGGGTCAGTATTCAGATGAAGGCGAATCTGTTGGAAGAGCATCTGCTCATATGGAAAAGATGACTTGGGAAACAGTTTCCTAAGTTTTTAGAATTGAAAAAAGCCATAAGCACTCATCTGAATAGCCTTTCAACAACAGTCTGGGAGTGTTGGCTTCATTTTCTATGTTCCACCATCTCTATCTCCATGATGAGAAGGAGGAACCAGCCAGGCACTACTCACTTCCATTAGTTTTAGTGTACTTTTCCTAGAGTGTGAACCATAATTTTTTTTTTTAACCAAGGATAACTCTTTTGATTTGACTTTAGATCTCAGGTGGGATCTTAAATTCTGACTTGTTATCTATACTCTGGAACTAGTTAACTAGTGACTTGAGGCAAACCCACTTTAGTTTCCTGAACTTCTCTTTTCATATTTATAAAATTATATTAACTCAAGTGATCTCTTAGGTACGTTCATAATCCCATGATTATGTGAATCATTATGGATGGCTATTAGGATTATAGCTTAATAGATGTGGAGCTGGAGTCGGTCTCAGGGGCCACCTAGTTCAGCTTTCTGATTTTACAGATGAAAAACCTGAGGAGAGAAGTTAAGTCCTTTACTGAGAGTTCTAGCCAGTGCTTTTTTTTTTTTTTTTTATATTTTTGCAAGGCAGTAGGGTTAAGTGGCTTGCCCAAGGCCACAGGACTAGGCAATTATTAAGTGTTTGAGGCCAGATTTGAACTCAGGTACTCCTGACTCCAAGGCCAGTGCTCTATCCACTGCACCACCTAGCCACCCCCAAGCCAATTGACATAAATCAATTTCTGGCTCCATATCCAATACTTTATCCATTATACAATTCTTTCTCCTAATTGATCCCATTAGTTTTAATTTTGGAAGAATCCCCACCCTATTCTTATATGCCCTATTTAACTTTAAAGAATGTCTGTACCTTTGATAAAACTAAGCTGAACTGTAGTGTCCCCTTTTTTGATATTCAGACATAAATTTACTATAGCACTGAACTTAATTTAAAGTTGTTTCAATCTAAAGCATTATTTTTCCCCTCTACCCCCCTTCCCCTCAAAAAAGAAGTAAAAAAGGAAGAAAACAATGAAAGAAAAATCAAATGTTTGAAAGAAGTATCCATTGACAAGGAAAAACAATTTCTAGAATAGTTGTCAAAAAAAATCTTTGTGTCTTTAGTCTGTCATCTGTCAGATCATAGGTAGCATGCTTTTCTCATCAGCTATGAAGAATTTTAACTTTTCTTTCAAAAAAGATATCTAACTCTGATCTCCTTTAACATTACATTTTGCCATTGACTTAGTTCACCTTTGTGTCCAGTATCATACCATTCTATAGATGAGGAAAATTAAGATGATCAGAATATGTTAGTTGTTCAGGGCACAAATATTAGTTGAATTAGCATGAAACCCAAAACTCTTTGACTCCAAATGTTCCTGCCAAAAGCATGATATTTCACAAATTGTTCCTTCTCTGCTCTGAGATGATGGCAATATCCAAGGCTTACTTTCACTTTGTATTGACCAAATGGATAGGAACCCTTTACAAGAAGGCTTGACCTTGCCTCTTGTTGGCTATCAATACCCATACCATTAATGAAATAAAGTGCATTCATATTCTCATCAAGGCAAATATGGTGAGCCTTGGTATGTGTAAAATAGTGTTTTGGGTAACATAATGAGAAATTCCTGTTTGACAAGTGGCCATCAAGAGTAATTAGAACAGCCAGACCCACCCAATTCAGAAGAAGACTGTGGTTTTGAGGGGGGGGGGTAGCCTAGAGAGAAGCCCAAATAAGTTCTTTATAGCAAATCAGAAAAGCCTCTAAATCTCTTGTGTTTTTTCTCCTGATGGCATATCCCTGCCCACGTGCCATTGGACTAATCCTACAGTGAAAGGAAACTGCTCTTAGAAAACCAGTCTGTTTAAAGTATCCTAGTCTATATTTCCCATTGCTCAGGTTGGTATGGGAATCCTTTCTTTCTTAGATGGTCAGAGTAGGTGGGCTAGACTGAGGCTATTTCAATTCATTTAAAACAACAAAATAGGTGATTAAGAAATCCATGAGGAGCGAGATCACCAGGGCCTAACAGAAACACATGAATGGAGAGCCAGCTCTTCCCAAATTGAATAATATTTTATGGGTTCCTACTTTTTCTATTTCATTTACCCCCCCCCCCCCCACACACACTTTCCTTGGCCTTTCTTGATGAGAGATCTTAGATTATAGTAAATTATCTGGAGTTCTTTTCTTTTGTGGATTCTTAGGGGCTGCACTCAGCACAGCTTCATTCCACTTAAACTAATGATCAACCTGCATTTATCTTGATGCCAAAAGCATTTTGCTGAACCTACAAAGACCCAGATTTGTCCCTGAGTGAGTCACCTCATGATCCCTTTTAATTCACGATAAACTATGAATGTATTTTAGGCTACTGACCATACTTTAACAGAACAAAACCTGTATGACCTTGGGCAAATCACTCTATTTCTCAGTCTCAATTTACACATCTGTAGAATGAGTTGATCCAGATGGCTTGTCTGATACCTTCTATCTCTAAATCTATGATTTTGTGAATTGATAGGGTTACAGCAGTCAGTCCCTGGTCACCAACTTTTGTGTGATGGTCTTTCTCGCTCTTAGCTTGCTGTGTTCTCCAACAACAGACTGGCAGTCTGTCACTATGATTATATTCAAAGCTTTTCAACTTGGTGGTCCTTCTTAAGCATCCTTCTTGGAGACGTCAGGATCACTCGGATGTAATGAGAAGGTACTTGAAAAAGTTAATGATTTATACAAAGGTAATGTTTCATAGCATTGTACATATTATTTCACTTCAAGTTCTCACAATAACCCTTTGAGGTAGGTCATGCAAGTATTTTCCTTATTTTATAGGTAAGAAGCCAGAGGCTTAAAGTGATAAAGTGATTTGACCAAGACTGAACAGGACATAGTTAGAACCAGGACTTGAATCTGGATCTCTTTTTAGCAATGTTTCCTAATGTTAGTTATATTTCCCAGGAAATCCCTTTCCTTTCTTTTCTCAGAGAGAGCAATTTTTTTTTGTTGTTGTTGTTGTCAAAATTTTTTTTTATTGTTTTTTGAATTTTACAATTTTTACCCTAATTTCGCTTCCCTCCTCCCATTCCCGCACAGAAGGCAGTCTGATAGTTTTTACATTGTTTCCATGCTATACACCCAATCAAAATTGAATGTGTTGAGAGAGAAATCATTCTTAAGGAAAAAATAAAATATAAGAGATAGAAAACTTACATAATTCATAAGATAACTTTTTTTAAAAATTAAAGGTGATAGTCTTTGTTTAAGCTCTGCAATTCTCTCTTTGGATATAGATGATATTCTCCATCACAGCTACCCTAAAATTGTCCCTGATTGTTGCACTGATAAAATGAGCAAGTCCATTAAGGTTGATCATCAGTTCCTTGTTCTTGTTATGGTGTACAATGTTCTTCTGGTTCAGCTTATCTTGCACAGCATTAGTTCATGCAAATCCAGGCTTCTCAGAGAGCAATTTTTTTTGTTTTGTTTCTGCAAGGCATTGGAGTCACATAGCTGTGTAATTATTAAGTGTCTGAGGCTAGATTTGAACTTGGGTCCCCCTGACTCCAGGGTTGGTGCTCTATTCACTGTGCCACCTAGCTGCCCCATAATTCTTTATAACATAAGAGAGAAGAAAAAAAATCTAAAGTAACCTACATATCAGAAACTCTAACATATTCCAAATCTGTAATTTCCTAAGTCTACAAAGAAGCAAGGTGGGGATGAATGAATAGGAAGAGAAGGTGCCTCTTGATATCTCTTCTTTAAGACCAAACTTAGTCATTCTAATTCTAAAGCATCCAGTTTCTTCTTCCCTCCTCATCCTCCCTCCTTCCTTTCACTTTACATTTTGTACTCATTGTGTGTATTGTTTTCCTTTTCTTGTTGACTTCTTTGTTCTAGTTCATATAAATCATATTAATTCTTATAGTAACAGCCTATTAAAGTTCAAATTTGTTTACCCATTTCTCAACTATTGGGTATCTACTGTTTTTAACTACTGTAAATATTTTAATGTTTAGGGCACTTCCCTTTTTATCTTTCAGCTTCCTTGGGTATATATTTTGTGAGATTTCTGGGCCAAAGAATATGGACATTATCATATTTTCTTAAGGTAGTTCCTAGTTATGGTGTAAAAATATTCTATTATGTTCATGTACCAAAATATTTTTACCCATTCTTCAATCAGTGAGCTTCTAGTTCTCTTCTCCTACAGAAAGTGCTACTATTAATATTCTGGTGCATGTCCTATGAGGGTAAGCAAATTATATATCTTCTCTTTTTATATTCCCTTTATTCATAAACATATCCCTTACTCCCTGCTTACTTGCGGAATTATCTCTTGTAAGAAAGAATTGGAAAATTAATTTGAGGGCAAAAAAGTGCATAACCAGCACCTCAACAGAATCTGATAATTCATAATCCCAAGTCTTAGTGAGGTTTTAAAGTTTATAACTCTGGATTTATAAATGCTACAAACTTACTCCCCAAAGTCGAAAGGTTATTTACTTATATTTTAAAAATAACAATAGAATTCTTATTCTAATT
Organism: Macrotis lagotis; assembly: GCF_037893015.1. Lineage (NCBI taxonomy): Eukaryota > Metazoa > Chordata > Mammalia > Peramelemorphia > Peramelidae > Macrotis > Macrotis lagotis. Next base: position 242,181,940 of record NC_133660.1, read on the forward strand.
CAATATAATCTTAGTCTTTTGGGCTGCACAAGAATCTGGTTGATTTTTGAACCTGGTAAAAACTTTAATCAGCTGCTGCAAAGTGACTAAAAGAATTGTATTTGTAATCTTAGTCATCCAAAGAATGATGTTTAGATGCATACAAGACTGTTTTAATATGACCCCACAAGAAAGAAACTTATGGAAAACAGATGGTGGCTGGCCAAGAGGACTGTTCTATCAGTCTGAAGAAAAACTGTCCAGAAAATGTTGCATGCATGGGACATGATGATGGGGTACCATCTTGGTTTTTTTTGTTTTTTTGTTTTTTGTTTCTTTAGGTGTTTTACAAGTTAAATGGGGTTAAGTGGCTAGGTAATTATTAAGTGTCTGATACCAGATTTGAGCCCAGGTACTCCTGACTCCAGGGCTGGTGCTTTATCCACCTCAAGACCTAGCCGCCCCAGGGTTGCCATCTTGTATAAATTAAAAGTTTATTATTCAAAATTCACAAAACTGTGTATAGGAATGAAATGGGTTTGTATACTTTAATTTTCATTTTTTTTTGAGTTTGTAGCTTCTCAAATTATTAGAAGCTTAGAACTGCATGAAGATATTTGGGACATGCTTTCTATGCTGTGTTTTGTACTGCAAAAAAAAAGAAAAGCTCATTTTTTTAAGACTCAAACTTCTTAGACCTTATAATTAATCAGTATTGGCACCAGTCTTCAATCTCATAAGTACAATACCTTTTCCAAATGCACACAGATTCGACATATGTATGTATGCATGCATGCATGCATGCATTCATGTATGTATAGTAATGCCCTTTTAAAAAAATATTGCATATTTTGAGTCAGGATATGAGAGAGCTGTGAACCAGAGAGCAGATATATAGGGTGATTTTGTGGAAAGAATGTTGGAGTTAGGAAGATGTCCAAATTCTGCCTCTCTTCCCAGCTGTGTGACTTTAGACAAGTCGGTGAACTGCTACCTGCCTGCCTCACTGCTCTCCCAGTGATGTGAGGATTCAATTAAATAATAATTGTAACATGCTTAGTACAATGCCTAGTCATAGAAAGGTCTATATAATGTTTTTTCCTTTACATGAATTTATTTCTATGCTCTTCTCTTAAAACATCCCTTCTTTTGTACATGCCCCCCCCAAGTTTAAATTGCTTTATAACAACTGATTTCTTGATTTGTTGCATGTTCTCTTCTCTGAAATTTGCCATGATTTTTAAAAGAGAAAATGAAAAGAACAACCAGTAAAAATTAAATAAATAATTGAGAAAGAAGAATGAAAAAAATGGGAAATGGAAATTCTCAGTTAATGCATTTATAAACAACAGAAATGATTTATATATAATATATTGATATTTTGTATCTTTATTTACATTATATAGATATATTAATATTTTCTAATGATACCTCCATTTAACCTCAATTTTTTTTTAGATTTTTGCAAGGCAAATGGGGTTAAAGTGACTTGCCCAAGGCCACACAGCTAGATAATAATTAAGTGTCTGAGGCCAGATTTTAATTCAGGGACTGCCCCTAACCTCAATTTCTTCATCTGCAAAACGGAAATAGTAAGAGCACCAAACTGCCAGGGTTGTTGTGAGGAAATGAGATGACAACAGTAAAGCACTTCTTTTTTTTAATACCCGGCATTTTGGTAGTGGAATTTAAATGTTAGCAGCTACTACTACTGCATGAATTAGCCATTGGATGCCAGAGAGAAAAGACCCTCCCTTTCTAATGTATCTAGAACTAGGGGACTAGTTGATTGTTTTGTAATACGGATTCATCCCAGTGGGTAAGGAAGGGTTATGATGGAGAGGATGAATTATGGTAGAGTGGAAAGAGCTGTGAGACTGGAAATAGCAGACCTGGGTTCAGGTGCTGGCTTGGATGCCAAGATGCTATGTGATCTTGGACAAATGAGCCTTTGTCCCTTCTAAAAATGGAAGTAACATATACATGACTCAGTCATGTCACAGGAGACTTCTTTGAAATAGTAATGTGCTTGTAGGTTACTCATTCATCCTTTCCGTGGGGTAGGGTGCTTCATACATCCTGCTCAAAGAGTGAGGAGTTTTGCAAGGCATGCTGACCACATGTCAGTAGGCTTGGTTTTAAAAATCAAAATATTGTATTTTTGTTTTGTCTTTTGTCTTCTTGGCTGAAACCTGGGTTCTTCTAAGGCTTCTATCATGTGCATTTAACCCCCACAATACCCAGGGTCATATGGGACACACAGTGAGCAAGTATTCAAAAGATCTTGTTTCTTAATTGAATGAAATAGCTGCTCTGGATAAGGAACTGTTTGCCCTGGGGCCAGGTTCACTGTAAGCAATGCATTGATGTATTGTCTATAAGATCAGAGGCTGGAAGGTCTACTTTGTACCTGTCTTTGTTCTCCTCTGAAAGAACTAAGTATAATTTCCTTTAAACCCTTCCTAGACCTGACTTCACCCTACCCCACTTCACCTCCACCATATGTTCAAAAGAAAATATTGCTATAACAATCTGACTCATATCTTTTAGAACTATGACAAGAGCTCAGTGTTTAAGAAGTTTGGGACCCATGATATATATCTATGTACACTTTAAGTTTAGTGAGATGAGCCATTAGTCAGAAATGGGGTGAGCCATTAGAGAAATCCAAGTGAATTCTGTGGTGTTTATGTGAATGTTGGGCCCAGAGCTGGAAGGGACTTTGGAATCATCTAGCACAGACTCCTCATTTTATAGAAGCAGAAACTGAGACACAGAGAAGTTGAGTTATTTGCCCAAGTCCACACAGTCAGTATTTGAATCCAGGGCTGACACTTCCTCCTATGCATTTCACTATAGCCATGAAGAAGAGAGCTCCCTTTTTGGAATGGGTTTGCAGTAAATTAGCCTGCTAAAGAATTGGAGGTTCTGGAGCTACTCCTGCTTTGTAATGTTCTGATAAAATGAGTATCAACATTAGTAACACCCAGCACACAGAACCTTGTAATTATCTCCGGAGTTTGTTAATTAGTGTGTTCTTTTCAAAGTGTATTTGGGTAATCCTCAGTGTTCTTCCTGATTACATGTTGTATGGACTGTATAAACAGTATATAGAAAAAGCCATTTAGAGCCTAACTGCTATTTAATTTGTCATTTTTACATTTCATGATAGTTACAATAGAAGAAACTCGAACAATGTCATTGTCCAGTAATTGCTGCATTTGGCGATTTCTATTTTCCTTCAGTTACCCAGCTCTCACAATGGCTGCTTTGATAGAAACAATAGGAGATATCAGTAGGGATCACCTGTTAGCATTTTCCCATTGCTAATTTAGTAATAATTTCTCCCTTCCCCCCCCAAACCTCAGGAAAAATGAACAGGGAGAACCTTATGGAGAGGGAGAAGGAAAGGAATAAGCATTATTAAACACCTACTGTTTATTAGAAATTTTGCAAATATTAGCTCACATGATCCTTACAACAAACCTGGGAGGGTGGCACTGTTATTATCCTAAATATTGCAGTGTAAACTTGAGTTCTACAAAGGTCAAGTGATCTGTCTAGGGTTACACAATTAGTAAATGTCTAAGAGTATATTTAAATTTAGATCTTTTTGACTTCAGACTCAGTCTTTTATCCCCTGAACTATCTTTTTTGGGACTTAGTGTTAGAAGAATAAGGTCTTTTTTTCAGTAAAAAAAAATGGTTTTTTTGGAGTCAGGAGGATGGGAGTTTGAATCCAGCATCAGATACTTACTTGTAACGACTGTGTGACCTTGGGCAAGTCATACCCTAATTGTCTCACATCCAGGACTATCTCCAGTTGTGCTGATTCATATCTGGCCACTTGACCCCAGATGGCTCTGGAGGAGAAACTGAGACTTGTGACTTAGCACAGCCCCCCCTCGCTGAGATCCAATTCATGTGCTTGTCATGGAATCACCCCCCTGATGTCATGGTCATCTTTGAGGAAGAATGACAAACATTATTTCAATACAAGAACAAACAAATGAGACTACTTTGAGAATCACATATGAAAGCCACAAATTTGTGAAGCAGGTTCAATACAACAAATGTGTATTAGTCACCAATGATGTGCCAGGGACTGAGGATATAAATATACCCATCACATTCATTCTCTCTCTCTCATTCCTTGTCCTCTAGAAGCTGTCATTATGTTCTGGGGGATGAGAGGCACAGACTACACATACAGGAAAAATTAATTAGAATACACACAAACTTATTTCCATGTGGAGGAAGTAGATGTAATAAGAAAGACAATTCATTAATAATAAAATGTAATTTGTAAAGGACAAAGTGGAAGTGATAGAGGAGAGGATGATGAGTGGAGAGAAGGGTTTGAATGTTGGATTCTCTCCTAGGACTATAACTATCCTGTTTGGTATAAGAAGTTGGAAATTGGGAGACATCTGTCTTATCTCACCACAGTTGACTCTACACAGTTGATTCTCTATACTAGTTTCCACTTTGGCAAAATGTTACCATTCCAAGTACAACAGACATAGGCAGCCACCATGCATCGCTGCAAGAGATCCTCAAAATTCTAGTGGAGCTGCTGAAACTCCGAGAGAAAAGCTCCATCTTTGGATCAGATCTAGGAGCTTTTTTTAATCATTAAATAAGTGCTCTGTATATCTATATCTATATATCTATAGATAGATGGATAGATGATGGATAGATATCTAGCACCGTGTTAGGCTATGAGAGTTAGCATCTGGATGTTATGGTGGGGAATCAGAAGCATAAGGCACAGGTCTTTGCCTCCAAGGCATTCTGGATGGTGAGACATATGTACATTATGATATGATAACATATGTACAAACATAAGCTTCTCATTTGCCAGATTAATTAGGCTTACCAAGTCACAGTTTTCTTCCCAGAATGGGACAGCTTGGCTCTCCTGGCTTAACTTAGATAGCTCATCCAAAACAGAACTCATTATCTTTCCCCTCAAACCCACTCCAGACAGAGTTATTTCTTGGGGTGGGGGGGATGGGACCACTTTGTTTCTTGGTAGATTTACAACCTCATTCACATTCAACTCTTCTTCCTTCTCCTCTTCCATCATGCCTAATCAATGACCTAACCTTGTCCATTCTTCCTCCACAACACCTTTTGCCACTTCTCCTATCATGGGTACTTCTTTGCCTCAGACTCTTAGCCATTCTCACCCAAATGATTGTAATAGCCTTCTAATTGGTCTTCTGCCTCAATTCTCTGCCCTCTCCAAACAATTCTCTATATAGATGCCAACATATTTTGTTGTTGTTTCTGTAACTTTGGTGCCCAGCATATGATGCCTTAGGACAGTTAGAAATAAAACTAAAAAAAAGAAAGAAATGCTGCATTAATCAATCAATTAGTGCTCTTAGAGGCATAAGATCTGGTGAAGTTCTTTAGAGCTGTTTTTTTTCCTTCATATCATTTTGTTAATGTCAGACATGAATGTAAAACATTGTGAGAATATAATCAAAACCTCAGTTTCAGTTAGAAATTGCTAGAAGAGTCCTTAAAAGCCATCTCTTCCACTATCCCCACCTACTTTCCTGCCACCCCATTTAATAGTTATTGAAACTGAACCCCATAAAGGTGAAAGAATTTGAATCTAGGTTCTATAACTCTGAACCTGATTCTTTACAAAATATATATGAGTTTGGTTTAGTATTAACTTAGTAAATTGACAAATCCATTTCAGCTTCACATTTTATTCCATTTTCAAATTCAGGAACAATAATAATAGCTCACTTTTCTATAGCATTCTAAAGTTCACAAGGTGTCAACCTGTCTCTCTGACTTTTGGAAGCACGAGGGTACATTCTGTCAATTGAGTTAGTTTATGTCTTTTATGTAAATGTCAGATTTCATCATTGTCATCATCATCTTCCTAGTGCATTGATTCCATACTGCCTCACTCACTCTACCTATCACATGTGAACCGGGAGTTCACATATGTCTCTCTCACCCCTTCCATGCACGCAGCCTATCTGGGGCTTCCTTCCACTCCCTCTCCATTGAACTGACTGTAAGAACTCTTCCTAGGCTAATCTGTTCTAGAGTCCTGTTCCATTCATGGAACCCATACCTCTGAGGCATGGTGAGGCTTGATCCTGAGAAGTTACTCTTGTTGCCATTGAAATGATCAGTAGCCCTCTCAGTGCTCAGACCCTCCATTAAATAAGACTCCGTTCCAGGAGAATTTGCTGATCAGGTTGTCAATCATAATTTCATTCTGCAGGAGTAAATTTGCCTTTTCACTCCTAATCCTTTTCCTTTAGTTCATCATATCTTGTCTTTGGGGGATGTCAGCCTGAAGTCATCTCACACTCCTGCTAAGAGGTGCCACAATTCGATTAGTGTTGAAAATTAGACATCACTCTGGTATTGGATTATAATTGATCCAGTTAGTTAAATATATGGTCCACCAGATTTTAGGTTTCCAATTAAATTGTACAACCCTTTTTCTCTGGAAAGTATAAATGTTTCAGTCATAGTGCCTATATTAAACTCTTTCTAATGTTTATATATTATACATATATATATATATATATATATATATATATATATTTGTCTTAGTATTGATGCTTTATGACTCCACATTTATTCAGACTAATGTCCCATGAAACAAATGGGGGAAAACCAAATATTCAAGAATTATCTCATAATTCAGAATTGAGAACTTTCCCAATGAAAGGAAGAAAATTGCACAAGGATTGTTGGGTTTCTACCCCATTCTCCCATCATGGGTGTATCTATGTTCGTCTATAGAAAAGATGGAGCATACCCTCTCTATCTGAAGAACTTGTTGGTTAGATTAGCAGACAGACAAGTAAGTGTGGAATAGAAATGGAATTTCTCAGACTCAGGTTTGAGTCTTTGTTACCATTGTAAATTGTTTAAACTCTCTGAGCTTTATTGTCCTCATCCCTAAGATAAAGAAAATATTTACACTACATTTCTTTTGAGTAACTGTAAGAAGAACACGCAGTAAAAGTGTGTTGGTGGTAATGATGCTGTTTGAGTGGGAACATTTGCTTCCACTCTTTTCTTTTGCCCATCAATCATTCTTCTCCACGCCTTCCTATTTTGGGAAGCCTGAAACCTCTTTGACTGCTTTTCCCTTGGATTTTTGATTAGTGACCCAAACCTAACTGAAGGAACATAGACCTTCCAGGAGAAGGAGGGAGTACCCTTATAGCCTTGAGAGTTAATTTGTATTCTCCCTTCCTCTTATTACTTATGGGGGTCCTACCTTTGTCTAACACTGATACACTTGTGTAATACTTGGCTATACTTGTGCTTTAATACTGTGGCCTACTCATTTTCCCTTGCAATTTCCCCCTTGTCTTGAGATTGGGAGTCACAGTGGCAGGTTGTTATTTCCTAATTGTCTCCTCCTTGTCACACTTAACATAGTGTTCTACTTTCAGTGGGTGTGTAATTAGTACTTGATGATGGACTTCTCATTCTTTCTTTGTCCTTTGTTCTCCAAGATGATCATGACCTCAGGAAGGTGATGTCATGACTTGCTAGTGAATTGTATTTAAGAGACAGAGGGCTGTGCAGTCACTAGCATCACTCTTTTTCTTTGGAGCTGTTTGTTGAGCCATTCCCCAATTATCTTAAGAAGTGATCTGAAGCCATCTCTAGTTGTTCTGATAGTCTTTTATTAGATATAATAAGCATGCAGACTACTTTAAGTGGTCTGGCATATATCTGGTATGTATAATGAACAACCAGGTGGCTCCAGAATGCATCTTCCCAAGTTCAAATCCTGCCTCAGCCACTTACTAGTTGTGTGACGTTGGGCAAGTCACTTCATCCTGTTTGCCTCAGTTTTTTCATCTGTTAAAATGAACTGAAGAAGAAAATGGCAAACCATTCTACTATTGTTGCCAAAAAAAGAAAACCCCAAATGGAGTCACACAAAGAGTCAGACTTGACTGAAAAAACAACTGAAGTAAATAATATAAAAAACAAATCCTCAGCATATTCGTGGGAAACTAATTTCTCAGTATTGTTGTCCTTCAGGACTCATGAATGTTTTCTTTGAACAGCACCTGAAGGGTTTGCTGACTAGCATGGTTTTTCCATTAGTTGAACACTTTTTTGTGGTGTAAGAAACAGATGAAAAGACAGTATTTTCCACCTTGACTCACATGAATTTGGTAAGAATAATTGAGCTATACCTAGATCATTTTATCCTTTATGACAGCTCTGTGAAATGGATTGTTCTAATATCATCTTTTCTTTTTATAGGAGAGAAATTGAGGCTCTAGGAATTTAAGAGACTAGCTGATAATCACCCGATTCTTCAGGCTTAAAGCTGAGTCTCAATGCTGGATCTTTGGCTTCATGTCCATTGTTCTTTTGCCTTATACTATATTTCCATTCATAATAAATTCCAAGGCTGATTCCTAGGCAGATGGAGTTTTTTTCCCTTACTAGGTTATGCAGTAATATTTTTATGTGTCAGAAAAATTTTCCCTAGTAACTGGACTACCATATATATGCTTGCTTACTGCCATGAATCTATAGCAGTAATTTGTGCTATTGGAAAGGACAACCCAGTTTAAAATTGTTTAGTTCTACTAGCAATTCGAAAGAGCAGGAAGGTGCCAAAGTGAATAGAATACTGTTTCTAGTGTTAGGAAGACCTAAGTTCAAAGGTAACTTCAGAGACTTACTAGCTGATTGGCTTTGGCCTCAGTTTCCTCTAAAATAGGGTAATAATGAGAGGTACTTTCCAGGGTTGCTGTGAGGATAATGCAAAATGATGTCAGTAAAGCACTCTGCTAGTCATAAAGAACTAAATAAATGCCAGTGATGATGAGGGTGAGGACAGTGATGACGATGACAGGCTCCACACCTACCTAAGACTACTATGTTGCCATGAGAATGAGACCTGTGAGCATCTCTGACCTCACCGAGGCCTGACCCATATTTTGTCTGCCTTTCTTATTCGGCCAGAGTTGATGTAGACCCGGCCAATAAAAAAAGTGAGTGAACAAAAATGACATTTCCTGTAGAGTGAAAATAACTGTTGGTGAATTTGGAGGCTGCTAGATAGAAGGACTGGGAGGTGGGCAGGATGCTTGTAAAATGCTTTGAATCCCCAGGGCTTGTGGCCCCTGCACCCCCACAGATGGTAGAATATGAAGCTGGGATATTACCCCACAAAGGAGAAATTTTCCTGGCCCAGGGACACTGGCTTCCCAAGGATGCTCATTTGCATTCTTCATATAGTAGCCCAGGACTCAGACAATTGGATCACTGTGTGTCCCAGGGCTGCAAAGCCTTTGGATGTCACTTGATTGAGCTGTGTCTCCGAGTTGTTCTTTATCTCCTTATTTTAGGGCTTATACAGCAGACATTCTAGTCAATTAGCTTCTTGTCTTGCAAACTGGGAGCTGCTGTTCCAGGCCCAAGTTACAAGGGTGTGTCCCAGGGACAAGCAGCAGATCTCGGTCTTCTCCCTTTCCCCCGCAGTGTGGGGGCTGTCTGGTTTCAAGTTACACGGTTTTATTGGCTCCTCTTGGGCCAACCTTGGTTTCAAAAAGCTCATGTCTCCAAGTGGAACCTCTTAAAGGTGCAGTGTCTCTCATTTCATAAACTCGGAAGCCGGGGGTAGGAATGCACCCAAACCCAAGTGTTGCTAGGCTTGAGTTGGCTTTTTGAACAAACCCAGCATCCCCTGGGCTTCAGGTGCCAAGCCCTACTGAGGAGGGATTGGGTGAGTTTTAAATAAACCAAGCCATTAAAGATTTCTGACTATTTGCTTCAATTCTATATTTCCCATTCATAGGAAAATCCAAGGCTGCTCCCTGGGAAGGTGATTTTTTTTTCATTACACTTACTAGTTTATGCCATGATATTTTTACATTTCAAAATCACTTTCCCTTTTTTCTCCTGGTTTCTCCTTCTCTGGCTTTTCTTCTCTGCTATTCCAAGCTTATCCCTTAGAGAGTAATGAGGTCATGGCTTTGTTTAGAGAGCCTCTGGAGGGTGTCCTTTGCTGAGAACTGATTTTTGAGGCTCAAAACAGCAAGGAACAATTGTTCTTCAAAGATTCAAAAAAGCCACGGCCTTTTTTATGTGTCTCACTTGAACTTCAACACCCTATGAGCTGGAGGCTTCCTTGTATCATTATACCCATTTTACAGATGAAGAAATTGCAATAATCAATTCAATGGCTTGTCTCCAGCTTGCATACCTGGTCATTGGGCAAGGTATAATTTGAAGTTAAGTCTTACTGACTCTGAGTCTCATATGCTAAACCATGCTGCCTCTCCTTACCTTACTGAACTCTGTGACAGTCTGTTTCCTTACCTATAAAATAATAATGTGGCCAATATTTATATGATACCTCCAAGGGATCAAACACTGTGATAAGCTCTTTATAAATATTATCTCATTTGATCTTCATAACAACTCTGGGAGGTAGGTACTCTTGTGATACCTGTTTAATAGATGAGGAAACTGAGACAAAAAAATAAATGATTTGTGCCCAGGGTCACAAAGCTGAGTGTTTATGATGGAATTTGGACTTCCTGATTCCAGGTGCCTAGCTTGACAGAGACATAGAATCTGAGTGGAAAAGTGACTTTGAGACTCTAATCCAAATCCCTATCTAATCCAAATTCTCTTTATAATGACCAAGTGTCGTCTTGCCTTTACTTTCAAGACTTCCACAGAAGGGAGCCCACTGTATTGGGTCAGAAAATGGAGTTTTCCTTTGTATGGAGCCTAAAATTCTTCACTATTTCTCCCCCCGTTGCATTTACCTACCTTTTAAGTCAAACAAAATAATTCCAAACCATTTCCTTATAATATATTGAAATACATTTTTAAAAAACCAACAGAAAACCACAAGGCACTCTTAAGGCTGCTCATTGTGTAGGTTCACTGTGCCCAGGCAACCACATCATTTTACAACATATTGCCTTCCTTTGGGTAGGTTTTCATGGTCCTGGAATCACCAGACTAGAAAAGAGAAAGAAAAAGTTACTGCCTCAGTCATCTTGTACTTCTACTTTTTTCTTGATCTGTCTACTTCATGACCATGGCTGCTGGGTGTTTTTATTTTATAAACATAAACTATAAAATTCAATCAGACAAGGATCTGCTAGATTTAGTTTCAAGGAAACCTATCATTCATACTTTTTGGATATTATCCTGTTTTTCAGAATGCAATGGTGGTCATAGTTCACCCATGACATAGTACTTCCCAGTTTTTTACTTTTTTAATAAAACAAGTTCATAAGGTTCATCATGCAAGTGAGATAACAGTTAAGTATTTCCTAAGCCCAGTTCTCTTTGTAGTCCATATGCCTCCATGATACGTTTGGTGCTTGTCCAAGAGGAATGGTATCAACAGGTATACTGTTACATGCAAGCAATAGGATTATTCCAAAAAATTATGTTGGATTGGATTGGGAAATAAGATGTCAGTCTCCCATTTACAGGAAGAACATTTTGTTGATAGAATCTTAACTTACCCTAGGAAATGAAAGCTCCCAGGGTATCTTGCCATGATTCTACAGAAGCAATATTCTGAAAACTAGTGAGAGTGTGATGGGAACCATTGTCTATTAGCAGACAAACGCCTATTGATGGAAGGATAAGGCTTGCAACCATTTTTGGATGATTAGTGAGTTGAATACATCATTCATCAGATTTATAGACCTTTTTTTCATCAAACGAGTGTTGCCTTTTATGATATCTAGTCCCTTATATGAATCAGACTTTTTCATGTCCATTCATTAATGGAAATACTTTTCTTTGAGAGAAATAAGTAATCCTTCCTTTCCACAGTTACTCATCTTGTTTTCTGCTAGGGAAAGTGACCCTCATGTGAAGGACCCCACCTTGGGTCCTGGATTGTTGTTCCAAAGCAATCCCATACTATACACACACAGCATCCCCTGGTGGTAATGTCTAATAATGCCAATGTATCAGCCCACCCTCAGAGTAGCACCCTCAGTTTTGGTTAAAGATACACAACTATTATGTCAAGTGACATCTCTTCTTATGGGACAGTATACCTTCCTTTTTGTCTTGCCTTATGGCTTCTCATTATATGCTGAACTATGTCCTGATAGAGAATAGTTTGGCTTGTCATCAAGAGCTAGTTCTAGGTGTTGTGACTGTGAAACCCATTGACCATCCTAAGAACCATAACCCTCTTATGTGTCAGGTGCTATCAGTGAGACATGGATATTCCCACCCCTACTCCCCAAACTGTAGCTGCAGTTTTTAAAAAGTTAATTAAAGAATGCCACAAAAAATCAACTTACTTTAAGTGTATAGCTTTGATTTATTTTAACAGGACTATACATATTTAGGTCTTAATAAATATATTGAATTGGGGTGGCTAGGTGGTGCAGTGGATAAAGCACTTGGCCCTGCAGTCAGGAATACCTGGGTTCAAATCCGACCTCAGACACTTAATAATTACCTAGCTGTGTGGCCTTGGGCAAGCCACTTAACCCCATTTGCCTTGCAAAAAACTAAAAAAAAAAAACAACCCTAAATATATTGAGTTGAATTCTCCTTTACTTTTATGATTATTATTACATCATTTGCAACTTAAAAATATAATGTAGGCTTATCTCATGTCTAGTTAATGACAAGAACCATAGAATAAAACAATGCCAGAAGAATCAAAGTTAAGGAACAAACTAAAGCTACTGGAGTGGTCTATTCTGGCACAAGCAGACTATAAATATCATATGATTAAATAGGAATTTACATAAGGGGAAGCAGGTTAGATGGTATCTTTGGAGAAATATTAAAGAAAAAATTGGGCTGTTTATATACATATATGTACTTATATATGTTTATATATAGTGAAGGTGAGAGTTAACCAATCGTCTGCTGATTTTCACTGACCTATATACTATTAAGAAAATGCAGGGGTGGCTAGGTGGCGTAGTGGATAAAGCACTGGCCCTGGAGTCAGGAGTACCTGGGTTCAAATCCGGTCTCAGACACTTAATAATTACCTAGCTGTGTGGCCTTGGGCAAGCCACTTAACCCCGTTTGCCTTGCAACAACCTTAAAAAAAAAAGAAAAAGAAAAGAAAATGCAAGAAAGACTTATTTAAAAGACAGAATGAATGATAGCTGCACAGGATGACCAAGGATGGATGGATTGGGATCTGCATTTTTGGAGGAAGTTCCATATTGGTAAAAAATCAGAATTCATTGGAATTTTTGAAAATTTTGAGAGAAAGTAAGAAAAGGAATGTTGAAAAAGAATCAGAAGAAGAAAAGTGGGGGATAATTGGGGAGGATAAAAATGATTCAAGCTAAGCAATCTCCCCCTCTCTGAATTTCCTTGTTTCTCTTGCCTATCTCTTCTTTCTCCTTCCCTCTTCTTTCCTTCTTTCTTTTTGTTCCCTTCCTCTTCCCCCTTTTTTCATACTCTTTATGCCCCTTTCCATTATCTCTCTCTCTCTCTCTCTCTCTCTCTCTCTCTCTCTCTCTCTCTCTCTCTCTCTCTCTCTCCCCCCCTCCCTCCCTCCCTTTCTACCTTCTCTATCTCTGTCTCTGTCTCTGCCTTTCTCTAAATCTATGTCTTATACATTTAAACACACACACACAACAGGACTGACCATAAGCCAAATTAAATGGGGAAGATATTTTAAAGTTGTCCTTCCTATTGTCCCTGAAATTATGTTCTTTCTCTTGCCCACAAAATGCAAGGTGATTCTGAGGTGCCCGCTTATGCTAAAAAAATTGCAGTTCAGGGTAACAGTTTTCTTATCTGTAAAATTAGTCTAATAATAGCACCCCAAAGTATAAGGATCCAGTGAGACCCTGTTTATAAAGTGCTTGGTATAAAGTAGTTCTTTAATACATGCTCATTCCCATCTCTTCCTTTCCTGCTTTTCTGTTTGCAGATTCAAATGGAGTCCATAGGAATTAGATTAATTGGCTGTTTGGGTGATTTTTTATAACCAGGTTGAGGAGAGCATTACCTTTATACATTGGTCTCTCTCTTTTGGCCTGTTTACATTAAAAGAGTTAATTGTTGCTTTGTTTTGTTTTTTCCTTTGCAACATCTTTTCCCAACACTCACCATTAAATTGCACTGTCCTGGCAAAGAATGCTATCTTTGAAATAAGACCTCTGGGGGCTGAGTCCTAGTTAGAATACTCTTTCATTATGAGGCCATGGGTAGGGCCAGTAACTCAAATGAGTTGTCTCATCTACAAAATCTACAACCACAGCATAGTTGTCAGGAAATTACTTGTGAGTTTATAGCCTCATTGCTTTAGAGCTGTTAAGTGGCCATCTAATCTGACTTCTTCAGTTAGAAAGGAATTCTGAGTCCTAGTAGGGAGCCAGTCAAGTTTCCTAGGGTCTCAGAGATAGTAAGTCAGTAAGTAAACACTATTAAGTTTTTGTTGTATGATTAAATTCTGGAGATAAAACGTGAGCCAAGAGGCAAACCTTACTCTCAGGAGGCACCTAGTCAAATGGGTGAGACAAAATGCAAAAACTATGTTCAAAGAAGTTATATAGGGGATAAATTGGAGAAAATCAACCAAGACTATAAATACAGTGGTCTTGGCAATGCAAGAAGCAGATAGGTGGCATAATGTATAAAGTCCCACACCTTCAAATCCATTTTTAGAAAGTTCCTGTATGATTCTGGGCAAGTCACTTAACCTCTGTTTGCCTCAGTTTTCTCATCTGTAAAATGAGCCAGAGAAGGAAGTGGTCAACCACTCCAGCAACTTTGCCAAGAAAACCAATGGAGTCACAGAGTCAGACACCACTGAAAAAGCATTAGGAAACCTTAAAGCAATGCTCACATATACTAAAATTGGAATGATACAGAGAAGATTAGCATGGCCCCTGCTCAAGGATGACATGCTAATTTGTGAAGGAATATATAAATGTTATTGTTGTCATTGTTATTCTCACTGCATGACTTCAAGTAGATCATCTTTGCTTTCCCAGACCCTGTTTGTATTTCTCCATCATTGTTTGGTCTGTAATCTTTAATTTCCAATTTTGGCTCCTCTGCATCCAAATCCAAGCATCTTTCTCCATCTTTAATGTTCCTTTAATTTCCAATCTTGGCTCCTCTGCATCCAAAATCCAAGCGTCTTTCTATCATGTGAGCCCTCAACACTTAGAAATTCCAAGTGTTTGAGTCAATTGACTCATTTTTTTAAAATACAGATACTAATAATTTTCCTTTTATTTGTGGAACACTTTATAGTTTACTGAGCTTCTACTCACCCACTCTGTCTTGGTCCTTTCAGTATCCCTGAGGACTTTGAGGCAGGTATAATTTTTCTCATTTTATAGATGAGATGCACCTAAGCTCTTTGAACCTATTTAATGACAGAACAAGGACTAGAATCAGATCCTCAGATTTCTTGTATTTTTTTCACTTCACTATCACACTTCTCCAATATTGCCTGAAGTTGATAAACTATCAGAGAAAATTGGTTGTCTTCTGAATCTGCCTGGCATCTGAATGTTTGCTTTTCATTTTTACTGATATCTTTTACCTTTGCATCTCTTTCATTTCCAAACATATTCCTCCCCTTGTCTCTTACTCAGTGAACAAAATTATCTAATATATTTCAACTGAATCTGGCAGAATGTGCAGTATTCTGTAATGCAAAGAAAAAGGAGGTACTTTTTCATGTCTCCATTTTGTGTCTAAACTATTTTTAATAAGTTGCTTTTCAGTACCAAGATAAGTAATTGTGGTATCAACAACATGTGTGTGTTATTAACTGATAAACATATGTCGGCATTCTTAAAGAACAGACCACCAAGAGAAAAATGTTATTTATAACTTTATTTATAATGATAATGAAGTTAGGAACACCCCATAGCTAGAAACATTTTTTATAACTTTATTTATATTTTAAACTGCCAGTCAAATTGAATAAGTTAGGAATACCCGATAGCTAGAAATAATTTAAAAAAAAAAGCCAGACCCCAAAATCCCAGTTGTCAGTCTGTTTCTATATCATCCCTGATACTTATTCCTACATTCAAGTCTCTTAAGACTCAAACAGTTCATATTTACTCAAGGACAGTGCTGATTAGCTGAGGAAGACTTGTCAGATGTCTACCCTGAAGGCAAAGAGGAATCCTTGTCATGAGTCTGGTAGGAATCAGATTGGTGGTTTGCTAGTAGATGGAGTTTGGTTACATTTATTGAGAAGTATAAATGTCATTAGAGTTTTGTACTAGCACAAACAATAATACATTGCCTATATGTGAATAAGGGGGACTGTAAAAATTCCCAGTACCATGCCCTTCCTATGGCAATATATCATTCCCTATGCCCAATCTCTGCCTATTTAATATATATTCTTTAAGATCCAGTTCAAAAAGGTAATTCACTTTTATAAAACATTTCCCCCTCCCCCCCTTCACTCTGAAGTGATCTCTCCCTTTCTTGAGCAAAGGTGATTTCTTGTACATAATAGAGGTATGGATTCTACTTCTTCATAATTTGAGGCTTGTACATCTTGGATATGCACAATTTGAGGCTTATGCAACATAGATACTAAAAGGAAGCATTGCTGGTCATTTGCCTATCACATAAAACATAGATTATAATTGAAGGGAAACATCACCACAAGTGACAGTTCTCTGTGTTGTTGACAAAACCCACTCACTGCAAGAATTTAACTAGTCTCACTTGAGAGTGGTTAGTGTCCACATTTTCTTCTTTATTGTCAAGCAAATATCTCCTTCTGAATGGTATAAAATGTGCTGATGATCCTGTTTCTTTTCAGTTTTTATACTTGACATCTGTAGCTTTCTAATCTGTTGGCTCAAGGTTTTCATGATGATGCTATCTCCTGGTTCCCCTTCCTGTAAAATTCTGTCAACCTCCCTTCATCCTGGATTCAATTAATTCCAGGTTTCCCTATTACTTTTGATCAAATTGTGGCATTTAAAGTTCCTCATATTTCAATCCCCACCTCATCAGTCTTTTTATATTTGGTTTCTCTCCATATAGTTTTCCAATATGACATTCTGTCTCCTAACCTTTACCCTAGCTATCTCCCCATTCCTGAAATGCTTGCCTTCCTCACTTTAGCTTAGTGTATTGTTAGGTATTTATGTTAGAATAGCTTACTTCCTTCAAGATTCTCCTTGACTCATCTCCCCATCTCAGATTTCCTTCCATCTCCATTGTCTATATCTTAATAGATACTTTATATATTTTACGCTTCAGTCACCTTGCATTAAAAGGTGAGGACCTTGAAGCCAATGGCTATATTTGCATTTCTTTATTTTCCCAGGGCTTCTCACATAGTAAATAGTTAATAAATATTTGTTGACTGCCCAATCAGTGGTTCATCCCCTCCTCATCATTCTCTCTTTTCACCTATCCATCCACAAAAAAGTTCAAGGCTTCTTGGACTAATCATTAATAACTATTGTTGGCAGAGCTCAAGATTTTCCTCTTGACACCTCAGTTCTTTTTAAAGATCCCAAATGCTCAAGCTGAATAAAAGTAGCCTTTTGCACCCTATTAAAATGTAAGAACGTTTTGATTCTTGGTGTATGCTCAAGTGAGCGGATCATGAAAGCATTACCTTGTGCCAAGGACATGATGCGGTGCACGCCTTCCTTCTTAACAACTAAGACGAAGTTTGACTTTTCATTTACACGTCCTGCCAATCGCTAACAAGTTTCCATCTCGTTCAAACACCAGATTGATCCCAAGAAATTGAAAATATTGATTTAACCCTCTGTCTGATTTGTACTGTAGGCACCTGCCAGTGCAGTCTTAGCACATTACAATTGCTTGTCTGTAATTCCTCAGGGGACCACTAATAACTACCACATCTGTCTTTTCATCTTCTGAAATTATGCTAGCAGTTGTCCAAGTCAATTGTGATTCATTTGATACCGCTCTCCTTCAAGATGTATTGCAACCAAATAGACTTGCTCACCAGTAATATATCTGATGACATAGTTAGTTCTAGTTAATTGACAGAATGATTCAGGCTTTTGTGGATGGCATTAATTGGTCCCTGGTGTCCATGCAATAATTGACCAGACAGAGTAGGCAACATTAGCTCCTCATCCAGTCCAGAGAGCTATGAGATGAGGTAAATGTGGTGCAAATTACAAAATGTCTCTTTTTCTAATCAAGTCTGCTATCAGCGAGAGAAATGAAAGATTAGATTCGAGGATGCAGAAAGTTTAAATAATAAGTCTTGTATTTTGGCTCTTGGAAGTGGGCACATATACAGATACTGACCAAGACTAGTCCTCCAAGGAAACCTGTTGCCAGAAGTCCTTCCCTGCTGTCCTTTTTCCTCTTCTCAGAGAAAACCAAAACCAAAATCTTCCATAATTTTTAGTTTATCCTTGTGTGAAAATGATTTTGTTGCAAAGATGACATCTTTTGTTGGGAAGTTTGGATGAATAAAAAACTGCAGTTGAGAAGGGGGGGGGCAGATTTTTGGTTCCCTAAGAATGAGGTCCATTTGGCCTTTTAGTGATCAGTGAATTTTCATTTTGGATGTAAGCTGCATTGGGGAAAGGGCTGCTGGCCCTAATCATTGTACCCCCTGCAACTGGTACAATATCAGAAACTTATAAATGCTTTTTTGAAGTACAGCTGATGTATTGGGGGGTGGGTTGAACAATCTCCTGTCAGAGATTTCAGTTCAACATACATTAATCACATACTTTATGCAAAGCAGCATGCCAGACCTTGGAAGATAGGCAGTATTGATAAGAGATGATAGACATTTTTGTGGGAGTTATTTCAGAGAAGTTTATTATCTGGAGAGATTGGTTGATTTGAATGAGATTCTAGATTCTAATGTATACAGTAAGCAGAAAAGCAAAGTGGATCTCAGGATAAAGGAAAAGGATCAACCATAATAAGGCAAAAAACTGGATTTCAGTTGCTTTCTATTTTTTAATACACTTTTCCCAAAGAATCAATGTCTGAGACAGTGAGTGAGAGTTTTTGTGTGTGTGTGTGTGTGTGTGTGTGTGTGTGTGTGTGTGTGTGTGTGGAGGGAGTTGTTTAGTCAAATGGACACACCTCTGAGAGTGAGCATCTGATTACTATGATTAAAAATTGTTTTTGTCCTTTAATAGAATCTTAGGACAACCTGCTACAGTGGAATCTGGGGTTAGATGACCTGGGTTTAACCCTTTGTTTTGCCATTAGTGATCTTGGGCAAGTCTTTTCAACTCTTAAGGCCTGTTTCCTCATCTATAAATTGAGAGGGTTAATGATGTTAGTGATTATGTTGATAGCTTGCATTTATAGTAATTACTACATACACAACACTTTACAAATATTATCCTCTTTGATTCAACAATCCGGGAGTTAGATACTATCATTATTTCTTTCTTTATTACAGGTAAGGAAAAAGAGGCAGAGGTTAAGTTAACTTGTCCAAGGTCACATAGCCATCATCTAAAGCTGGAATTGAACTCACATCTTCCTGACTCCAGGCACAGTGTTCTGTCTACTTAGCTACCTAGCTGGAAAACCTCCTTCTGTGGTGTTAAGATTGATTGTAGTAAGAATATAGTAGTAGAAGTAGCAGTAATAATAATAATAACAATAATAACAATAATAATAATAATAATCTACCTATTATACATGAGGAAATTGTGACTCTTGGAGGGTCAATGACTTGCAAACGATCACACCACTAGTAGTGGCAGAACTCAAGGCTAATAACTCAGAAATCAATCCTCTGGAGGCTGCATTCCTCTTCATAGTTTTCCATAGCTTTTCATCTTTACAGTTTAGTTTCATATCTTTATAAAATGAAATAGTTGTACTCTGAACTCCTTCCATGCTCTAAATCTTTGCCTTTTAACAAAATTGGTTTATTACCTAAGATTCCATAAAAGGGTTAGATGTCTGCCATTAGCCTCTTATGAAGGGAAGGTTCAGTATTTCAGCCATCGTATTGGCTTGAATTTTATTAACAATCCATTGAACTAATATAATTCAAAGTTCAGAATAAGTGTAGGAGATGAGGTGTCTTGGCTAGGGGCTTATGTTGCCAATTGAGTAGAATTCAGTCCATCCTCTAAACATTGGTCAGTGACCTGTTGAGCAGAAAGAACTGCCAGAACTCTTGATTGCTCAATTCATAATCCCTTTGGGGGGAAAATATTCTTAATTAGTCATTTTGAGATATCAGAAGCTTACAAACTAAAGGTCAACTTCTTTCAAAGGAAAAACAAACATGAGTTCCTTCGGTCCTTCTTGCTAAGTTGCTTAGTGCTATTTTCCATTTTATATTCTTAAATGTTCAGAGTTGGTTTACTGCTTTGTTTTCTTTGGGATGCAGAGGTGTTCAGATTCTCCTGGAATTGCAGATATTGCAATGGGAGGCCTTAGGGCAAAAAAGGACATAGTTCCTGGTGTTCCATGTGAAATGATCACAAAAAGGAAAATCCTCTGGAGAGTCACCAAAAAAAAAGCCCCAAACCAGAAAAGACTCCCCTCCTCCCCATACACTAGCCACTAATTCATAGCTTCTGTGTCGTCCTCTTTAAACTCTATGCAGTTACCAGTGATATGTTCTTGCTACATGCCTACAGTTAAAAGATGATTTTCTTTCTTTGTGATGCATTAGATGAATAGGAGTGATGTTATTACAAGGAATGAAACATTGCATTGACATATAGGTCTGTGTAATTTTGAAAGTTCTACTTTGGGTTTATCTGGAGGTAAGGGATATCTTGAATATGGGTTTGTTTACTTATGGTTGATATGTACCAATATCAACACAAAAATGAACTGAACAAATGAGTTCACATACTGTTCTTTATTTCCTCCCCACCCCAGCATATTTAAAAAATAAAATAAAATAAAATAAAGATATATGTACCCTTGAGGCAGACTCCATGGTAGCTCCTTTCTGCCTGTTGGATAGCTCCCTGGCTCCATATTCCCCATCCCCCATTGTATATATTACCCTTTCACTTCTCCATGCAGAGAGATTTGGATTAACAATTCCCTTTTTTCATAATAACTCTGGGAGAATTAAGAGTTAAATTCACATTCATATAGTCAGAAGAATTAATAATTCAATAGTCACTTTTCCTAATACTTAGATGAATTCTGTGGAGTTAGATGCAGCAGGTAATTTTTCTTGAATGGACTGTCTCCTTGGGTGGCTTCAGGGTGTCATGGAGTTACTAGAGGTATGCTACAGACACAGAAGGAGGTTGAGGAGGAGTTTAGAAATGGATCTAAGAAGGTGACATAACAGCCCTTCTGATTTCTAAATCCTGGTGAAGGGCAGGTCTTAGCTTTCCTCCCGATTTCTTTTCTTTTTTTGGTGTCTTGGTTACCTACTACTTGGGCTGATACCATTGACACACTACTTCGGCTACAGTAGTGTTTAAATAGGCTTATGTGGGTTGGCTGACCCAGTAACCTCCCCCATGTTTAATATTGTTTCTTGAAGTCATTCTGGGCTCTAAACACTTAACTACAAATGCACTTTGGGACCAATTGTAACTCCAAGAGTGCTTATACTGATAATCTTTTCTTAAATGATTTTTCTGTAAAAACCCACACACCTAACCTCCTCCCCACATGAACTCCTTCCTCCCTCACCCCCCAAACTCTGATAAGTTAGTGAGTGAAGGAAGGAGTTAGGTCCTGGGAGTAGGGTGACTATCTTTAAATAGCTGAAGGATTTTCACATAGATGAGTATAGATTTGTTCCCCAGAAGACAGATTTAGGAGTAGTGGGTGAAAGAAGCAAACAGGCAAATATATCTCCAAAGAGAAATAGGCTGTACACAAAAATTTTTCCTCTAGGTGTTTTCTTTCCCTATTAGATTATTGACTTCTTGGGCAGGAAATTCTACTTATTTGTATATTTATCCCTAAGGCTTACCAGAGCCCTTTGTGCAGAGTAAGTATGTAATAAATATCCACTTTTCTTCCCTCTCTTTTACTTTTTTCCTTTCATTTTTCTTTACTTCCTTCTTTCCTTCTTTTTTTCCTTCTTTCCCCATTATTTAGTAGAGAATGCATCTGATATGTAGCTTTTAATTTACAAAAGAATAGGGGGAATGATTTTAAAATATTTTTTAACAGAAAGATCATTTTGACAAGTGGAAATTTTTTTTAAAATCTGATTTTTACTTAAAGCTTAATGTATGTGGTTAGTTTTTGAAACCATAGCATTCATATATAGACATGAAGGTAGAAGAGTGAATGAAAAATGGGCATAAAAATCCCAGGAGGTTTCTAGGTAATAAGGCATCTCATTCTGTACCTAGGAAAGCTTGTACAGTTCACTTTTATTTAATATGATAAGGCCACACTATCTGTTCCATTTCCCCTCTAAAAGTGGTATACTAGCATCTGTTATAAAATAATAAGGAATTACCTTTCTTGTAGTCCATAAGCATTTTAAAAACTTTAACGATGTTGGATATTTTGCAATATAAATGTATTTTAGGTTAGTTTAATTCTAACTTGGATAATAGGACCAACTTGCCAATTTGTCAGCTGCCACATTGATCTTGGACCTGAAATCATTTCCTGCTAACAGCAGAGGCTATTTTTAAATTATAAGGAAAAGGTGAGTCTTGAACTCACAGTGAAGCCTTTGAGAATGAAGGAGCTTCTTAAAACTTGTCAGAAAACATTT
Organism: Macrotis lagotis; assembly: GCF_037893015.1. Taxonomy (NCBI): domain Eukaryota; kingdom Metazoa; phylum Chordata; class Mammalia; order Peramelemorphia; family Peramelidae; genus Macrotis; species Macrotis lagotis. Next base: position 242,204,591 of record NC_133660.1, read on the forward strand.
TTTGTACATTAACAAATGGTACCATAATTCTCTCCCCCAATCCCTCTATGTAAGCTATTAAAGTTTAAAATTGAAATAAGACTTAGGGTCATAATGTAATTCTGTTATTTGCTACTGTTTGCTTGACTTTTTTTTTTTGAGAAGGTACTATGTTGACGATTGTTTGTAATCATCAAAGCAACAGTATCTGAATAAAAAAATAGTGGTGTTCAGTGTGGCATTAAGTTCCTCAGCCTTTGGATTTATTTATAAAATGTGCTCAGTGTGTAAATGCAATTAAATTCAGTAGTTTTTCAGTTCCAAAGACATGGGCTTACATGTGGTTTTTGCTCAGTGCAGGGATTGTTCCAACTTGGAAGAGGAATATGTATTCATGTCACAAAGAGCTGCCCTATTGGATTCAGTTTCTACCAGGAGGAATCTCAGAACAGAGATGGATGGCTCTACTTCCCCCTCTGACCAGCCCCTTGCCGAGTCATGGAAAAATTTGCAATGATATATCTCTAACTGGAGCTGTTGATTTGAATCTGTGAAAAGATGAGTTTTTCTCCATCATTAAGAACTAAGTGAAATGTCAGCCGGCAATGGTACTGCTGTGCAAACCCCAGGCACTGCCCACACAACATTGTTTAAATGTTCTTAGCATAGGAGTGCCTTCTTCAGTCATGCCAGCCCATGACTCATGTCAGTGTAGACTTGCGTTGGTTATCATGCTGTGCTTTCAACTACAAAATGGTTTTTATCCCCGATAAGATTGTATGTTTGCTCTAGGATTCCAAACACTAGTTTTCACTTTATTTTGTATCTCCCCCCAGTGCCTAGGACTATGTATTACACATGGTAACTCCCTAATAAATGGTGAAAGAAGTCAGTATCTTAAAGAAAAATGGAGAATATTGAACTTGTCAGAAAATGTCTGAATTTTAAAATGGTAGCACTTAGTATTGGCATGGAAATGGTCACTTGTTATCAGGTGGTCTGGACTCTTCAACAAAAAAACCTTTTCAGTAAACTTAGAATATTTGCCATCACCACTTGTTATCATTGAGGACTGAGCAGCACACCCAGAAATACATTCAGGCTTCAAAAAAAAAAGTCATATTTCTTCTGATACTGTTCCCAAGGGGAGGACTTTGGGGCAAGTACATGAAACATCACAAGATGGATGTGCCTAGTCTGGTTGTGAAGTCCATAAACAAGACTTTATGACCTATACAAGGCCCATTGGTCAAAAGATAAAATTCTGGGTTTCAAAATTACTTGCTGAATATAAGATTAAAATAATAGAAATTGAATATTTGAATATAGTCAGTTATTCAATTGAAGCTGATATATATAGCCCAATTTATTACTTAGTTAAAAACTATTATTTTTGTTCTCTTTTTTGTTTATAGTACTGGATCTGGTATCAAAACACAGTCATCTTTAAATGGTGCTACAAATGAACATGTCTGCTTTTCCTTTCTTCTTTTTTCTTACTTTTATGAGAAAGCACCTCATTTCAAGATTAGCCCATCTAACTAAAGTTTTATAATTTTAGAGATCTCTCTGATCCTCCAACCTTTCCAAAGCTATAATTAAATCATTTCTAGATTGCTGGGTAAAGTGACTTATGAGTTCATTTTTTCCATCCTGTTCATAGACAATAAACATTTATTAAGTCCCTACTATTTGCTAGACACTGTGCTAGGGGCTAGGGATACAAATACAAATAAAAACAAAGACTGTCAAGTAAATGTAACGAAACTATTAAGATCAAGTGGGACTTTAATGAAGAGGTATGAAAGTAACTGCTAGATCTGTCTTCTGGGGACAAACATAACAAATCAAATTCCTCCTCCACACAAAAGCCCTTCCAACTATTTGAAGACTTATACTACCCGACCTTGAGTCCTCTCTTTGTAAAGCTGTGCATTCCGTAGCTATCGACTCTTAAATAAAAACTGGCAAAAATCAAGAAACAGCCACAAGCTTACATAAGACTTCATCGTGTCCTCCTTGCCCAGGAAATTCATTTTGGGGAAATTTCACTATGTAGCAGTAAGTGGAAGTTACAAAGAAGCAAATGCAGATTTGCTGTAATCTCAAAGTGAAATTTGATGTATAGAGAATCTCTGCAGGTAGAAGGGACCCAAGAGAATATATCTAGTCTAAACTTAATCAGTAAATCAGCAAACATTTAATAAACTCCTGCACTGTGTTGGGGATACAAAAACTGGCAAAAAGACAGTCCCTGTCCTCTAGGAACTTTCATCAACAACATTGCTAACAAGTGGTCACCATCAAACCTTCTCTTGAAGGTTTCTGTGATGATGTGAACCCATTTACTTCAACCAACTCATTCCCCTTTTGGGTAACTATTCTTGTCAGGGGCTTTTTTCTTCTACCAAGCCAAAATCTACCTCTCTCCATCCAATCTTCTTAATTCTGCCCTCTGTCTAGTAAAAATCCAGTCCATCTTTGAAATTATAACCTATCAAATGTTCAAAGGCCACAGTTAGTGTTTTGGGAAATGAAAGGAGTAGTTCAGATAATTTGCTTTCTGTCCCTACCACTCAATTCCCAGCCAAATGTAACCAATCCAGGGTCCATTGAGAGAATCTTAAAGCCCAGAAGAAAGTAAAAAGAAAGATAATCCTTAAGCAGAAAATCTATTTTTCTAGACCCTCATTAATAGAACTGGAGATACTGAAATTATCTTCTGAAGTTACCCTAGGAAATCTTACCTGGGCTTTCATCAACTTTGGTCTGCCCACCCTGCTGCATGGCAAGTGATGACTGATTGGTTCTCTCAGCATGAGAAGGCAACTCCTTTCAATCCTTGCCAGTTCTCTTGCCTCCTAACCACTCATTTCTCCATGGATGGCAGTATGACATAGTAGAAAAAAATATTGGATTTGTTGTTGAAATTCATGAGGTTAAATTAAGCTCTAACATCCATATAAGCTATGTGGTCTTGGGCTTACCTCTGTGATCTTCAATTTCTGTAAAAAGTTGAGGAAATCTATAAGTGATTGTCAGTGATACCCTAACCTCAAAATGCTGTTGCAAGAATTAAAGATTTTTATTTGTAAGAAGCACATCTGAACCATCACTGACTATAAAAGCATAAGCTAATAATATGACTGCAGGAAGGGGGGGAGATCAAGGGGTGGAGAATAATAGCCATTATATACTAAAGTTTATTTTGAACAGAACTGGATGATTGGGTAAATAAGGTATTACAACAAGCCTCTGTCTCTTCTACTTTGTTGGGGTCAGAAAAAAATAGTTGGTCTCCCTGGCCTCCAAAAAAAAGAGGACTTGGTGCCTTTTCAGGGCCTGAACCTCCCCAAGAGAGCAGGTCTCAAAGATAAGATCCCAGTTCAATGTTACATTTCATAATTTCAAGCCTGAGTGCTCCTTGCAGCTGTCATTATTAGGCAGCACCTGGAGAATTCATCAGATTATCAGACATGGCTGTCAGAATAGCAAAGGAATAAGTTGTTGCCTAACATCTGTTCTACATTGCAAAGGAACCTTTGGAGGTATTGGGTTTCCCCTCTTGGAGGTCTTCAAGCCAAATGGATAACCATTTGTCAGGTATACCATTCAAGACATTATCTTTCAGATAGAGATTGGACCAGATGGATGCTGAGGTTGCTTCCAACTCTGAAATTTTGTATTTCCTTGAACTTTTATGTGACTATATACATATATATATATTCGAATCCCAAGGAAAAAAATCCATCAAGAAGGGATTCTCCTCTAATATACTGATATCAAAAATTAGCAGACTTAGGTCCTAAACCATATATTAAACCATATATTAAATCATTATCTCTATATAGACTTGGAGAGTCTAAGATTTTGAAATATGCTTGAAGATCATCTGATTCAAAACCATCTTTTAAATAAAGATATTGACCAAAAAATGTCAGATGATTCACTTACAATAGAACTGGATTACAGAATACTAGATTTAGAGCTGGAAGGAACTTTAAAAGTATTTTGGGGCTAGAACTAGGGCCTCCTAACTCTAGAACATGCCCCTTTCTCTGTTAATAAGGCAAACTTTGGTTCCAGATCATAACTGCAGCCAAAAGAATGGTGATGCAAACCCTACTCCCACTTCTTTGTGTCTTCTTTCATTTCTTTTTTTTAAGGTTTTTGCAAGGCAAATGGGGTTAAGTGGCTTGCCCAAGGCCACACAGCTAGGTAATTATTAAGTGTCTGATGTCAGATTTGAACCCAGGTACTCCTGACTCCAGGGCCAGCGCTTTATCTACTGCGCTACCTAGCCTCCCCAAGGATGTAGTTTTTTTTTTTTAAAGAAACTTTCTTCTATGGATTTTCCTTTTCTAACTTATAGTATTTTACTTTATTTGTACATTCATCTGTTCTTACCAAGTTTAGAGTCAGAGTGGGGTTGAAATATATAAACATAAATCTTATTTAAAGACATAACAGCAGAGTTGTAATCATATCTTAGGAATAGCACCTTTCTCTTTTTACTCATTTTTCAGAGTTGACTATGAAGCAGCTTTTAAGGGAGGCATTAACTCAATGACTCTCAATAAGAATTGAACATAAGGGGAAATAGTGTAAAGGTCACTACATTTAGAATTAGGCAGCAGTGTTTGGGTCATCATTTTTGAGCCAGAAAGAATCTCAGGGTTGTTTTATCTAGCCCTCTCATTTGACAGGAAAATGAGACCTCTTATGGTTAAATGTCTCAGCTAAGGTCATATAGAGAGCAAGTGAAATTTTCATACAGAAATTCCTTTCTGCCCTTTTTCGGGAAATTTCTATATTTTTTTCGAACCCTGAGGGAAAAAAAAATTCATCAAGAAAGGATTCTCCTCTAAGAATAAATAGTTAGCAGTCATCATAGAGATGAAACTGGTTTCATTATACTGATAACAACTCAGGAGCAAGAGCAGAAAATGTTAAGACACGGAGTTGAATTTGAAGTCAGCATTTCAGGGAACCAGAATACAAGCCTCATAGGAGAGAAACAGTTATAATCTAATCTGTGGGTCTTGCTTTATAACTAAGGCCATTTTAGAAATATTTGTTCATGGTTGTGTCTACTGCTAACAGTGAATCATTCTTGGAAATAAATTGAATATTAATAAGATTATATGCATAGATGGAAGGAAAATGAATACATGTACAATGTCTGCTGTGTTTGACACTGCCAAGACTTCATAAATATTTCATTTGATTGTAGTATAGTCTATACAGATCGTTTGAGAGGTCTTCCAAGATATAAGTTTTGGGAGCAAAATAATTCTTTAAATTGTCAGTTTAAACCCATGATTCCTGCGATTACCAGGAAATCTGACTGTGAATGTTATTTGAATAATACTATGTAACATTCACTGGTATTTTCTAATATTTTGAATATTCACCAAAGGCTTTTATTCTTTGTAGATGTTACTATACTTAATATTTCCATTTATTAAACAATATTTTAAAATATCTATAATGATGAATAGAGAATATGAAGACTATTGGACATCATTTAAGACATAAATAAAATAAGTCAACTTGTCAGATATATTGGAAATCATGGATTTTTTAAATATCATTGTTTTATATCATTGAAACAAAGCATAATTGACTAACTTGGTCACTTATGGAAAGAGAAATATTATGTAATTGTGAGTTGTTAAATCAGCAGCTGAAGATTAAATAATTGATGCAAATCATCTAACAATCAAAGGAATTTTTAGATTTCTTTAGTGTTTCAGTTCATTTGACATTTGTTTTGTGTTAGTATTCCCTTTTAATGTTTTCTAGTATCAAATGTCTATATCAGGTAAAGATCATTTTCTATGTTGTTGAAACATTAGACTTATCAAAGTATATTGGTTCATAAAACTAATAAAAACATGGATGAATTATATTAAATTCTTATTTCTGAATATTAAATAGAAACTTATCCCTAGGGGTCACATTGACTTAAAAAAAACATAGTAATGTTATCTATGTTGCTTTTTGTTTTTATTTTGTTAATAGTTACATTTTAATCTGGTTAAAAGTGAGTTTGACACTTCTGTTCTAGATGATCAACATTCTTCAGGAAAGACTTGGATATGATAAAAAACCATACACTAGAACAATCACCTTTTGGCATTATAAGTGTGCACTAGGGATAGTGTTTTGGTTTGTGAGTTGATTTTTTTTTCCTAAAAAAAAATTATTGTAAACCCTCCCACAAATAAATGTCCTGAAACAAATTTTCTAATAAACACATAAAATCAATCCCTTCATTTTTAAAAGAAAAAACATAATGCAAATTTGGACAAAGCATTAGTAATTTTTTTGAAATCCCTTCTGAGACTCATTTCTGTCTGAATATATATCATTTTGTTTATTAATAATTAGATACAAGGGTGCTATCTTGATATTCTCTCACTTTCCACTCTTACATCTTTTTTTAATCCTCATTATTTTTAATGATACACTAATATATCTTATTGATATGCCATAATTTAGTCAGCCATCTGTCCAAATGTTGGATTTGTTCATTCTATTCTTCTCTGTTGTAAACAAAGCATCCACATTTATCTTGTACAGGCTAGCCTTTTTCTTCTTTTTAATAACTTTCTTTAGCTACACTAGGAGGATAACTGGGTTAGATGAGCTGATTAGCTTGGAATAACTGACCGTCTACTGGCCTCACAACATTATTATTGTTATTAAAGAAGCCCAATAAAGGATATCTATGGAAACCAGAGAGCAGAAGTTTAAATTCCTGACTGACATTCAAAGCTATACATTCTGATGTCACTATACCTTCTCCTGCTCAACTTTCACCATCAGTTATAGATAGTTGCTATAATTATAGCCCCTATAATATATATGCCCCTTTACAGATGAGGGAAAAGGAGATTAATCGACTTAGACTTTGTCCTATGCTGGCGTGCTTTCATGACTTCTCTCCTTCCATTTCCTTCTTTGCTGTATATTGAATCCCCAAAACATTATATAAGGATCCCTCAAATACCAGTTTTTCCTTAAAGCCTTGATTGACTGGTCAAGGTTGGTCACTCACCATAGAGTTGCTCAAGAGTTTGGTGACTTGCTCATGAGAAAGGATACAATGCAAGTTAGATCATCCTAGCATTAGGTAGAGCTGCTTCACACCCCTGTGTTTTATCAGTTCCTTGGTGTTGAATTATCTAAAGGATTTTTGAATCCAGTTGACATCATAGCCTTATTTAAAGTGTTTAACACCATGGACACTCCTCCCTTTCCCAGAATTGATATGGGTCTCAGATTTCTTGGACCTATTTATATAGTTACTCTTTAAACCATGTGCCAAAATCAATGAAGATTTAACAAAGTACGCCCACATATTTGCCTAAGAGCTAGTTTTGGAAGAAATCTGGGAAGAGGTTCTCTTGAGCTTTTAACATTGTTCCACCACTTTTTGTATCTGTTGAACCTAGTGACCTTTTGCTTCAAGTATTTTCTCCAGTACTAGAAATGCATCTTCTATACAAAACTGCTAAAGCATTTAGCAGATGTATGGTTTCTAAAACCCTTATTGACTGGTCCCTTCCTATCATTTCAATCTTGATTCGACTCCCATCCATATACTCTGCAATCTATCTACAATCATCTGTGAGCTGTTTCTAAGATACGACAGCCCATTTCTGGACTCTATGACTTTATACTGTCCATCCACTATTCCTGAAGTGCTCTACCCAAACATTGCCGCTTCCTTATTCCCCTTACTTCTTTTAAAACTCAGCTCAAATGCCACTTTCTGCAAGAGGCCATTGTCTCTAAAATAATTTTGTTATAAATAGAGTGAGAAAGGACCTAATTTAGATGTTTCTTGGTCTAACTATCTCTTAAGTTATTGGGGGGGGGGCTGAAGTGCAATGAGATCAAAGGATTTAATCATGGTGTCACAGAAAAAAACACAAGAGTCAGAATATGAACCCAGATTCTGACACTCCAGATCCACCCCTATTTCCACTGTCTTCATCGATTTGTTGACATGTTACAGTGAATTGTTTATTGCATTAAGACTCAAAGGTAGGGGTTCCAATCTTGCAATCTTGCCTTAGACTCTTGGTGAATCTAAGTGTACAATCCTACAGAAGTCCTCTTTGTGACTCAGTTTCCTCACCTGTAAAAAGAGGGGTTTGAACTCAGTGGCTTCTAAGATAAGGGCTTTGATTTAACTAAACTACAGAATACTAGAATGAAAACAAACTCCATACAAACTGGGAGATGGGGTTAAGACAAATAAAAGAAGTTACCTTACATAGTAAGGAGTGGACTTTTTTTTGCCCGTGAGGAAGGAAAAGATGATAATGTATCTAATTATGGACACTATTTAATAAAATCATAATTGATTAGTGGGACATTAGAGAGTTTCTGTGGGACACCTGTCCTTACAAGGTTGATGTCTTTGTGGGCATAAGATGTTAGAAGTAATAAACTAAGCTATCAGCTGAAATAGTTACTTTGATTTTGCCACTATTTTTGTTTAACTCCTTTCAGTATTTGTTTCTTATACTTTGTAGATCTCGATTACTAATTCATTACATTGATAAACCATAATCTATTGAATCTTTTTTTTCAGTGTAAGGTCCCAGATTTTTAGCTGGATGGAAACCTTACATATCTTGCTGCTTGTAGATTTTTGCAATAACAAATCAAATGCTGCTACAAAAATCTTTATATTCTGTCTAGCATGAAATTTAGTTAGTCAAATGTATGGTTATTTTTGCAGCTTTTAATTTGCCCTGCCAAATTACATTTCAGATTGAATGACCTATTTTACCACTAATCCTAACCCTGCCTCACCAAGTTGCTTATATTCTTTTAAAGTGAAATATTTCGACACAGCAATTCAACATTTTTATTTCTGCCTTTTTGATTATTAGGGATATATCAGGCATTCTCAAGTGATTTTTAATAACTAATGATGCCTCCTTTGTAAATTGATTATTCATATTCTCAGACTGTTGAATTTATAATTTTTGTTTTTAAACGAAATTATTCTCTTCTCATTGCTTCTATTGCACCTTGAAATTTGTAAAGGGAGAAAATGTTTCTTTCAATCACTTTTGGGGATAGATTTTCCAACAAATAGTTAAAGTTTATATATCTTTACATATCTTTACTTTGTTGTGGAGAGGACAGTGATTGATCATTGAAAAGAAATTATTCAATGAGCCTATGGTCCTTTATTTTCGAGACTTTAAATAAGTTTTTGATTTCCCCTCCCCTTGTCTCTATGTGTGTGTGTGTGTGTGTGTGTGTGTGTGTGTGTGTGTGTGTGTATCTTGTGTCTGTGTCTGTCTTCGTGTGTGACAAAGCAGATTTTGCTAAGCCTTCATTATTTTGTTTCTTTTCAAAGTATGTTCATGGGAAAGTATGTAAGTCTGTGATATTCTAAGATAACAAAAAATTAACTCTGGGTCAAAAAAAGAAAAGGATGACAAGGACTAGAGAAGATGGCAAAGATACCTATGTCATATCACACCAGGGCCCTCTTTTTTGATAAAAGGAACTTTGAAATGGGCGTGGGGAGGATTTTGCAAGGCAGTGGGGTTAAGTGACTTGCCCAAGGTCACACAGCTAGGTAATTATTAAGTGGCTGAGGACTGATTTGAACTCAAGTTCTCCTGACTCCAGGGCTGATGCTCTATCCACTGTGCCAACTATCCGCCCCTGAAAAGAGGAACTTTGGAAGTGAACCATATGTGAAGGCACATTTCTGTAAAGCATTATTAAGTTTATTGGAATGACCCACATAGCTGTCTGTGATGGTGCAATCAATGATTTCAGTTCTTTCTGTTTTGGTGAGAAAGGGGTCAAAATAACAGGTGGTTAGCATAGACTGTTTTGCTGTTGATTAAGATTAAGCTGTATCATACAAAGAAGACAGTTCCTCAGAGCTCCAAATACCATATCTAGGCATTATACCCACATACCTACAACATGTATATATAAACACATAAAGATACATTCATTACGTTTATGTTTATATATACATATGTATATACAAATATACATTAAAACACCTGTGTAAATACTAGATCATTTGTAGATTGGCCATTCCATGCTTCTGTCAGCAGGCAGGATCTGGGTCAATATAAAGGAAAGCTGATTTTAGGGTTTTTGAAGTCATGCAGTTAGTTTAAATCAGTCAGTCAACAAGCAAATAAAAAATAAACTAGACTTGAAAGAATTGAGATTTTAAGAATTCAGTGTTTCTATTGGACATATTGTTTAAAATTTTTAAAAACTTAACAACTCACTTAAAGTATTTTTAAAAGTTGTTTTGAGCTTAATGATCCTTTATTTTCCCTTCCAAAAACCTCAATGTGTTTTGAAATGGATGTTTATTAATCCCTGAATTGGGCTTTTCATTGAATGTTCCGGGTCCCATTTCCTAGTATGCCAGCCAGCCAAACCCTTTTGCAGATGAAGGGATCTCTATAAGATCTAAGTCCAAGTCTCTACTTCTGAAATCTGTTCTCTGGTTGTGACATGATTAGCATTGAAACAGCCTGTGCTTCTCAAGGTTTTAGGGTTTTTATTGAATTTCAATACATCAAATAGTATCCTGTGCAGGTTTACCTACTCTGATTAAGGAAGGCAAGTTAGTAAAGAAAGCTGCTGCGAAGATTAAACTCATGTTATAAATAGTATATATATATTCCTGTAATTAATGGCTAAATTGTAAAGAAACATTAGATATCTTAATTGTTTAATCAAAATAGGCTCTGGTTCTGATTTTCTTTTCCATTAAGATTTAGTAACTTTTAATGGGGGCAGCTAGCCAGGTGGTACAATGGATAGAACAGTGGTCCTAGAGTCAGGAGGACCTAAATTCAAATCCAATCTCAGACCCTTAATCATTGCCTAGCTCTGTGACCTTGGGCAAGTCACTTAACCTCATTTTTTCTCAAAGATACTTTTTTTTGTTTTGTTGGCTGTGCTAGAATATTGAACTTTCATCTATCTGTCCTTCAACTGAAATGGTTCTCAAGCAAGACCCATCTGAAAGATGAAATATTACTTGTTTGCTTGCTACTTATAATCTCAGTTATGTCTTTCCAGAGTTGTTACTACTTACTGAGATCTTTTAGTGATATAACCAGAATGAAGATAGTGTGAATAAGAAAGAATTGTGTCACATGACATTTCTCATGCATTGACTAGCATACATCTCTAGGCTGAGGTCACAGAAACTGGTATTTAGTGCCAATCCCTATCCTTTCTCCCTTTTTGGTTTGTATTGGAATCATTGCTGAGGGTTGCCTGCCTTCTTAGTAGAGGAAAGTACCCCAGCTTGTGTGCTTCACTTCTCCCCCCTCCCCTCCCCTCCCCGATTTTGCATTATTGAGGAATGATCCTATATGAGAAATCAGAAAGATACAGTACAAGCATGAATTATTTAAGAAATAGTTGTTTTTCCCCTCACAGAAAAGAAAATATTAAACTAAAAAACAATCAGTGAATGGTTAGAACAAAATTCAGTAGCATCATTCCAGGTATACAGTCCTGGTGTGAGGATAATCACTGAGTACAGTTTGATCACTTTGAAACTGTCTTGGTCTCTTCAGTGGGGGTGGGGGTGTTATGTTTACATGTCTGCCTGGCCCTTTCTGGGTACCCCCTCCCCACCCCACTTGCACTCCCTGCCTGTCTGTCTCTGCTGGCTCTGCTGTCTCATTGCTTTAGTGCTCAAGAACAATGACATGGCAACTACCTTTTGAAGTCTTACCCAGAACCTTGTACCAGAAAAAAGAAAACACAAATGGGAGGCAGCTCCACCCATTCTAGTCACAAGCTTGTGATTGAGTTCAGGGATTAGACACATTTGTCCTCTTCAGCCTGATGTTCTAAATGATCCAGGTACAGTCTTTCCCCTCTGAAAAAAAAGGGAGACCTGAGGGGCAGAGATTGCCCCACAGGATGTGCCAGTTCAGTAGCCAATTAAAAGACTTTTTCACAGTATGACTCTCTCCCATATCCCTAGTCACCATATTAATGAGAATTAATAAAAAGATACCTGTAGTTGCCCAGAAGGGAAAGGGGGAAAAAGGAGTTCCTCTATCGCTCAGGCCCAGTTCCTTGGATTCCTATTGAGCCCCTAATGGTTGCTCTATGTGAATCACTTGATTTTACTTATTGAAGCTCACAACTAGAGGAAAAAACAAAAGAGTGGCACTGAAGAGAGGAATGAAAACCTATTTGTAACCCTTGGAAAGTGTATTTCACACTCTCCCTGCATCTTTGCTACAGTTGTTTGGTTAGATTATAAACTGTCTTAGGTCTAAATTTCTATAGCCTGCTTTTCTCTAATTCTGCTTGCTTCCTAGTTGGGAACTCTTGACATTTATTAATTATAGTATTTTTCTTTAGCATAACTTATGGATGAGATTTTGTAGTATTGATAGGAAATATTTTCCAAGAAATTCCCAGGTAATCCAGCCATATCAATTATCTCAGCTTTTTCCTTCTCCCATATCACAATATCTAGGAAATTGAGAATGAATGTTTTATCATAAAATGATCAAGCAACAAATATTTATTAAGTGCCTATTATATGCTTGTGACCATTCTAAGCACTGGGGAACACAAATTGAGGCAAAAGACAATCCTTGCCCTCAAGAAGCTCATTCTAGTGGGAGAAACGATAGATGGACAAATATATACAAACAGGCTATGCATTCAGGATCATTGCTACAGTTAATTCCTAGTTCTTATGACCATTTTTAAGAGTCCTTCAGATGTCTACCCCTATTTGTACAGATTTTCTGTCCCCATATATGAGTTGCTTTCTAGATTACAGTCCAGAAGTTCATTTTATTTTATTTGCAAGGCAATGGGGTTAAGTGGCTTGCCCAAGGCCACAATTATTAAATGTCTGAGGCTGGATTTGAACTCAGGTACTACTGACTCCAGGGCCGGTGCTCTATCCACTGTGCCACCTAAGCTGCCCCAAGTCCAGAAATTTAAATAATTCCTTGTACCATCTTGGAAACAAAGCATTTTATTCTTGGTACCCGATGTATATGGGGGTAGACTTTCTGTTTCATTTAGAAAGGAAGAGGGAAGAACGCTTATTAGAGAGTCTTATTTGATATCCATGGAAGGTCAACTCTACTTGTCTGGTTCTCTTAGTAAGTACTTAATTTTTTTTTCTAAAGTAGTGAAAAGACTGCAAAGAGAAGTTCTTGTTCTCTGAAGTCCTGAGAATCTCTGTTTCTGGGCTGAGTAGTAGAATCCATCGCCTTGGTTCTAGGGATGGATAACACTAATAAATAGCTTGCTCCTTTAGAGAGAATCTGAGTTGAAAGTTTCCTTACACTCTCTCACTGAGTTCAGAAGTGTTCAACTTGAACTTTGTCACACTCTGAGGTACCCCCAACATGACACTAAAATGAAACACCTCCAAACAAATGGCTCTAAACCATCTGAATTTTTCTGAAAACATCCAAGATGTATAGGAACATTTGAAACCATCATCTGCTGCAATGTTTTTTATCTGACTAATTTAAAAAAAAACTTTTATAATGCAAATGATGATTTTAAGCCCTTTAAGTCATCAATCATGCTGGACAGGTTTTATTGTCTCCCTTTGGAAAGGCTTTGGGCCAAGTCAGACTCTTTATACTGTCCTTGGCCAGGATAGCTCTGTAAAACCCAAACCTTTTTGTTAAGTGGGAGTGCTACAGAGAATCTAAGGCCTAAAGGTAAGACAGCCAGCTCCCAAAGTCACTCTGATTAGGAAAGAGAACCCGTGTCTTGCCAGATTACCAGTATCTGAGTTCTAAAGGAGGAAGAGAAAGTACAGCTGATCCTTCAGAGGAAGACTTGGCCAAGTTGATGCCATGGGCCTTTCTCCCCCCTCCCTCCTCACCCCCCCTCTTTTCTCTGACTGGGTATTTCAAGGACTAAGGATTTTAGTCTGTTGGGTTTTTTTAATGCATTTTTGTGGATGTAATAAAATACTGTTTATAGCAGGCTACAAAGTAAGTAATTACAACGTGGCAAATGAAATTCAATATAGCTTTGTCGCGGTTTTTGAATTTTAATTAAACCAGGCTTAGAGTAAATTATAAATGCTGCTGCTTTTGTTGTGACAAGTGACATTGACAAATATTAATCTAATGGATTGTTATTCATAGATGTTAAATGCCTTCCATACTGTGCAGTCTTTTTTTTTCCTTTTTAGAAATTCTATTTCGTGCTTTAAAACATTCAAAGAAAAGAGTAAAGTTTTAAACCCACATGAAATAAATACTGCATATATGGAATATTACATGATTTGAAATTATGCCAGCCAGAATCTCATGCATCTCATTTATGTTCACTGAAAGCTATTTTTGAACCAGATGTTTCTGTGGTTACTTTTTGGTTATCTTTAAAGTCGAAGCTGGAATATATAAGCAATTATTGACTACAAAGCCTAATATTAATGGAATATACACTTCATGTTTCTGTTAAATCATTTCCATTCTTCTTTATAAATTACAGTACTAGGTCAAACATGAAACCATCTTATTGTTTTTCTTTTCTTTCTGAATCAAAAACCCCTAAAGTTCTTTCCTTTGGGAATTCTTTGTAGTGTCTTGCTTTTCTTATTTTTGAGAAATTCTAGCCCTTTAGGTGACGAGTACGTTTCTTCATTTTTTTCCCTGAATTTTGTCATAAAATCGAGTTGTTAATGGTTTTTCTATATAAAATTAGTTAGATCGAGTTGATTACAAGAAGCTTTTTTTTCCCCTGAAAGATGGGGAGCTTCATTTTGATGATAGCATTCATTCCTACTTTTTAAGGCTTCATCTGTATATGTTAAACATTATCCTAAAAGAAGCTTCATGCCACAGTTGATGTTTTTCCTAAATGGTGACTAGAAATGACTATTTTTAGCAAAGGCAATCAGTCACTCTTTTTTTTTTTTAAAGAAGTCACATTGTTCTCTTGACTTTGTGGACATTCTCTGTAGAATTTGTCATCTGGCAGGTGTTTATGCATGTGTGTATGTGTTGGGCAGGGGGTGAAATGCAAGTAAAAATATGAAGAGGGTAAAGGAGACAACCCTGAAGCAGTATGGCAGAAGAGTGTAGGGTGTCCCAAAAGTCTTTAAGCTATTGAAACTTAAAACCATACCAAGACTATTTGCTGACTTAAGAACACAAGATCACTCCCCCCCCCCCCCCCCATATTTTTTCAGGGATGCTAAACCTCTTGTAGCTGCTAAATTGGATTTGTAGTTGAATGAAGTATCAGCTGCAATTGGAAAAGGCCATAAAAGCCAGCCAGCCAGCCTTTTGTAGGCAGGGCTTAAAAGACGATTGATATGTTTTAGCACTTTGGGGATTATTGTGATTAAGAGGAAACCATTCTGAATGATAGAGAAAAGGGTGTAAAAATACCCAGCCCACAGCTGGTAAGCAGCATGGGTTTACTGTGAAGAGGGGGTGGGGTTGAGGGGAGAAGGAGGGAGGTCATGATTACTCCATTCTGTCATGCCCTGAGTTGATTGACATCTAAGAAATCTTGATATTATGAAGCTGCTAGATTCTTGATTCTTTCTCTTCCCAATAAAAGAAAAAAAAAAGATTTGGAAATGTTGAGGGCTTTTCTATGGTAAAGGAGATAGAAGAAAATGTTATATAGCATTACTGCATCCCAACTAAAAGAAATGTTGGATAGTAGTCACAAATGCACATTTATTTATATAAGTTGTCTTGGGCTTTGTGCAGTTCTCAACTTCATAAGTTGATGACATGTCTTATTATTCAAAAATGTATGAGGTTGCTTTACACTTATTACCTTATTTGACCTCCAGAAAGACAAATAAAGAAAAAAGAAAAAAAATGACCCAGTGAGGTTGGTTCTGTAATTTCCCCCAATTTTGCAGATGAGGAAACTGATGAGAGAAATTTTGAGTTTCCTAGGGCCACTTAGCTTAGTAATTATCTAATTCAAATTCAACTTTTTTGAACTCCAAAATCCAAAACCATCCACCACCCCATTTAACTAAAACAAGTGTTTTATCAAAGACTTGAAAGTTTTCAAAAGGTCTTATGTTTGTCTCATTTTTTTAATACTATAAATTTTTTGATCTATTTATATTATTGAAAGTACAAGTAGGAGTAAAGTAACTTAAAATGGACTGATACTCTGGGTTAATTTAATGGCCATATGTGTATCTACAATATATTTTATATATTAAGATAAATGAAATAATATACACATGTATAATATTCTCTAATATAGTCACGTCTATCTGAAACAGTCCATATTATAATCTGTTATATTTCTGCATGTTAAAGATAAAATGTTTTCATCTTTGTAAATTTTGTATACACACACACACACACACACACACACACACACACACGCACACACATAAACACATACTGAGGAAGACCAATGGCTGTCCTCAAGTCTTTTGATTGCAGTGATGTTTTCATTGAACATCTGCTGAAACTGTGCTTCCCCCCCACAACTAGATGAGCCTTGTGTGTTCATGTGTGTGTTAGTGAGTGTCCCCATCTCTCCTCCTCCTTTTTGTCCATGGCTTGTCCTCATCTCCGTTTTTCCTCCGTCTCTACTTCTCCTTCACTTCTCTATTCCTTCTCTTCCTTCATCTCTTCTCTATTCCTTCTCCTCCTTCATCTCTTCTCTAATTCCTTCTCCTTCATCTCTTCTCTATTCCTTCTCCTTCATCTCTTCTCTATTCCTTCTCCTTCATCTCTTCTCTATTCCTTCTCCTCCTTCATCTCTTCTCTATTCCTTCTCCTTCATCTCTTCTCTATTTCTCTTCCTGCTTTTCCTCCTCCTTCGTCTCTCCTCGTCCTCCTCCTCTTTCTTCTCCTTTATCTCTGCTCTTTCTCTTTCTCTCTTTCTCCTTCTCCACCTCTCTCACCCCCTCCACCCCCCGGCCCCGGGGCCGCCCCGGTTCGGCAGGGCCGCCCCACAGGAGAGCCCGGGGCCTGCCAGGGCCCGCTGCGCGCTTCTCGGAGCCCGTGAAAAGAATGAATAATTCAGCAGCGCCGCTTCCAGCTGGCCATTTGGCGGCTTTGATCCGGGCCGGGCGGCGCTCTGAATGCCCTCATTGTCATGTTATATGTACACAGTGTGTGAATTATTGAAAATAGCGCGGCCGGGCCTCATCTGGGAGAGATTACAGTGCAGGCATGCGGGGGGGGGGGCTAATTGAAAATCCCCAGATGCTGTTTAGCCGGCCCGGCCCGCGCGACTGCCCGCAGCCCCCCCGCCCGGCCCGGGGTGCGCCCTCCTCAAGCACCTGCCCCCCGTGTTTTAAACGCTTCCCCTCGATCCCTCCACGGGGGAAGCCGCGGGCGGCTGGCTGCTAGGTGTGAGGGGCCTCGGCAGCTGTGACTTGGGGGTCCCCCCCGAGCCGCCGGAGATGCCTTTGCAGGGCCGCTTTCTGCCGCAGTTGGAGTCGGACTCCACCTTCAAGGGCAGCGCGGGGTTCCCGAGGCCTCTCCTTCCCCTGCTTCCCTGGCCTTGCTAAAGATGCAGGGGGGCTACGGGGGTGGAATGGTGCACACCCTCTTCAGACAGGCCTCCCGTTGTTTGGTTCTGTTTGCCTGTTGCTTTTCCTTTGTTATAGGATTCTCCCCCCATGACAAATACAAAAAAAAAAAAGCATTCATATTTTTTTCAAAGATGTTGAAGGTAGCCTTACAATTAAGGTAGAGGAGAGAGACTCCAGATTGAAGGAAAGCAGCCGGTTGGACTGGAGTACCTGAGAAACCTTTCCCTTTCTCTTCATTTGAGGAGTTCTGGCTGGAAGAAGAAACCCGTGGCTCCTTTTATGTATCTCTGTGGATGCCGGGAGGCCATGCCTGGTGGCCATGCCTGGCCTTCCTGGCGCTCTCATTTTCTCAAATTGTTCCAGCCTGACAATGGGCCTCCCACATTCCCTATAATGTACCACATCCAAAAAGTTGGACTTTTCCAAAGGAAAGGCTCTGGCCATTCAAAGAAGGAATTTTGCTTTACTATATCCCTGATTGGCCCAAGGACTCCAGACCGGGCTCCCAACGTTTTGCAGCCAGCCAGCATCTGAGCCTTGGAAACAGATTCTACGGGCTTTTCTTTGCTCCCATCTCCACCCGGCTTTTTCTTACTTTTTTCTCTTCAGAGGTATTGTCCCTTTAGAATCCTTCCCACAGAATTCGGGGCCTATTTTTCCCTGTACCATTAGTCTTCCTATTCTCAAAACTTCACTTCTACTTAAAATTCACACCTTCTCTCATGCCCATCCAGAAAATGGTCCCTGGAAATCCCATCTTGGTTTTCTGTGTGTGTATATGTAGATATGCATATACATATATAAATAAAGATACAGAGAAAGATATATATATATATATATATATATATACATACATACACATATATATGCATATTAGTCTGTATGTGTGTCTTTGTGTGTTCATGTAAAATGTACAATTACACTCATAGACAATCTAAAGAAAGGAAGAAATAATTTCTTTATATCACTGAATAGACAAAAGAATGCAAAATTGCTTATTAGAATACTCATTCAGTATTTGTCATTGTGGACAGGAGTGCCCCAGGAGCAAGTGCCATATCTTATCCTTTTCCTTTAAGCATGATGATATAAAGCTGTGTATATTATCAGTGATCTAAAAGTTTTCTGATCCTATTTCCCACAGTTATAAGGGGCTTTTCTGGTTTTCATGGATTTGGAAGTGACTCAGAAGTTGCTTTGTCAGATGGCTTTATTTTACAAATGAGGAAAGTGAGGAACCCCAGAGAAGTTATTGACTTGTTCAAGGTCACAGAGTAAGCTGGTTGTAGGTTCCTAGCTAGTATCCAGTTTCTTCCTTTTGTAATCTTTTTTCCATCATTCTACTCCATCTGTTCAGTTACCTATCATTTCAGATTGTAAATAGTCTAAAAGAAAACATCTCTATCCAAAGGTATTACAACTTTTAGTCTTTATAGATGATGCAGCATTGGCACAGTGGAAAGAAGACCATGAAGTTGAGGTCAAAAAACCTGAGTTCAAATTCTGCCTTAGCCATTTACTATGTGTCTGAGCTTGACAGGGCAAGTCTCTCTACCTTTTTGAGCCTCAGTTTTTCTCTGCTGTAAAATGAAGAAGTTAAATCCTACATTCTGCTACAAGTTGATGTTAACATTCCACATTACTTAGATTAACCTGTGCATTATATCACTATGGGAGGTGTTTATAGAAAGATATTCCAAGAGAGGACACAGATGTTAAGTGATTTGTTCATTGTAACAAAGCTGGAAGCTAGATGCCTCGTGGCACCATCATGATCATCAGGCCTTGCAAGAGGCAGGAAGACTTATCTTCATGAGTTTGAATCTGGCCTCAAATATTCACTATCTGTGTGACTCAGTACAAGTCATTTAACCCTGTTTGACTCAGTTTCCTCATTTATAAAAAATGAGCTGGAGGAAATAAAAATGGCAAACCATTACCAAGAAAATCCCGGATAGGGTTATAGAGTCAGACACAATTGAGCAAAGAAATTCTTGTAAGAAAACACTATTTTCAGCCTTTCTTCTGGAGGAAAAAAAAACACAGTGAGAGTAAAGAAAATAACCAAACTTGAATTGGGTGACCTGAATTTGGCTTTTGGAACTGTGTATTCTCCATTCAACTCAGTTGAATATCCATAAATTCTAAAGAAATATTGAATGTATGGACAAAAGAGGGAATAGGTATGATGAAATGAACATTCTAGTCATGAATGAGTATCATTCATGTCCAAACTCACTAAGGTCAGAGACTTGAATGCAAGCAAATTAAGTTAATTAACGGTCAATAATTAAATAACCGAATTGAGTAGCAGTCACCGAATTATTTTCTACTCAAAAATCATTATTTGTCACCTATTATGTCTAGAGCACCGTACTAGAGATAGAAAATTTAGATGATACCTAGGCCCTGGCCTTAGATAACGTACCATCCAATAGGGGCTAAGACCAAAAAATTCCAAGGAATGCAGACAACTGTAAAGCAGACTAACCTATGTGTAGTTAGTTGAACATTGTAGATTCAAGGTCTAGGTGAGATATGGGAGGCTGCAGTAATCAGGAAAAGCTTCCTTGAAGAGATTGGATTTGAATTGACATTTCATATGATATATGACAGCTGAAGGATGTCTAGACATCCAACAGACCAATATTAGGGAAGGGAGACATTCCACATTGACCAAAGAGCATTAGTATGAAAGGAATAGGGGAAAAAAAGGGAGGGTATTATGAAAAGCAAGGATTTAGGTGTTCTAGTACACCAATTATATGATATATTTAGAATTGTGTAGGTCCCAGAATATTAGGCAAAAGAATCTTGAAATTAACCCAAAAGGCAGTCAGGAATAAGAAGACACTGATTGTTTTGAAAATGGGAGTGATCAGACTTATCCATACAATAAATTTTATGGTAGCAATAATGATAGATTGAAATGTAGTGGAAGGGGGAAATCTTTTGATCAGTTATCCAGAGTCTGATGAAGCCCTGTACTTAGTATGGTAGCTGTGGAAATGGAAGGGAAGGAAACAAAGAAGAAATATCAGAGATGCAGAACTGACAACACTCAGTAAATTATTTTTTTGAGCTAAGAGGTGTTTGCAAATGCAGCTTTGAATTGAAAGCATATTATACTTGCCCAGGGCTGCTTTATCTTTTTATTTAATTAATACTATTTCTCTGAAATGACTTCTTTTTGTTTTTTGAGAATAAAAGAAGAGCAAAGTGAAGAAAGATGACTTGTTTCAGGGATGGCTACAGTTGTATTTGAGTTGGATCTGTTGCTTTAACCAATGCAAAAACTCCTGAAATCAGCTTTTCTGATCATCCCCAATACTCATTTTCTGTGTCTGGTGGGCACCATAGTGGAAAATAACTAGAGTAGCTAGTGGGCTGCTGAGAGTTCGTCAGATCGGGGAATTTTAACTAGAAAGTTCCTCAGTGGTCGATTAGTGTCCGTCCCTCTCATTTTTCACACCAAGACATTAGTTAATTAGTTAATCTGAGGGTACAAGGATAGTAATCAGCAGAGTTGGGGTACTGCAGCCAGGTACCAGAGCACTGGACAGCCTGGTGTTAAATCTGACCTCAATACTAGTTGTGTGACCTTGGACAATTCTCTTATCCTCAATTTGTCCCAGTTTCCTCAACTGTAAAATGGGGATCATAACATTTCTCTCCTAGGGCTGATTCCCAATGAGATAATAATTATAAAGTGCTTAGCAGTATGCTGTTTGTTAGGTATATAGAAATAGTGTAATAGAAGTGTCAGATTCTTCAATTATTGTTATTATTGTTGTTGTCGCTTTTAGGAAGTTATAGACCCAATTCCCATGATTCTTTTAGGTATCCAAATTTCCTAAGAGCATTTTTATTTATGAAGAGTAAAATCAGGACAATTTGTTATAATTGATATTGTCTGCTCATCCTCTGAACTGAAGTCCCCAAATGGTAGAGTATTTATTTCAAGATTTGAGTGATTTCCTGAGTTTTGGATTTGTTTGTTTGAAGTGGTATTGGGGATACAGAATTCATTACATTTTCATAACTTAGAATTAATTACTTTTCCCCCAAATAACATTCCCTCATTAATCTTCCTAATATCTCCTGGTCTAAATTAAAGAATGATAGTTTACTCATATATATCACTTCCTCTTTATCTCATTAGAATCAGGTATAGTATAAAGATTAACTCCTATAGCTCAATTTTTTCAGTTTTTTTAAACGTTAAGTGCTGTGTGTTATTGTTAATAGTTATCCTTTATACTAGCTGTTCCAAAAGTCTTAGTGCAGTTTTAATTAAAGGTCATACATCTTTTAAGTATCAGACAGAATATATAAGGGTCAATCCTGAGACCACTACTCTGTCCTCACTTTACTGAATCTCAATCTTGATTATTAAGAATTAGCAGGATCTTAGGACCTTGAACTTTTTTGAAAAATAAAACATGTTAGTCACTCAATGATATTCATGTTCCAGCATACCATATTAGATGCAGAAGATAAAAACATTTTGTGACTGTGTGTAGGAGGTTTAAATGCCCTACTTGCTGTCAGTTCTACCAACTTTTTGTCACCTTTTTCCTCCTCTTTTCTCAGAACATTCTGCTTTGCTTTATTAGCTTGGCATCATTCATGAGACTGATAATTCCTTGAGGCCATGGCCAAGATCTGGTCTTTATATTGCTGTTTAGTGTGTGTGTGTGTGTATGTATATATATGTATATATATATTCATTTATTTATGCAAGACAATGGGGTTAAGTGGCTTGCCCAACGTCACAGAGCTAGGTAATTATTAAGTATCTGAGGCCAGATTTGAACTCGGGTACTCCTGACTCCAGGGCCGGTGCTTTATCCACTGAGCCACCCAGCTGCCCAGTTGTTTAGTTTATGCACGTATATCATAAGTGCTCAATAAGGGATACATGAATGATTGTCCTAGCTTCTCTTAGCCTATAGCTTGTATATTTTCCAAATACTCTGGGACACAGAAACTGTCCTAATTGTTCATCACAGATGAAAAACCTTTTTTTGAATCATTACCTAAATATCTATAGGCATACAGTGGTTAATAAAATATTTAGCTTCCATGTACCTAGCAAACCTATCTGCTTTTCACTTGGTTGTTTTAACTTAATGATGAGATTTAAGGTTTTGGAGTTCTTTCACTTCATCTTTATTGATAGACCAAAAACAGGGTCATATGCTGAGATTAAAATATATTCTGACATCTTGATACTGTATCTGCAGATTTCTTTCTGAAATATGTTTGATAATGTCAATCTTTGGAGTTCTGAGAAGCATAAATAAACAAGTATTTATGGCACTAATAATAAAAGTTATAGAATTTCTATAGTGCTTTAAGGTTTTTAAAATGCTTTGCATGCATTTGGAACCTTGTACAATAGGTACTTTTTTCTTATTTCTTTTTTTTAATCTATAGATAAGGAAACTGAGGCATAGAGAGGTTAAGCAGTTTGCCTAGAGTCCCACAGATCATAAGTGACTGAGAATGAATTTGCATTCTAATATTTCTGAATCCTAGCCCAAAACTCTGTTCACTGGGTTAATAGTTGGAAGATTCTAAGAGCAAGGTCACAATCAGTCTGTGCCTTTGACAGGTGAGAAAAATTAGTTTGCTTCTCAAAACTATTTGTAAAACAGAGTCTGATCACATCAATGATGTGACGCAGACAGGAGGGTAGAATGAGGTCTCAGAGATCTTATCAGGTCCACCCTATAGACCTGGAGCATACCAGTCCTAAATGTCAGTGTGGAGTCGACACTTAGGGGCAGCAGTGGCTGTAGCAAAAGACTGGTGCATCCTTTCTTTATGGTTTCCTGCCTCCATTCAATTACAAACTGACTCTTTGGCTGTCCAATTTGAGCATTTCTGAGCTACAATTTCTAGCCACAGACCCTACTATTTGTTGTCCCTCAAACATGACCTTGAAGCCTCATCCCCTTACCACAACAACCTTCACTAGCTTTTTGGCTTTGCCACATACAGACAACCCACTGAAAAAAACTAGCCTTTCTCTGTTCTGTTGACCTTTTCCTCCTGCTGCCTTTGTTGCAGTCCCTCAGATTATCTCTTTTCTTTGTTAGAAGGTTTTAGGGTCATTCAGGATGCAGAAGAAATTGGCTTGAGCCCTCATCCTACCTTATATTCGTATCAGTTCCTATATTATTTAAAAAGAGAACAGAAAAACTTAGTTATTGTATTACATTGTATATGATGAAGTATTAGACCTCTCCTAGACAATGCTTAAGAGAGCTCTGTGGGCAAGTGCTAGCTAGCCGTCATTTAAATCTTACAGTTCCTAGAATTTTGGTGCTGGAAGGAGAGATCTTAGAGAGCATTAAATCCAGTCTTGTGTCAGATAAAGAAGCAGATCCAGAGAGAAGTGACATGATTATGAGGAAATTGGTGCAAAGTTAAGTGACTTGTCATGCAATTAATACATGACTGGAGCTCAAGACTTCCCAATTTCCAAGTCCAGTGATCTATCCACTGTGCCACCTATCTCAAAAGATTTTACTATGTCATTCATAGTAGGTTGGTGTTTTTATTAATACATTGAAAATGAAAAGGAATCCATACTTTAGATTGAAGTGAAATGTTAAATTGATTTTGAAAATTCTAATGAGGTATGCTATCTATAAAGGATCTGAAATTTTTTTTATCAGTTTGTATTCTTGAGTTTCTTTAGAACAAAAGAGTAAAGATGTAGATACCTTAAACATTGTCTGCTCCAACCCTTCATTTTACAAAAAGAGGATACTGAGGCCCAGAAGAAAAAAAATGAGCCTATTCCAGGAGCACCAAAGTAGCAAGAAGCAGCTGCAAAATTTGAACTTAGATCCTCAATATGAAAACGCACACATGTGTGTGTGTGTGCATGTGTACTTTCCACTACATCTACTCTATGTTCTTTGCCCAGAGGCAGTTGCATAGTAGGAGTGTGTTCTTGTTTCCTAAATACTGCTCAAATCAGATCAATTCAGTTCATTTCAATAAACCTTTCCAAAGCCCCTTTTGGGCTAGTCTCTATGCTAAGTATTGCTTACAAAGTTCTAAATGGAATAGTCCCTTCTCTCAAAGGGTTTTATTCTGGGGAAGAGGCAGGAGAGTATACACTCAAGTATTCAGTTCAAAATATCTAAGATTTTGGGGGGAGGAAAGCCCTCATCAATTGGATATAAATGAGTTTGGGGGTATGCCTATGAGTGCATCAAGAAAGACTGAGGAGGAGATCTCTGGACTTTGTGTTGAACATTGATGGAAGGTAGGACTTCAGAGAGATGCAGATAAAAAAGATTCTAGGCATGGTGAGGCTATCATCAAAGGGCACTTTGACTGAAAGGAAGTGTTTAGGATTGGAGGTGGTAGAGGGAGATGGGGTGTTAACATGAAATCAGTCTGGGAAGATGCCTATTGTAACAGGCCTCAGATATGAAATAAATGAGACTTTATTTCAAAAGCTATATAATTGCTACTTATTATCATTACTTAATGGTGAAATGTGACATTGTAGCCCAGCCCTATTAGCCATTATTACTAATGAAAACAATTACTGATTTCACTAGTGCAGACAATACCTAGAATGGTGTTATTGATTCACAAATCCACCATGTTCAAGTAGATAATTTCATGGATTTCTTAGTTGGGGGGGGGGGGACCCATTCTTTCTTGGTGAATAGACAGTCTGCCACCCCTCTCATGATAAGCCTATCTGCTCAAAGCTAAACTGACTCTAAAATGGCAGCCTATTGCCAAATCCAGATTTCTCCTGTTTGGGAGGACCTAGCAAACCTTCCACCTTCCTTAGCTTTTGATAGGTAAGAATCACTTTCATTTTACAGTACTGTCTTTGAATAGAACCTTAGCATCAGTTTTTAGAGGCAAGTCTACATTTGATCTTCTTATGGTGTTTTGTATAAGTATATTAAACTCTTGTGTAAACTATGATAAACTTTTGACAAAACTCTTTTTTTGTTGTTTTTTTTTTTTTTACAAGACAATGGGGTTGAGTGGCTTGCCCAAGGCCACACAGCTAGGTAATTATTAAGTGTGTCAGGCCAGATTTGAACTCAGGTACTCCTGACTCCAGGGCCGGTGCTCTTATCAACTGTGCCACCTGGCAGCCCCGCACATCTCTTTGACATCATTTGGAAAGATATATGTTATTATTCTTCAGAATATTAATAACTTTGTCCCCCTCAAACCCAGCTTTTGTCCCTTAAAATATTGCTGTCTCTTGAGCTAAGGGTATCCCTAGACTTGGGAGGAATTTCTCTGATCACCTGGCAGATGATAACAACTCTGATTTTAAAGTGATTAATAGAAAGGTAGGACTAGTTTTCAGAAGTTAACTTTACTGAAATTGGGTATCCCCTCCTTGGTTATGTCAGTGACTTTCTGTGTAATATTGGTGAAGTCATTTCCCATCCATTTCCTAGTTGGGATAAGATTTCCTTTAGGAAAGCTACTGTGAGAAGATGATTGTTAATGTTCACTCTTTGGGATCCCATTTTGGATTTTCTTGTCAAATACTGGAGTGATTTGCCATTTTCTTCTGCAGTTCATTGTATAGATGAGGAAACTGAGGTAAACAGGATTAAATGACTTGCTCATGGTCACATAGTAAGAAAGTGCCTGAGGTAAGATTTGAACTCACAAAGATAGTCTTCCTGACTCCAGAACTGGCACTCCTACTGTGCCATTTAGCTACAGAGTATAAGCCAAACTTTCAATGGTCTAAGAACTGCTTCCCACCTAATGCCTGCCTCATTAGGCACATTGCTCCATGGTAGGCATGAGAATTTCCACATCTGTAACTGTTCATACTGGGAGAAATTGTAGTAAAAGGCATTTGAAAGGAAGGAGTAGCTTAATGCTTAAGGACTGAGGATTACTGTGGATTTTGTTCATTGATGCCATCCATCATGGCCCTTAGTTCGGGAAATGGGAATCCTTTATGTTTTAAAAAAGGAAAAAAAATACATCCCACCTATTTTATTATCTCTAAGAAAAAACAAGACAAGACAAGTTCATGAGTTAGACTCAGGTGAAACAATAGGAAATCCAGAGCTTCTTGAGATTGTCTCATTGCTCATCACCTTTCTTGACAACACAGGAAAAGGCAAACAGTAAAATCTTAACATAGGTAGTGGCTGTTCATACAGACTGCCAGACTGCCAGCTATTACCTTTAGTTCTATGATTAAATCATTCTAGCAGAATCAGAAACCAACCCTTTTATTTTTTTTTTGCAAGGTAATGGGGTTCAGTGACTTGCCCAAGGTCATGTGGCTAATTATTATGTCTGAGTCTGGATTTGAACTCAAGTCCTCTTAACTCCAGGGCTGGTGCTCTATCCACTGTGCCATCTGGCTGCCTCTATCACCAAACTTTTAAAGCAAATTGCAACTAGTTGGCATCAGATAGAAATTTTGTCATTCCATAGAATATCAGAAAAGTGAAAAAAGGAAAATTTTTATTAAGCCATTTTCTTTTTTCTTTTTTAAATATTTCATTCCACAATTTTATAAAAAAAAATTTTAATTTTCAGTTTCAAAAAAGTTATTTTCCATAAAATTTGAAGTGAATTTCACAGCATCTTTCTTAGTCACTGAGTGGCTACCAACTCTTTCCCTTTGGTCAGAAAGTAAGACTTGAACCAGTCCTTTGGTAAGTCTTGACACAGTAAATCAGCCTGGTACCATACCTACACCTCTCTGAAAGCCTTCTTCCTTAAGCAGTTTTTCCACTGCCATGGAAAGGGAAAGTGGGACAAAAAGAACTTTGACCATGTTTCAGGCTAGAGAACAAGAAATCAATCTAAGGGAAGGAAAGGAGCCATTCTTCAAAAAAATTTATTAATCTCTACTTTGGCCCATGCAATTTGTTTCAGTTTTGGAATTTAGCTTGCCTTTAGAGACCTGGATAAAATGTGACAGATTTTAAATGTTTCTTGGTTGAACAATATGTCTGAAAAATAATGACAGCTCTGAGCCTGGTGAGGATTGTTACTGAGACATTTATAGTTCAACAGGTGTATTTTTGCCAAATGGTTTGAAACGCTAAATGAAGGACTTTGGACGAGATTAAACTAGCCTTCTGAGAGCTACCATATTACCTTTGGTGCTCACTAGAGCTGTCTTCCTGTTATCTGTTCCATGCTTCCAGAATAAAGAACTGTCAGCTTTTTGTTTTTTAATAACATGTTGTAGCCCATGTTGCCAAATCTCTTAGAGAGCTAGAAGTCTGCTTAGAATCAGGGAATCTGCCGTGAGATTGGGCTCTGACATTAAAACAGAGAAGAAGCAGGGTCTTTAAAGTAGATAGGCCTTTTTTTCCTTTTTGGTAATTTAGAAATATATAACATTTTATCGTACTATCAAAAATTACAGTAGTTTTTAAGACTAAGTTTGTATCCTTGAGGGAGAGGACAGGTTTACTAAAATAAGGGCGATAAAGTTCTTAACCCATTGATTTCCCATTGACTTTCCAGAATTAAAAATAATCTATAATTTAGTGAAGCTTAAGAATAAGGGAAAGTGAGCTTAATTTTTGGTGTTTTATATTTGTAGCCATTTTAATAAATCAACAAGCATTTATTAGTGATTACCATGTGTTAGACATTGTGTTTAGTGCTAGAGATAACCCAAAAACGTTTTTTAAAATGCTTATCCTCCTTGGGGCGGCTAGGTGGCACAGTGGATAAAGCACCGGCCCTGGAGTCAGGAGTACCTGGGTTCAAATCCGGTTTCAGACACTTAATAGTTACCTAGCTGTGTGGCTTTGGGCAAGCCACTTAACCCCGTTTGCCTTGCAAAAAAAAAAAAAACCCTAAAAAAATGCTTATCCTCAAGGAGATTGCAATTCAACAAAGTAAAAAAAAAAAAACCAGAACATGATTTGACTAATCTTATAAATGTAGTTTTGGCCAAAGGAAAATTTACTTCCTGTTAGTTGACCCAGGATTTAGCACCATCTAAGTCTCTGGGCTATCACTTTTGCTTCTGATCATTTTTGGGGGGACAGTAAGCATCCCATTTTGGGAATTGAGATTTCTTGACAATTTTTCTTCATTTCATTCTCAAAATAGGATGAACCCTCATAGATAAATGGGAAGGAAAATGAGATCAATCAATGTAGATTCAAGCTTTTAATTTCATACTGTCATATCTTTACAGTCATTCAGTTGTCCTCCTTTTTCCTTCCTTTCTTTAATATATCATGCTGGAACCATGGACAAGTCATTTGCACTCCTTGTCTCTTTTTCTCAGCTCTAATTTAAGGAGATTGAGTTAGATCTGAGGTGAGGAATTTTTTTTTTTCTCCTGGAAGTCCAAAAGTTGCATTATGAAATTCTCTACCAGACTTCATGTTTCTAATTTTGTAAGAAGTGTCTAGTTGCTGAGCCGACAGTATGGCCTAATAGGTGGACAAGACCCGGGCAACTAAGTATTGCTCCCATCCAATGGACAGTGGGTAACACAGATTTCTTGCCTCCATTCATTTAGAGCCACAAGTAGCAACAAAAAAATCCAAGTTCTTTCCCAAAGTTGGGGGGAAATATGCTTGACTGATGTCACCATACCTCTTCCTCCCAAACTATGAACTCCATATTTGACTTTAGTGCCTCCCTCAGACTCCAGTGATCACAGACATTTGGATGGCATTTGTGTGACAATGTTGATTCTAAACAAGATTCTTCTGTTATGTGAAGCTTGGTTTGAAGCAAGTGAGTAGGTCTGTTGTGTAAATGCATTCTAGTTCTAGTGGGTTGGGTGGTGGGAAGAATAAATAAAAACAGTGATCATGTTAATTCTCTGAAAAAAAAACAGCACTGTTGTAATTCATTTACAAGTCTATATTCATCATGTCATCAAAATGGAACCCCACTTGGTGCTTGTTTAAATTTTGGTATTGACCTGACCAGGTTTCATTTTATTTCATCACTGTATCATAAATCTAGTGCAGGTGGAAAGCCCAGAATCTTTCTAGGTCATCTCCTCCAATTTATAGATCAGGAAACTGAGCCCAAGTTAGATCAAAGGATTAGGATAGAAGCAGATTGGAACTCAGTTTCTTGGACACCAGATTTGTTCCCATTGTATCAGACTGTGTCCCTTCAGACTAGATGCTTGTCAGGGTCCCTTCTCCCTTTAGAATTAGATCATTTTATACTCTTATTATTTGGCTGAGCAGCCAGTGCTCAGAGAACTTTCATTGATGAAAACCATTGCTTCTACACATGAAAACCCACACATGCAGAAATTATATCATAGCATTTAATTTTGTACTGTGAATAGCAGGTGATGATGGAAATTTGTAATTTTCATTTTCCTCCTATGCCAATCCCTCCCCCTCACAAATTCATTGCCAATCTTTCCATCAGCTCTTAGTTTCCAAGGATTGGTAAGCTTTGCAGTGAGCAATCTTCGGTTGTCCTCAAAGCATTCAGAAGCTTTGGTACTATTAATATTTATTGTATAATCTTTTTTTTTGTTGTTTCAGGTAGGAATGAATTAATAGCAAGATACATCAAACTCAGAACAGGGAAGACGCGGACCAGGAAACAGGTAAAATATGACCATTGGAATTGTGCATGTCAGAGAATGATGCCCCCCCGCCCCCCCAGAGGCATTTTGGCTGCAGTGGCTGTCTGTGCTTAGGCTCCTAGGAGCTCCCAAGTTGAGCCCCTTGTCATAGATCTCAGTATTTTCGTTTTAAGTGGCCTTGGATTTTGCTGTTCATCATTTCAGTGACCCTTTGGCACAAGCAGCTGTTGCACCCTATATGGGAGAAAATGTGCTGCAGAAGATGATATGGGAAGTACTTCTAGAATCTGTTCCATTTCTTTCATTTCTTCCCAAAATGTTCATCAGCAGTCACTTTGAAAAAAAAGTAGAGGTACACATGTACTTTGCAAATCAAATAAATTTTAAGGTGATGTACATTTAAAAATCCTTAAGCAGTTATCAGTCATCATTTCAATCCTTGCTTGCCTTGGGCATTGACATCCACATCGATTTGAATGATGATTTAGGTAACCAGGGAATTGAAAAATATTCAGCTTTTTTTCCTGGTAACAATGAAGGAAATGAAATTATCCCTGAAGTGACTGGGTCCAAAGCAGTGTAAGGAGTTTTGGGGTTTTTTTATGCATTTTGCAGATTTGTTTGACCCTTTGCTTCCTCTTTTTTTTTTTCATCTGTAGAATAATCCTTAAGTCTCTGGCTAGACTTAGATTTTATTTTACTTTTTGAACCTGAGATGAGTTCTAATATCTCTGTCAGATTACTTAATATCTAGCTCTTTAGGAGCAAACTAATAAATGAACAGTCCTATAGGCAAAAACAGCTTTTTTGCATTGTGCTGGGGGGTCAACCTGGCATCAATCTTTAAAAAAAAGAAAAAAATCCATTGGGATTGTGACCCCTTTAAACTTGAGCAACAGATTCCAATTCTCTGTTTTACTGATGAGTTGCTTTCATTAGTGTTTATGATGGTGAAGAGGCTTTTACCCAAGCATGTGTGAAAATTGATGCTGAGTCAGCACAAAAAGTGGCCTCCTGCCAACTCACATAAGCAAGCCATTGTCTGGGTGGGTGATGTTTTTCCCCTGGCAGTGTCTGCCCCCTACCAATTAAGAGAATCCTAAGACCGAGAATGGAGAAGACCAGGGGAAAGGGGATGGTGAGTTGAGATGGGAAAATAGTATGCTTCTCAATCTTCCTTACATATAGGAAAGGAACAAGGGACAGATTCAAAACATACTTTAAATGGAAAGTAAAACCAGGATGTTTAAAGGCATTTATGGAGTCTGTTTTTAAATAAACTAATGATATCTGAAGTGAGGCTTATTTTCTGGGTTTGAGATCCTTTGCTTTCAATGGATGGTGTGTGTATGGCATCTAGCCCCACTTCCTCCATTAATAATGAAAAGATTGAATTGGGGGGGGCACCAACAGACTTCTGAAAATTTGTTTTTATTTTACTCATCAATAAATCCTGCCCCCCTTTACTGGGGATTCTTAAAATTCACAAAGGGTTATACAACAAGTCCCAAATACATTTGAAAAGCAGTCAGTTTGTCCCAGAAACCTGGCATCTTTTAGACTCTCAGGTGGTCTGGTTATTTTTTTTTTAAGGTACCAATGGGCCTTGATAATTCTCCAAGCAATCGTTTTGTTAGGCAAATTCATGTGGTCTTTATCATCACCCATTTTTAACTGGATGGTCTGGCCTGGATTCACACATTTAGCTTTGTAATAATATGCAAATCCACTTGGCACAGGATCAATACCTAAAGAGTAGAGGGATTAAAGATATTTATAAGGACCCAAAATGCCTGGCTAGCTGAGTATTGCCATTCCTTCTAGAGATCTCATTTACATGTCCGTATTATTTTAACATTTGCTACAGAATTCAAAGCTTTTCATTCATAGAATCAAACTCCCCCTCACCCCCCCCCCCCCACTCCCACCCCACCCCAGTCTCAGGCAGAATGAATCTCTCCTGAGCAACAAGAGGTTTTCTTTCCCAGATGTCCCTGGGGGAGAACCACATAGCCTCTTTAAGCTTATCATTCTTCTTATCAATATTTTCTTTAAACCTCCTCTTTTAAAACAAAATCAAGTGAGTTTCTCAGCCAGTCCTTGATTTTCCTGCTTGGGGGACAAACTGATCAGATCCAACTTTTATCTTGAACCAAGTCACTGCAGTGATGAGCCAGTGATGTTTTAGCGCCTGAGAGGATTGCTGGGAGCTTGGTGTCTGCCTGGGAATGTGTCTCCCTAACAGCAAAGCTTTGTCAAGATGCAAATAACCCTCCCCCACCTGCCCCCCACCCCTGAGCCCCCACCCACCCACCCAAAACCCCCATCCCATCCCCCCAGGAGCAGCGACCTTATCTTTGATTTCCTTTTTTTGTTTGTTTTTTGTTTTCTTTTTGTTTTCTTTTTTTGTTTTTTGTTTTTTTTTCCCCCTCCATAAACCTGAACAATGTAGGTGTCTAGTCATATACAGGTCTTAGCAAGAAAGAAAGTTCGGGAAATTCAAGCCGCCATTAAGGTACGTTTGGCTGGCCCAGTTGCAGGGGGCTTTTCATCTCCATGGTTACAGGCTTTTCCTTTGTTTCCTCCCTTCCCCTACCCTGCAGGTGTCTAGTCACATTCAGGTTCTTGCCAGAAGGAAATCTCGTGATTTTCATTCCAAGCTGAAGGTATGCGCTGCCGCTGCTGCTGCTGCTGCTTCTTGCTTTGGGGCCTTGTGGTTGCTATGCCTTTCCCTTCCTGTTTGCCATGGTGACTGCTGAAAGCCTGGGGCTGCCAGTCGGGTAACCTAGTTTTCCCGCATGTGAGAGCTGTTTACATTTCTTTGTGTGTGTCCTCTCTTCTTTCTCCCCCCTTCTCTCTCTCTCTCTCTCTCTCTCTCTCTCTCTCTCTCTCTCTCTCTCTCTGTCGCCCCCACTAGCCTCCCTCCACACTCCACTAGCCTCTTTGGGCCTCCCTCCTCCTCCTCTTCCTCCTTGGGTGGCAGGGGGGGTGGGAGGTTCTCTTCTCTAACCACTGGCACATGCGACAGTAAAGCCCAGGCTGGAGAACTCAGCACACAAACATGAATTTTTTTTTAACCCTTTCATCCCAGGCCTGGCAAGGGGCCTTCAATACCCCTAAACATCCAAAGAGATTGGGCCCAGAGATGCTTTCAATTGGGGGGGGGGTGAGGGGGTGGTAGGGAAGAGGTGGGAAGGGGCATTTCAAATTGGACTCTTTTCAATGTTCCTCCATGAATTTCCTTGGGGCCTTGGAAAGTGCTTTTCAAGAGTCCTTGGGGAAATAGCTAATAATGAGCTGCTCTAAGCCCAACTGAGCAAGGCAAAATTTCTTAGGTTGAATTATCCTCTATTCCACTATTGTAAGTGGACTGCATGGCTTGTGAATCAAGGGTTTTCTTCTCCCCTTCCTCCAAATTAAAAAAAAATGGAGATTTTTTTTAATATCATATTTGTTTTTCGTACGAGAAAATTCCTTGAAATTCTGTTGGCACTTTGATCCATCATTTTAATTTGTTTCCATTTTTTTCGACTAAAATTTTTTTCAGTTAAGAAAACTGAAAACAAAACTAGACAGTGACCACGTCTAAAAATGTTTCATTCTGCATTCTGAGACTAACCTTTCCCTTTCCCTGAAAAAAGAAAAGAAAATTTTATTGTAACAGTGACCATGTCAAAAAATATGTCTCATTCTTCATTCTGAGACTAACCTTTCCCTTCCCTTAACAAAACAAAAATTGAGAACAAAACTCCTGTAAAAGTAAGCATGACTGAAAACATGTCTCATTTTGTTCCTGAGACTTAACATCTAAATTATGTGTACTTCTAGGGGCTATCTTTGAAATTTTTTTTTTAAAAGTCAACCCTTTTTCATATGTGAACTTCTAGATCTATCACCAAAATATTAAAAAACCCCATTTTCAAGGTTCTCCTTAAGGCATTTCTCAAAAATCAAGTTTTTGGAAATTTTTTAAAACATAAGACCTTGTAAAAGGTGCAAATGGGAACTCAATCATCTTCTTCCTTCAGATTACCCACTGACCTGTTTTGGAAATTCAGAGATATTGTTTTAGTATAGAGGGAGAAGTTCACTTTCAGATCCAAATATCTCAGTTGGCCAATATTTCACCTATTTGCCTGAGATTCTTTGTGGAGTTTTGACTTTCCCAGAAATTAAATAAATCATGTTTTTGTTCTAGCTAAAAAGCAAAGAAAAAAAAAAGTGATTTCACAGTATAAAGTGGTAAAACCCTATGGATGCTTACCAGAATCCTGGAACTTCATTATGTAAATAATAGGCTGGCTTTGTCATAGGTCCACTTGGTCTGAGCATTTGGTTTTCCATATGCAATGGGCAGCATGCTGGCAAGCATGTATGGCTGATGGTGGCTGGCTTTTTAGCTGCGCTGGCTGAACAGTTGTGTTGTGGAAGAACTAAGACAACTTTGTAGGTACTGCTTTTTAACAAGGGGGTGCTCTCCTACATCCAGATGTGGCCATCCTAAGTGGCGACTGGCCTCCCAGTCCCTGAGCCACCTCATTAAAGATGTTCACATAGTTCAGAGATGCTTCATTCCTGTTCTCCACGTGAAATGTTATGAATGCTTCTTCTGCACTTTCTTTCTATTTGATGCTCACTCTCTGTAGAGCAAAGCTAAAATCTAAGCAGGCCTCTCCCATTTGAGAGCTATATTTCTGCCTTGTTCTTCTTTTTAAACCTTTTTTAGTTAGGGAAAAGGGAGGGGAGGTGGGAAGCATGGGATAAAGGTCCATCGTCATTGGGATTTAGTTCTAAAGATGTCCTTTGTGAATTCTCTCAAAAGTAAATAAATAAAACTACCCCTTCACCCTCACTAGCATTGCCCCTATCCTCCTTGTTTTCAGATAGCATATTCACAGGTTTCTAAAACTTTGGTTTGAAGAGGGTGGAGGGATGGGTTGGGGAGAATTGGAACTTGATTTGGGAAGGCTAAGAATAAGTTAGCTAACTGGGAATCAGATGAATTTGTTTTTGATGAGTCCATGTTAATTAAGCTCTTTTATTTGGTGTTGGAAAACTCAACAAAAGTTAGTTCCTGCTAAGTGGTGAACCTACTTTGAAAGTTCATTCAGTCTAAGATGGCATGCATATAAAACATAAAAAATCATCTAAAAACTCAAAGAAAGCTCAAGGTCATTTTTGGTTAGCATGTTCATTGTG
Organism: Macrotis lagotis; assembly: GCF_037893015.1. Taxonomy (NCBI): domain Eukaryota; kingdom Metazoa; phylum Chordata; class Mammalia; order Peramelemorphia; family Peramelidae; genus Macrotis; species Macrotis lagotis. The sequence goes on from NC_133660.1 coordinate 242,239,897, forward strand.
AACTTCAGGAAGGAGGGTCCATTTCAAGTGGAGTTGGAGAAGTGGTTAGGAATTTAACAGGTGAGGAGAGATGTCTTGCAGGCTGTGAAATTTAGTAACCTGTGGGATAGTCTAAGTAATGCCCACTGACTCATTGCCTTAACTTGTTGACTTCAGTGCATCAATTTTATGAATCTAAATGAATTTTAAACCTAAATCACTACAATTTGCCCTCTAAATGAACCTAGTACTATGTTGATTACTGCTACAACTACCACTGTCACCACTCTCCTCATGACCTCTTTCAGTTCTGGGAACAACAAAACAACATCAGCAGCAAAACAGTGTCACATCTATATAGTACTTTTAAGTAGTTTGTTTTGGTATCAGGACCCCTTTATACTTCTAAAATTATTGAGAATTCTAGAGGACTTTTGTTTATTTGGGTAATATTCATTGATATTTATAGTATTAGAAATTACAACTAATAAAATATTAAATTATTTAATTCATTTTCTCTAAAATAAACTAATTGCATATTATGATAAATACTCTATTTTTAATTAGAAATAGCTATTTTGTAAAGGAATTTGTTGAGAAGAGTAGCATTTTTGTAAGTTTCTTTGTCTTAATAGAAGACAACTGCATTTTTGTACTTGCTTCTGTATTCAATCTGCTACAGTGTTTTTGGTTGAAGTATATGAAGAAGATCTGGCCTTATACAGATCTGTAGTTGAAAAAAGGAAGAAGTATTATGATAGTTAAATATCATCATGGTATTATTATGAAAATAGTTTTTTTATTTCACAAGACTCCTGAAAGATCTTGGGACTCCCAGGTGTCTTTAGACTTTGAGAACTATTACTTTACGTTGTGGAACCATATGAGATAGATGAGAAGAATAATTAGCACTAAATTCATTTTACATTAAAACATACTAGTTTTTAGGAAGTGGATAAAATGAAGGTAAAAATGTAAATACTTTATCCACAACTGGTTTTAAAAGGAGAGAAGTTATTGTTGGCTCAAGACAGCACCCAATGGTGATTGTGATAATATATAATATGAATGCATTATAAACTCCATAGGATCAAAACATAGCTGCCATATAATTCTATCATTTCACCATAGATTCAGATGTGTTGTCTTTGATATTGCTTAATCCTCTATCTTTAGAGTTGCTCTCAAATTGGTTCCTCCAGTGGTAGAAATGAGTTTCATCCTCTAGTCACACTTTTCCATGCAGTTTCTTTCATGTCTAAGGACAAGAATTTATAGCTAGTTTCTCCCCTGTCCTCTGTCATTAGGAATTAGATCTTCATCAAATCCATGACTTTAGTCCCTCAGTCCTATACTCCACTTGACTAAATCAGCTCACAGCAGATTTTCATAAGCCCTACCGAAAACTCCAAAATGGAAATAATTTTCCACTATAGAAATGAGGTTAAAATGTAGCAATCTTATAGAGATAAAGGAATCCAGACTCCACAATAGAGTGCTCATCATTGAGTGATGAGTGTTGTCAGGAATTAACAAAGACATGTTCAGTTTATGAAACTTTGAAGTTTGTTATGAAAGTTCTTTGCTTTTCAGCATGCTTAGAAGTCATAGAGATTCTTTGTGTGTGGACAACTGAAAGGTTCATAATTCTTTAATACCACTCATTGTCTTTTAGTTCACTTTCTGCTGTTTTGAAAGAGTGGTTTGTCCACACCTGGGCATCCTTACCAACTGTGTTTTGTTTTGTGCTGACATACTTTCCAGTCTCTAAGAGTCAGAAGGGTGTGGTAAAAGTTGTCTTGTGGCCTACAGATTCAACCAAACAATTAACTGGACTTTCCAAAACCACTAGCAGAGGAGTCATTTGTGTGATTTGGAAAAGTAAGTTTTAAAATTAGAGAATAGTGATAAACTGGTGAGCCTGGAGAAGCCACAAGATCACAGAGCAAGAAACTGTCAGAGCACATTTAGTCCTACTTCCCTTTCTGTAGGACTAAGTTCTCCTGTGACACAACTAGTGTCTGAGATGGAATTGTTTTGAACCAGGTCCTGTCACTTCTCCTGTCCCAGGTCTTCAGTGGAGGTTCTATCCTGAGTCTAGATCTGCTTAATTTTTTTCATATTTACTATAACCTGAAGATAAGAGACAGAAGAGAAGGAGAGAGGGCTCTCTAATGGGTGAAAAAAGAGGGATCTTCAAAGTAATAAGTTGGCTGGAACAATGAATGAATCTAATGAGATGAAAGTGAATAGGGTTCAATATATTCTAAACCTGAGTTCAAAAAAAATTATTCACAAGTACAGAATGGAGAAGGTGTTATTCATGTGATGACTGCCCAGGGTTTTTTCATAAACTGCAAGTTCAGTATGAGTCAAAAGTGATTGATGTGTCAGCCAAAAGAGTTAATTGTTTTCAACTGCATTAATAGAAGTTTAATATGTACAGAATGAGGGGAAATGATAGTCCTGCTTGGCTCTGCCTTGGTCAGACTACATCTGGAGCAGGACAGTTTTGAGTTCCGTGTTTTAGGAAGATAATTGACAATTTTAAGTAGACCCAGAGAAGGATCACCAAGATGATAAAAGGGTTCGTTGAAGAAAAATGTTAAGGATTGTTTCCAGAACCTGGAATTGTTTATATCAAGGAGAGAAGATTTAGTGAGGATGTGAGCCAGGTCTTCAAATATTTGAAGGGCTGTCATATGGAAGAAGGATTAGATTTTGTTCACTCTTGAGGGTCAAAATGGGACCCAGGGATGGAAATTAGAGGGAGACTGATTGCAACTTAGAATTAGAGAAAACTTCCTGATGATTTAGGGGGGGGAAGCCAGGTGAGCTGTCTTAGAGAGATGAGTTCCCTGTCTTTGGAGGTGTTCAGGGAGAGGTTGGATGGTTACTGGGGGGTGGAAAGAATTCCTAGTTCAGGTGTGGTTTGTACTTTCCCTATAAATTTTCTTGCAAATCTGAGATTCTGTGAAATAACTTGCAGTCCTATCTGCTTTACTGTCAGTGATGAAGAATGGTATTAAGAAAGGACTGGAAGAGAATGTAGGAATTCTATCACAGTATTACAGATCTTTAGACTCCATCTCATGCTAAAGAGGACATTCTCAACCAAAGGATCAAGTCATATTCATCCTGAATGTTCGCTAATAAACTTAAAGGACTATTAATTAATTGAACTATTTTTATTATTATTTTAGCTATCCAACTGCTATTTAAATTTAAGGTTTATAGAGTACTTTAAGTATATTATCCAATTGACCCTCATAACAACCCTCTGAGGTAGATACTACAGACATTCTCATTTTTTTGTTTTACTGACAAGAAAAGAGGCTCCCTTCGTTAAACATCCCCTATGACACAGCTAATAAATTCCAGAGACTGGATTTAAACCCAACGGATATGGCAGGATTCACAATGGAAAAGCCCATTGAGTCTGGTCTCAGAAGATCTGGGTTCAGTACCCAGGGTCTGGCACTTACTTCCTTTGTGACCATAGGCAAGCTTATTGACGTCTCTTAGTATGTCCCTCTCTGTAAAATGAGGGAGATAGATAAGGAAATGTCTAAAGTTCTTCACAACTTTAAATTTGTTATCCATATAACCCTGTGATTCTAACCCCGGTGTTACAATATTATGAGGTCATCCATCCCTTGAAGTTGTGCTCTTTTCCTATGTAAAGGATTACATAGCCTCTGTTACACACATTAAATTCCTTAGCGTTCTGAAAGTGGGGTGGATAGACCAAATACTAAAGATATTTCCCTTCTACCCCAGTCTCAAACAGCAAAGACACCAAAACAATTGCAAAGAATTGTAGGGTTGTTCTGGTTGGGAATGGATGTGGAAGGGGCCAGTGCTGGTGGCCAAAATGGAAAGCAAAGGGAACAAAGATTTTTAAATTCCTACTATGTTAATATACTGTTCCTAGGACTTTACAAATATTATTTCATTTGGATAACTTTTTGGGGGATATTTTATATACATTCTTTTGAGTATTTAATAATCATTTTTTTAGGTATTTTATGCAAACATTAAAAAGCAGAAAAGTTGTTTTGCAGCAGAAAACTTTAGAGATAATTCAGAGAAGGGTCCCAAGTCCATGCATGAATGATGCATTTTAAATTAATATCAAATAATGCTTCAAAAGCCTTGGGGAAAAGCATCTTTCTGATAAAGAAACCCCACATACCTGATCCTAACAGTAATATAGCCTGAATGAAAACCAATCAGAAATGTAGCCTGAGAAATCACCACCTATTTTTAGTATTCAAAACTGTTCCCATCTTCCTTGCTTCCTTATTCTCAATTTAATAAGTCAGTGTCTTCTTGAGAGGCTCAAGAAAATTATTAGCTAGAAAATTCAAAAAGTCCAGATTCTAATCTTGATCTACTTTATGCTAATTCCAATTCAACTATTAAATACCTGTGGTGTGTTCAGATACCAGTGCCTGCCCTCAGAGAGCCTGTATTCTCTCAGACATAACAAAATAATAATGATATATACACAAATCAGACATTAAAATATATATACAGAGTAAATTTTAAGTCCTTGGAAGGAAGAGTAAAGGCCTTAGATTTTTTTGACCTCTTAAATATTTTTAAAATATTTAATATTTAGGTGATAAATTGTATAGATCATGGTGCCCTGGAATCAGGAAGATAGAGCTCATTTCTGGCCTCAAACTCTAACTAACTGTGTAACTCTGGGCAAGTTAATCTGCCTCAGTCTCTTCAACTGTAAAGTGGAGTTCATAATAGCATTATTGTATTAAAGATAATAATATTTGCAAAGTACTTTGAATGGTCCTGGCATATTTTGTTGTTATTCATTCATTCGTATCTGATTCCTTGTGTATTTGGGGTTTTCTTGGCAAAGATGCTGGAATGGTTTGCCATTTTTTTCTCCACTTTATTTTACAGATGCGGACAGGGTGAAGTAACTTGCTTAGGATCACACAGCTAGTAAGTCCAGCATTGAAAAAAAGACTGGACTTGTTGGCATTACATCATCTAGAAAAGAGAATGCCTGGCTTCAGGCCTGGGCCCCGCTGACCATGTCCACTTGTCGGTGACTAATTTATGAGCTGGATGTTCTCGTTCTCACCCCAGGCCAGCTTCTTCATTTAGTCTCACACGCTGGCCTTTGTGAATTGATTTCTGAACAGGCCTTTCATTGCATTTCTGCCCAGAGAAGAGCTTACAGTTTAGATCATTTAATTCATTCACTTTGGGAGTCAGGCAAGTTTCAACTTGAGCATTGCTAAAATCCAGGCCACTTAGGCTTACTCACTCCAAAAGGCCCATCAAGGAATGACTGGATCCTTCCACATAACTGATTTAGCTACATCCCTTCAATATGTGAGTCCTTTTCAGAAGCTCTAGCTAGACTATTGTGAGATGGAAGATAGTCAATAAACATTTATTAGATCCCTACTGTGTGCTTGGTGGGCTGCTAAAACTGGTGATATATACACACACACACAAAGCTTACAGTCCAATGAGGGAAGACAACACAAAGAGCTTAAAATCCAATGGGGAAGACAACACACAAAAAGAAGATAAAATAAAAGACAGAAGAATCCCAAAACAATTTGAAAAAAAGCTGTTCACTAGGTCAGTGGTGTCCAGGAATCAGTGCAAGACATCCTATGATATTATTTGATATCACACGTACCTCCTTGTCATTTGTACGACACAGAAATTTTCTAAAATTTAATGGTGCGGTAATTGGATTTATTGAATGTCAGCATTGTCCTTTGAGATGAAAGGAGGCATATGGCAATACATCACTAGACCCACACTGCAGTAGGACCAGCATTTCAATCAAAAAGTCTTTCTCTACACAACTGAGTAGATCTAATTTTTAAAAATTAAACAAAATCTACTTTTCTCATCCTCAAGAAGAAAACTGAGTTGCCAGTGATCCTTCTTTATTGTTTGTTCTTAGGTCACCTCAATTTATATGTTTGTAAAGTATAAATGGAGTCCAAGTCTTTTGAGGACCTAAATTGTACATTGGCATTTCACTTGCCATATTATTGATTCAGTTCAACAAGCATTGGTTAGGCACCTGTTGTTTTTGAGGTGCCATCATGAGTTCTGGGATATGAGAAAAAAATGAGAGGAATGTAATATTGACAAGTTGGAGCTCATCCAGAAGGAGGCAAACAGGATGGGGAAGGGACTGGAAATCATGCCTTAATGAGGTCTGGTTGAAAGAATGGAATTGTTTCATCTGAAGAAGAAAGTCCCAGGGGGACAGATAACTGTTTGTAAACATTTGAAGAGTTGTCACATTCGCAATCATTTATTAAACACTGTGTTGCACACTGTGTTAAATGCAAGAGATACAGAGAAAAAGCAAAACAATCATCCTAGCCTTCCAAGATTCTTCTCTTAGAGGCAATAATCTGTGGATTAATTATTCACCCACTGTCTTTCTTTGTCTCTGTCTCTGACTTTTTCTTCATATGTACATATATGTATTTATGTGTATCATGTATATGTATAGATGTGTGTTATTTAATATTGATTGTCATTACCGATAGATTAACTTTTTATGTTTTATGATGTTTATTGAATTTTCTTAGTTACTGATTTGATATAAATCTCTCTTCTTAAATTAGTATATGGTGAGCCCTCTATGAATTTTAATCTGTAACCTAACTTAGTTTACCTATTTGCTTGTTCAGTTGTTTCAATCACGCCTGACTCTTTGTGATCTCATTTCAGGTTTTCTTGCCAGAGATAGTGGAGTGGTTTGCAATTTCCTTCTCTAGCTTATTTTGCATTTGAGGAAAGTGAAGCAAACAGGGTTAAGTGACTTGGCCAAAGCGCCCCCCCCCCCCCCCCCCAAGTTATTAAGTGTCTAAGGTCAGATTTGAATTCAGGAGGATGAGCTTTCCTGACTCCTGATCTGGTGTACCACCGTGATGTTCAATTTATCTGTAGAGTTTTCTTTTCCTTTTTGATTTGATTTATTTAAGGTAATGGGCTTAAGAGACTTCCCAAGGTCACACAGCTAAGCAATTATTAAGAGTCTGAGGTCATCATTCCATCAGTGCAACTATCAGGGACAAATTTTTGGATATCTGCAATGGAGAATACCATCTGTATCCAGAGAAATAATTGTGGAATTGGAACAAAGACCATAGACTATTACCTTTAATTTAGAAAAAAAAACATCCTGTTATCTTCTATAATTCTGCTATCTCTTATACCTTATTTTTCTTAAGGATATGATTTCTCTGTAATCACATTCAATTTAGATCAGTGTATACCATGGAAACAATGTAAAGACTAGTGCCTTCTGGGGGGATGGATGGAAATGAACATGGGGGGGATGTAAAACTCAACATAAGTAAAATCTTAAAGAAAATTTTTAAAAAGAGTCTGAGGTTAGATTTGAACTCAGGTCCTCCTGACTTCAGGACTGGTGCAGGTGGCACCATACCACCTTGTTTACCCCCACTGTACCATCTATCTGCCCCAGAGGCTTATTTTCTTAAGGGATTTGTGAGATTATGGTTTTGCTTAATTTAGTTTGTTTAACTTATGACATTGAAGGAAGGATTATGATTTTGTAATCATGTCCACAACATACTTGTTTGCTGTTGTAAGTTTAAGTCCCCTAGCTTATAACTACTGATGTTACTCAAACTGATTTGGCATAAATTACAGAGATTAGGATTTTGCAATTAAGGATAGAGGGATACTATAGGTCCAGCTGTGGTGTCATACCATGAATATAGTTGGTACCAGAGGTGGGATTGTGCAGTATCAGACTGTGGGACAAAATATAGACTGAAAGATCCCCATAGTGAACCTTGCTCAATGTTTGGGTACCATGTTTAACCAAACTGCAGGAGAAGGTCCTTTAGATTTCTCTGTGTGTGTGTGTGTGTGTGTGTGTGTGTGTGTGTGTGTGTGTGTGTGTGACAGCTGGTTTGAAGCACAGAAATGGGGGCTTTATTGTGTTGCAAGGACAGCAAGTTGACCAGTACTGCTAGAATACTAAATCTGTGGAAGAGAATAAGATATATTAAGTAGGAAAAGTTAGGAAGGGATCAGATTATGGTCACTACTTGAAGAGGGATCCTCTTTGACTCTCAAAGAGAGAACTAAGACCTATAGGGAGAAAATGTAGGGAGCAGGATTCCCATATGAGACAGAAGATCCTAATTCCAAGGACTTTCCTAAAGGGGGTTATCTAGGATGCTTCATGAATCAACGAACACTTAACTAATACATTCGAGTGGAAGCTGGACTGGCCTTTCCTAACAGTTGCTGAAGCTTCCAGAAACCCCTTGCAAGTCTCAGATTTTTTTTTTTCAAGGCAGTGGGGTTAAGTGGCTTGCCCAAGGCCACACGGCTAGGTAATTATTAAGTATCTATTAAGATTTGAACCTACTCCTGACTCCAGAGCCAGTGCTCTATCCATTGCACCACCTAGCCACCCCAAGTCTCAGACTTTTTGAAGAGATAGAGAAGGTGAAGGCAAGATGTTTGGAGAGCCAAACTCAAACCATGTACTGCAGGTCACTAAATTTTAACACTCAGGTAAAAAATATCCACCTGCAGGAAGATACATTCCCTGGATAGGCAATGGGTAAATGGAAGTTTTTCTTGAACATCTATTGTTCATATTAATTTGACTCTGAGATCCCAGGCTCATTACAGGAAAGCAGTTCAACAACATGCCTACAGCGCTCATGTCCTCAGTTCGACAATCTTTTATAATCAGTCCCACAATGATATTTAAAAAAACATTGTTGACAATTACAGAAGGCTAAATATAGTTCTGTACCTTTTAAAATGAACAATGATAAAAAGCCTTGAACATTTTTCTTTGATGTGAATGGAATCTTTGGGCATTTTGAAATACAATCAGATGAATTAATTGCTGCTCATTAGACACCCAGTCAGCAGAGTCCTGAATGGGCATTCTTTCCTTGGCCAGCCGTGCTAGACTGAAATAACTAGCTTTTGTATTTATTCCCCCTCTTCTCTAATAATAAGCAAATTAGAGATCATGGCTAGGGGAAAAACATTCAAGTTCTCTCCATCTTTTGTTAGGAATAATGATATATTTTGTAGTCTCTTTATCCTTTTTTGGGCTACAGTTAATAATTACCAAGTTTATATAAATCACTATGCAGTATATAACTAGAAACTGTATCTGCAAAATTATTTATTAAGGCAGCATTTTTGTACTCATTTTTCTGCTTTTATTTAAACCTTTTTTTTACAAGCAAATTCTTGCTTTCCTAATCCATGTGAGATGTTTCCATTGCTAGGGAAAGTCTCTTATTTTGAGAAAGTAAATCTCTAGTACTGACAGCTGTTGGGTTTATGGACTGCTGCTATCCTGAATTTTTCCATGATGCTTTGGTGAAGATCTTTTTAAAAAATCATTTTATAGTACTAGCCCAGTTTTGAAGAGTATTTGGAGTAATTAGACTTCTCCTTTTCATTTAATTAAATTGTTCATACATATGTGCAACCATTCATTAAATTTCCTTTTTTAGTATCTTCTTGGATTGTCCCCAGCAATCCCCCATCTCCCCTCTTCCCCCGTCCCCAAATAAATTGGTATATGGAGAGAGGAGAAAAAATTGTAACATCCAATATATGGTTCATTAAAAGCCTTTTGTTAAAAAAAAAAAACACATTGTGCTTTCCATATGTTCTTGAAATGTTAGGAAGTAATTCAGACTCCACCCCCCCCACCCACCATTTTATGCTGAAATTTTTACAAATAAATTCTCCAGAAATTTGAAATACAAAATGGGGACAGCCGTTGGAATACCACATTATAACCACAGCTGAACTCTACTTTTTAAAATTTCAATGTCAAATTTACTTTGTAACAAATATATTTTGCAAAGCTCTATCTGAGGAGTTCATGGGTTATTACAGTTGAGCCTGGCTCCCAGGGATTTGATCAGAATATTCATTGAAAGTAGCTGAGTTTCAGGGCAGCTAGGTGGCGTAGTGGATAAAGCACTGGCCTTGGAGTCAGGAGTACCTGGGTTCAAATCTGGTCTCAAGACACTTAATAATTACCTAGCTGTGTGGCCTTGGGCAAGTCACTTAACCCCATTTGCCTTGCAAAAAAACCTAAAAAAATTGAAAATAATAATAAAAAAAAGAAAGTAGCTGTGTTTCAAAGATTGTGTAGAAGACAAAGTATACTGATGGACCAATTAATGCTCCCTTTCCCCGACTTGCGCTTCTGAAAATTCAGTCTTTGGGGCTGTCATCTTGATGGGTTTCCTGAACCTCAAAATGTTCTCTAGAACTTTCCACCCCTGCCCCTACTCCAACACCCAGGTTAGGGGGTTAGGTTGCTGCTCCTCCTTATGCCTGCCCAGTGTGCCCAACAGTTACATTCTCTGTAATTAGTGCAGGTTTTCCAGGCCATCACCTCAGATTGGCATTTGGTTGACTTTTCCCCAGAAAACTTAGGGCTTTTCTTTGGCTCTAATCTCTGAAGCTGTGTGGACTGAGGAACTTTCAGTCAACCATTTAGAATGGGCTTATCCAAGTTTTTAACAGTGAAAAATTGCCCCCCCCCCCTTTTAAAAGTTTTTGCAAGGCATATGGGGCCAAGTGGCTTGCCCAAGGTCACACAGCCAGGCAATCACCAAGTGTCTGAGGCTGGACCTGAACTCAGGTACTCCTGACTTGAGGGCCAGTGCTCTATCCACTGTGCCACCCAGCCACCCCATCCCCCCCCTTTTGAAATCAGCAACTCTAGAGCTAGAGAACACAGGTTTGTGATTCTTTCAGAGCTACAAAGCATGCCATTTACCCCCAGATCTCTATCATTGCTTATTGAGTGAAGCAATTCTAGAGCTGGATGAGTTCTTCCAGGCCATTTGGATCTGCTCCCTTTTGTTGAGAAAGCAGACTGGGGCCCATACCTTTAGTATCTTTAATTCTGTGCAGATACTCTCACTTTCTCTATTCTGTGCTAGACTTGTACCTCTACTATCTTTACACCCATCTCTGGACTTTATAAAGTTCATGAGATGTTTCATACATTATCAAAATCATCCTTTCCCTGTTTAATGTTATTAACCCTCCAGCCCAGTTATTACTTCATTATTAAAGTAACCTCCTAGGGTGGTTGTGACTAAAGTACTTTGTAAGCAAGAAAGTACTATTAAAATGACAGTTCTTGGGCTCCTCTGTTATTGTCTCAGCCTTAGTCAAGTGTGGGGAGGTTAACCCCCAGCATCCTTTCCCCTTACTTACCCTTTTTCCCTATTCCAGTTCTGTTCCTGCAGTATCCCTAGATGGTATTTGTTTTCTTTTTCAATGATGTTCTATTAAAATCTCAAAACAATTAAATTTACTCCAATTTTTTAAAATTTATTTTTATTTTGAGTTCCTAATTCTCTCTCCCTTAAATGCCTTCCCCATTGATTGAGAAGCCAAGAAATATGATACCCTTTATGCATTTGAAGTCATGCAAAGATTATTTCCACAGTAGACATGTTTATTCTAATTTTCAAAATAAATCTGTGCTATAGAGGAGCAAGGAGATTTTGCAAAATTAAATAAGTAGTAATAAAATACATTCCACTTCACAAAAGGTTGGGAATAACTTGTATAAATCATCTGGCCTTTTAAGATCAGCTTCAACATGATCCAAAAAGAATCTTTTCCCAGGAGATTAACTTTCTTTCTACATTTCTACTATTTGCAAAAAAGAAAAGAGATATATTAGAATGAAGAGAAATCCTGATGCTCTTCCAATAGCAAATGATCAATCATTAAACATTTTTAAGTGCCTCCAGACATTGAGGCTACAAAGACAAAACTGGAAGAATGCCCACCCTCTAGTAGTTTATAATTTATTAAGTTAGATGATATGTATATACATATATATCTACACAAATAGATATATACGTATATGTAAAGATACAGATATATATATATATATATATATATATATATATATATACACACACACAGACATGTATAAAAGAATAATTAGCAATAGCTTAATGTGGATTTGCTTAAAAGAAGGGGACAATATTTATGGGACCAGAACTTGGAAGGACCTAAGATATCACCTAGTCCAACTTGCTCGTTTTCCAGATGAAAAAAGTTCAGAGAACAAGGTTGATTTGCCTTAGGTGACACAGTTAGTGAATAGGTGAACTAGAACTGAAAGCCTTCTGCCTGTCATGATTTTTTGATCACTCCAAACTTCTTTTGATATACTGACTGAATGTCTTTGTTAAGTCCAAAGTGTGTAAGGTGGAGCAGGGTTGAATGAGAAGTGTTAAGAGGCGATTATGAATTTATTTTTATTTTGAAAGTATATTGTATCAAAAATTTGCAAAGGTTGATACGGTATGAAAGAGGGAAAAAAGGCTTGCCGAAATCTAAAACTAAAAATTCATTCAGCAGTCCCCCAAAATGTCCTTTCTAGCTAGTTTACCTTTACACATATTCCTTCCATAGCATATGCACCAAGTATTTGTTGAATGAATGAAAAAAATGAACAATGTGCTGCATTTGTAATAAAACCAGTCTGGGAAATGAGAACTGCTCTTAATTTGGGATTCCTTTTCTCACTGGCAAGGAGTCAGATTCTAAAGCCCTTAGGCACCAGGGATTGTCTAGTCATCAGGATTCCAACCAAGTGAAATGCCGTGGCCTCCTCCAGAATGGAGCCAAATCCTTGTGTTCTTTGGAGATGCTCTATTCAAGATCGACAACTTAACAAGAAAGGGATGTCTGTCCTGCTTCCCAGAGCTCCTAGGGCTACAGTAGCTTCCAGTGTTTGTGCTGGTGGATCCCTACCCTGTGGAATCTGTGCTTTTATTTATGCTGGATTCAAGAATCACTCCAGAGAAGGAATGGAAAAGATGTCATCAAAGAAATGTCTGATCAAAAAAGAAGATGGGCTAGCCAAGCAATAGGCAGTTCAGGAACAAGCAAGCCTACAATGCTTCACTGCTATCCAAGTAATGTCAAGAGAACTAGAGAAAACACCCCAGGACCTGGATCCCCAGCAGAGGGTTCACTGTGAGAAAGTGACTAGTCACTGAATGAGAGGGTGGATGGTTATGGAATGAATAGCTAAGGCTTTCTACTCTCCTTCCTCCTTTGATGAGATCAGAGATCCATTAAAGGAACCCCAAATTAACAAGAACAACTTAAGTGAATATTTCTCTCCTTTTGAGTGATCAGTTGTTTGGGTCTATGATTTAGCTGTTATGAAGAGTTTACAGTTGGAAAAAAGCAGGAAGTTTATAGTTTTAACAATCTGTACTTTTTAATTGATATTTTATTTCATTTTTCCAATTACAAGTTATGAAAGTTTTTCAGCATTCATCCACTCGAACATTTATAAGTTAACAGTTTTCTTCCACTCTCCCTTTCCACCCCCACTCCCTTCAGCAGTGAACCATCTTGTGAACATTGTGCATATATATAGAGATATATAGATATAGATATATACATTTGTGTTATCCATGTTTACATAGTAGTCATTTTGTATATCAGAAGTTAGAACTATAAGAAAAGAAAGAAAATCATGGGATAGGAAGGAAAGACACTGAGAAATTTTTAAAAGGTGAACTTTGTGTTTATTCAGATGCTGTGGGGGTTTTTTCATCTGGATATGGATAGCGTTGTCCTAGATATTTGAACTGCTGAGAGAGGCTACATCCATCATAGCTGATCAGCTCACAGTGTTGTATTGTTAATATGTACAATGTTGTCTTGGTTCTATTCCCTTCGCTCAGCATCGGTTCATGTAATTCTTTCTATGCTTCTGTAAAGTCTAACCATTCACAATTTCTTATAGAATAATAATACTCCATAGCATTCATACGCCATAACTTATTCATCCATTCCCCAATTGATGGGCATGCTCTCTGTTTCCAGTTCTTTGGTACTACAAAAAGAACTGCTACAAATATTTTTGAACATGTGGAATATTTATGATTTCTTCTAGATATAGATCTGGTATTGTGATTAAAGTTTTTTTGCTCTTTGGGCATAATTCCATATTGTTCTCCAGAATGGTTGGATGGCATCAGCTAGGTGGCACAGTGGACAGAGTACCGATCCTGGTGTCAGGAGTACCTGATTTCAAATCTGGTCTCAGACACTTAATAATTGCCTAGCTATGTGACCTTGGGTAAGTTACTTAACCCCATTGCCCTGCAAAAATAAAAAAAAAATCTTTTCAGAATGGTTGGCATGAGTTCACAACTCCACCAACAATGCATTCATCTCCCAATCCTCCCATACATAACTTCTCCAGTGATGATCATTTTTTCTTTTTGTCATCTTGGTCAATGTGATAGGTTTGAGGTAGTACCTCATAGTTGTCCTAATTTGCATTTCTCTAATCAGTAATGATCTGGAGCATTTTTGCAAATGATTATATATAGCTTTAATTTCTTCATTTGTAATCTGACTTCATATCCTTTGACCATTTATCAATTGGGGGAATGACTTCAGCAATCTCTGTGTAGCAAAGATCTGTCATTTAGTCAACAAGCAAGGCTAACAATTCAATGAATACTTAATAAATAATAAGCCCTTTGTTTTTCTTGTTCAGTTGTTACTCAGTGCACCATAGCATGCTAAAATTGTCCATTGGGTTTTCTTGGCAAAGAGACTGGAATGGTTCATCATTTCCTTCTCCAGTAGATTAAGGCAAATAGAAATTAAATGACTTTACTAGGGTTTCATATCTTGTGTCTGAGGCTGGTCTTGAACTCAGGTCTTCTTGATACCAGATTCACTTCTCTATTTACTGAGCCACCTGGTAAACCTCTCCACTAACTATAAATTGAGATGCATTTTGTCATAATAATAAAATTATTTTATTCTAACCCTAGTGATTCATAAAGCTTTTTAATGTATACAAAGTACTTTCTTTCTCTCCATATCTGTTTATACACACATATATTAATGTATCTACAATCTTATTTGATTCTCACAGCTACAACTTGAGATAGATACTCTTATTATTCCCATTTTGCAAATGAGGAACCTGTGACCAATAGGGTTAAGTGACCTGTCCCAAGTTCCATAGCTAGAAAGTGTCAGAGATGGAACTTGAATTGATTCCAAGTTCAGATCCAATGACACATTCTAGATTGAGCCAGTCACTTAACAGAAGAGTTGTTGATTTGTATCAAGGGTCTGGATTAAAAACTAAAAGTTAAGGCATAGTACTAGATGCTAGATTGGAGACAATACAGTAACAAGAAGAGTGGGAAGGACAAAGTGATGTGGGCTACTAAAAGTTGAAACATTGAAAAAAGACAGCTTCCAGGGAGGGAAGGGTCTTCAAAAATCTTCAGTAAGACATTGAGTTAGATCGCTGGGTTTATTCAGCCATGAATCAATAGTAACCTCTAAGGACATTCATTTCTATACAGTATTCGTTTTGCACAGTACATCATAATGATGTTCGGACATCAAAAAGGGGGAAATTGTGTTTGGTATTCTTTTTGTAGGAAGGCAGGAATGGATGTGTGTTAGAAAGATTTTTATCTAAAAATGGTTTAAAAAAATATATTGCAGTGCTTCTGGAATCAAACTCCAGTTATATGGGACAGATCTTGTTACAGGTGATAAGAAACCAGCATGGTATTGCTAGATTTTCTGGGTTTCAGATGCTACCCTGATGATTGTCTGGTAGTTTTTTTATTTCATCTTCCTCAGACTACTCAGTGTATCACCGCAGTTGTGACACAGCATTCAGGGTGTTCATCTGTGGTTGTTCCACAGCTTGGGTTGATTCTGTAAACATTTCAGTGACGTCTGTCTCAGCTTGTACTTGGGTTCCTTGACCTGAAGCTACAGCTTACTGTCGTCCCTTTAATTAGGAGTGACAGCTTTGTACATGGCCATAAACTGTTTTTGTTTCCCCTGTCATCATGTGATTGCTACTTTGATGTGTGGAAAGGAATGAATCTGTCTCTCATTGCTGAGTTTCTCTGGGTGGATGGCACCCAGATTCAGGTGCCGCAGGCACATGTATTTTACCTGCAAGTTTCTTTTCCTGCCTGGTGCTTGTGCAGACATTCTGTTAACTGTTAATAGCCCATTCACCCAGAAGAAGTGATCCCGTTCTGCATCTGCCTATGGGCAACCAAGTATAAATTACCTTCCCTTTGATAGTGGGAGATGCTGCCGTGAGGAATTTGATCACTTTCCAATTTGGGCTTCTGATAGACTCTATTATCTGTATTTGGGGAAGAACAAACTACAAAATCAACTAGAGCCTTTGTTTTCTTTTGGGGAAGAGGCTGGGGTCAACCATTTTAGATCAGTCTCTGGGTGAATATCTAAATTGTCCTGATACATGGGGAAGCTTAATTTTACATGTATTTTATACTCAAATATCTGTATGTTTGCATATGTATTCACGTGCATTATACAGAGATGTACATATACTTTTGTAAATTGAAGAAAAACAAACCCTGCTGTTGTACCACGATCATTTTAACAAACTGTTTGTTATTGTATCCAGGTAACAAGCATGGTAAGTATTTTCATTAAATCAAGTATTATATACTTGAGCTGTTGCTTGGCAGAATTTTTGGCTAGCTTCAACTATATCTTCAGCCTCTGCTGTTTTCTAAAGGAAGCATTTAAAAGTTAGCATTACTACACGTGCTTTCAGCTTTTAAAGGAAACACGTTTCATGTGTCTACGAGAGCATGCCGCCCCTGCCCCTGAGCATGGCTGCCCGTTTGCTCGTTCAAGTGACCACGCAGTACTGCTTCTGGCCTTCCTTCACCACTAGTCCTTTTAACCAGTGTTACAGCATTCCAGCTGAATTCGGGAGCTCTTGTGTTTGTGAGAAGTATGTGAAGATACCTATAATACCAGCCTCTCCTCTCCTTCCCAGGAGTTGACTCACCTACCCCAACCCTATCTCCAAACCTTAATTCTCTTGGCCAGTATGCTGGAAATAGATGGCCTCCCTCCTCCCCCTCTTCTTGAGTGGATCATTAACTGAAATTTCACCCTGGGAATGGAAAAACATACTGTTCATCTTCATTTTAAATATATATATGAAAAAACAAGAATTTTCAGGGGAAAAATATAAATACTAAAGTATTTGTACAGTTTGGTATTTGAAAAACCTTTGTTCTCCAGGTAGGTTAAGTAGAGTTGAGCCTTCTGGCTGTATTTATCTATGCATGGTTGCTTTGTTTTGGGCATTTTTTGGTTGCTTCTACATTTTAGTTTAAGTGCTAATAGCTACAGCTGTTTTAAGCTGATCATTAGATTGTTGCCTTGTATTAAGACAGTGTGTAACTGTCACATTAAAGGATCAGACAGCGAAGGATAAAGCTCTGCAGCACATGGCAGCCATGTCATCGGCCCAGATAGTCTCAGCAACGGCCATTCACAACAAGCTGGGACTGCCGGGAATCCCACGCCCCACGTTTCCTGGTGCACCAGGGGTAAGCCATTAGCTCATTTCAATAAACGACTTGGTCCAGAGGTGACAAGCAGCAAGCAGGAGGAAAGATCATTTGTCAAATAGGATAGTCCTAACTCTTTTCTATAGTTGTGTCCCATGTAATAGAAAGGAAAAGTTCGTTCTGGTGGTCCTGCTATCTAATAAGACCCATTGTGGAGAGCCTTAAGTTGGAACCCACCTAGAGAAGTTCACCCACTGATAGAAGCTTAGAATTGTCTCTTAGCTGGATCCTTTCCCTTCTTTATCCATGGAAATGAGCAAACAGAATCCTGCTCCATCTTTCTATGTGACTTAAAGAGCAGTTAATACTAAGTAGTGGGAAAGCATGGAAGGAGGCAGAAAATCAGGTGTCTCCTGGAATTTCTTTTAGCTCTGTCTTCAGGCTCACTCTGTCATACTGTTAGGATGTTTTTCTTGACCAACCTTCTGTGGGTGCTCATGGTGTCTAGTTGCCTTGAGCTATGAAAGGAGGGAATTAGTTCAGTTCAGGAAATATTGATTGTGATCATTACGTGGAAGGAAATATACTGGACATTGTACATATTCACAGAAAAAAAGAATGTTCCTGTCTTCAAGGTCCTTATATTCTTTTGAGGTAATTTAATTCACATTCAACTTTCAAGGGACTAAGGAGTATGTGAGAATCAAGGTAGGTGGATAATCAGTAAACACTGATTAAGTCCGTACTGTGGGTCGACTGTGCTAGCCACTTGGAATGCCAAGACCAAAATGAAACGGCCTGTCTTCAAGAATCTTAGATTCCATCCTGGAAGGGAAGACGGAAATCTGTATCAACATTAGCATTAACCGAGCCTCTGCTTTGTATGCAGAATTACACTAGATGCTGTGAGCCATATGAAAGTTTATGATGCATGATTCTTGCCCTTTTAAAGAAATGATTCATAGAAGGGGATCGTGGGAGGGAATTTTGGATAGGAAATGAGGGCCCAGATTTGTAGAGGGAGACAAAAGTTGAACATAAAAGGCTAGATTTATCTGGGGGGGTAGAGAGGGTGGAAGTGGGTAGTGTCCTGGCTAATATGAAAGCGTTGTAGAGGCAAACTAGCATCATAACACCAAATTTAGATTTTGTTTCCCAAAGACTTCCTTAGCATGAAACCTTAGGTTCTTAATCTTTGGAAGTCCTGCTTGCCTGCCTTAGGAAGGTATGAAAGGTGACCCTGGGTCCTCAAAAACTAATGTGAGTTCAAGAATGACTCGGTGAAGGCCTGTGTGTTTGTTTATGGATTATTTAAGTGCCTAGAGGGTCATCCCTAGACCACTGATCACTGGATGAATTGGGATGAAGGAGAACAACAACTCAAGGAGACCATCTATAGCAATGTCAGGAATCACTGATGTATAAAAATTTTAGCATTGTAATTTGTATATAATATTTTTCAGAATTCATTTTTAATTATTAAATATCTTAACTTTTACAGTTCTGGCCAGGAATGATACAGACAGGCCAGCCGGGATCTTCACAAGAGTAAGTTTAAAATGTGTAGGGTCTTATTAAAAAAACAAAGAAAAAATACCAATAAACAACTCTTATTGTATGCAGTCTGAAGAATGTGCTGCCAAACAACAGGGAAACTCTCCAGAAGACTAGTCCTGTAGAACATAGAGAATTCAAATTGATTCAGTATTGAGAAATGGCTTCCTGATTTTTGAGGCAGAAATTCTTAAGGTCTGGTGAGGTTGGGGCTATATTCATTTCAATGTTGAGGGCCAAGCATTCACCATAGTGAAGCCACATTCATTCCAAATGTACAATTTTGGGATTCCTGATAAGTGTCATTCACTCTGGCTTCATTTGTCTATGAACAAAATGGCTTACTGGTGACATAATAAGATGAGAGGAGAAATAATCACAAAAATCTTAGAGTCCCTTTGAAAAATTTCCATTTTTATACAATGACAAATGATTTGGATTCTTGGTATTTATAAATTGGTTAGTGCTTTTTGCTTCATGATACTGTCTTGGAAATTTAAAGGACAGTATGGCCTCAAGAGCTAGAAAAATATTTTCAGAGTGACAGTATGGAAGAGTGGACAAAAAATTGGGCTCTTGGAGACAGGGACAGCTGTGTTGGGCTCTTCCTCATTGGCTATGTGAATGTAGTTAAGTCACATAATATCTCAGTGCCTCAGAGGCACTTCTCAGGATTTCAAATTGCTAGAAAGTTGTTGATTGTATCTTTAGAAGATTTCCCTGTGTTAATAAAAGTTCTGGGTCTGGATTCCACCAAAAAAAAAACTCCATAAATAAATCCAAACTCTCCCAAATAGTCTATAATTGAGAATTTTATAAATTTGGGCACTCTGTTCCCTTAATCATAGTGAAATAATCACATTTCCAGATAGTGAGCTGTTCATGAATGCAGTTTTTTTTAGCATGATTAATTAATTTCTCCCTTAAAAGTCTTGAACTAGAGCTATTCAAAGGAGAATGAACTGCCTCAAGAAGCTGTGATTTTACCTTCACTTTAACCTAGAGAAGCTTGTCAAAAGAATATAGAGAAATTTTTGATTTGGGGGGGGTTAATTTTCCATCAATGAAGTTAAAAATTCTGATTAAATTGATTTGTATAGCTGGCTCCTAACAGTGATTATAAAGACAGTTACTCTTTCAATTTTAAATAGGATAGGGGTCATGGTCTACTGAATGCCAAGGGAAGGGGTACATGGTATAGGTTGGAAACCTTTGCTCCAAGGATTGTTACTCTTTTTTTTTTTTTAGGTTTTTGCAAGTCAATGGGGTTAAGTGACTTGCCCAAGGCCACACAGCTAGGAAATTATTAAATGTCTCAGGTTGGATGAACTCAGGTACTCCTGATTCCAGGGCCAGTGCTCTATGTACTGTACCACCTAGGCACCCCTCCAAGAAAAGTCCTAAGAATGTAAAGCCAGCCTTAAACTTTGGTCCCACACTTGAGTCTAGGATTTTTCCTTTATATTGAGTTCCCTTTCAAAATAATTAGGGTTATTTCCTTTTAACCTTTATAATGAGATGCTTGGGGCAGCTGGGTGGTACAGTGGGTGGGGCAGCTGGGTGGTACAGTAGATAGAGCACCTGGAATCAGGAGAACCTGAGTTCAAATCCAACCTCAGTCATTTAGTAATTGCCTAACTGTGTGATCTTGTGCATGTCAATTAACCCCATTACCTTGACCAAAAGAAAAATAATAGATGCTTATGGGGGTCATTTAGTATATATCTCTCATAGTGCTGTAAGGAAAAATACCCATCCATCTTTTCAGAGCATAAAACAAATGTATTTGGCTATATTAGAAGTTAGGAAGACCTTTTGAGAGTTTGCATCTGTGAATGGTGAACATCATAAATGCCATCCCCTAAAAGGGATCTTAGGATAATAAATTGAGAGCTGAAGGGGATCCTTGAATCTTCTCTCTCAGTGGAGGAAACTGAGCAACAGAGAGATGAGTGTCTTGCCCAGTTTCATTCAAGTAGTGACAAGAGTCAAAATTGCACCCAAATGCAAGAAGTGTTTTAACATCCTGAAGGTTCCTTCATTATCACTTGCTACTCCTGTTTGCCTTGTTCTCCCCTTTGAAGAACCTCCCCTTTTTTCTCCAAACACAGTTTAGGAAGGCAAGTTGTTCCCCAGCATCCTTCTATCTCAGAACCGGCCAACATACTTCTAGAGTTTTGTATGCATTCTAGCAGAGAAAGGGATCCTTCATAGTGATTCTAGCTTCAGTTCTTGAGTCACCTCTTTTTTTTTTCTGTCCCATGTGGTTTTTATATGTCTTTCTCTGTCCCTTTTTCTAGTGTCAAACCTTTCGTGCAGCAGGCCTATCCCATCCAGCCCACAGTTACCGCCCCCATTCCAGGTAAGTGTCCTTTGGGTAGCCTCCTGAAGCACTGCAGAGAGTTTGTAAAGCCCCATTGTTCTCCAGATGACATAAAAGACTATCACCTTCTTTGTAGCCTCATACAGCTCTCTTAATTAGGCATAATTAGTGGGTGCACTTCTCCCCCACCCCCCACCCCCAGTGTTGAAGACTGAATAACTGAATGAAGCCTTGATGAGGAGCTTTTTAGGTTCAACACAGTGCTGAGCTCTGAGGATAACTAGGGAGGTGAGACAGTCCCTTCTCTCAGGGAACTCTGTTCTAATGCAGAGATAAAACGTACGGGATGTTTCAGCAGCAAGGCAGATGGGAAGGTACCAAAATAGATATTAATGCTTCTTTTTAATGTCATTTCCCTTGATAAAATGATTCCAGTTTCTGATGTTGAACCCTTTGATGCTGCCAACAACTTGTGGCAAGAACTTTTCTTTGTTTGGTTTAGCAAATTCAGTAGCAGTTAACCAAGCAGCATCTCTATAATAGTTGTCAGGGGCAACTGGGCTGTTCCAAAGGCTCTGTGGCCTGAGCTGCTTCCATCAGGGTCTGAGGGTACTTCTGGTTAAGCTGATGGTAGTAGTTTATCTTGCTTGGTATATATTACTACCTTTTTTCTCCTCTGGGGTGCCCTCCTACTACAGCTCAGTTGCCCTGTAGGTAGCATTTGGACAGTGATGGCTCTACCAATGATGGCTGTGAGAACCAGGCTGAATACAGGTCTGGTGGTCCAGGAGGTACTGCAGGTACTCCCAAGGCTCCAGTGCCTATGAGAGAACAAGAGATTCTATGACCCTAAGGGTGGCCTTTTGAGAGCCCTTTGGAGCGATGAACAGGGTTCTCATCTGTTTCAGTCATGACGAACCTTGACTTTCATTAGAAGATACCAGATTACTCTTTATTCAACATAGGAGGGAAGACCATCCTTGATGTTCAGTTATCCTAACTGTTATTTTTACTTGTCCCAAAAACAGAGGAGGAGTGTTGGATTCTTTCTTTAGTTTATAAGCTTACTAAAAAGCAGAGATTTTTTTCTATGTTCTGTTCTGCTATTTTGAGAACATGGACCATGCTCTTGGTTTGTTTTCCATTGATCTAAGAAAGGTAATGAGGCCTGTCATGGTCTCTTTGGGAATTATCTGTATTTTTAATTCTTCTGTCTTTCGTGGGGGGCGGGGAGAGGAAGACGC
This sequence comes from Macrotis lagotis, assembly GCF_037893015.1. NCBI lineage: Eukaryota > Metazoa > Chordata > Mammalia > Peramelemorphia > Peramelidae > Macrotis > Macrotis lagotis. The sequence goes on from NC_133660.1 coordinate 242,262,423, forward strand.
CATCTTTATTGAAAAAGAATTCTTAGTAGATTGATAACTTTAAACTTAAATCTGATAGAATTTTGGGGAGAAGTGGTGACAGAAGTCTATGAACTTTATTTTAAAATTTTTATTGACTAAATATTCCTTCTTTTCACTTTCCTATTCCCAAGCACCAATTTCATATTTTCTAAAAGAAAAAGAGAAAGAAAAGAAATTAACCAAACCAGTCAGTCTAGATCTTAAAAATATAGTTTTGATAGCCATATTTCAATAGAATACATTTTTTATAATTCTGTATATTTTTCTTTTTTGTATTTAAACCATTCTTCTGAGAAGAGGCCTGTAAGCTTCCCTAGACTGCCAGAAGGGTACAGGAACTAAAAAATCTTCCTGAATCCTTGCTCTAGAACTTTACAGTCACTGAATGTCAGAAAAAATAAGTAAACAATTTTAGTTTCCTAGGGATGTGCCACCTTTGTAAAATCCATGTGTAATTGAATCTTATTGGTTTGGGTTTATCTTCAGATACTAAGGAAATTTAGTTATCCTTTTCTCCCAAACTTGGGGTTCAAATTAAGTGAAAATGAACCTTGTTTCCTTAAAGTGTCTGCAGATCTTGGGAAGGTTGAATTTGGTCAAATGTTTAGAGTTTAAAAGCTATGGTTGACGTTACAGGGTTTGAGCCTACATCCGCACCAGCACCCTCAGTTCCTGCGTGGCAGGGTCGTTCCATCGGAACAACCAAACTTCGACTGGTGGAGTTCTCAGCTTTTCTTGAACAGCAGCGAGACCCGGACTCGGTGAGTATTATCAGAAGGAAATGGTTCATGACCCAATAGTCTTGGACTCTCAACACACTTTCCTAAAATTTCTCTTTATTCTTCCTTCCTTCAGAAACCACATCACTCTTTTTTTTTTTATTTTTTTATTTTTATTTTTTTCTTAGCACATCACTCTTGTCTTCTGTCTATAAAATGCCAGCTATGATCAGTGACTTAAGTAAGCATTTGGTTTTATCAATTTCTTCCCCCAAAATAAATTTTATTATTGTTGAAAAATATTTATATATTAGATTCAGGCTTCCATCTGATTCTCTTTTTAAACAGACTTTTATTTATATATTTTATTTGTATATTGTCTGGATTCCTCCCTATATCACCTTCCCTCCCCTATAAAGAGTCAGAGAATGATCCTTTATAACAACAGCAACAACAACAAAGAAACAAAAACCAGTAACTGTTGTATGGTACTGCTTCTGATCTCTGCAATATCTATTTACTGGATCTGGGAAGTACTAGTATTTTTCCCCTTCCCCAGATTGTAGACCTTAATCCTCTTTTTCTCTATACCATTGTATATACTCGACTTTTGTACCTTCCTGGAGGTATACAGGAAATTAGAGCATTGGGCCCATTGAGAGAGGTCAATATTCACTTAGTTTTATAAAGGAAGGTCTCCTTGCCTATCTGCACTGCTAAATTTCTGGTTTAAAAGGCTTACCAGTCATAGCAAGGAACATTTTTCTCTCAGCAGGATTATTACCTTGTGTTCAGCTGAGACAAATGGGAATGGATTCACTGCTTGTACCAGCTCCTAAAGAGTTTGCTAGAAGCTGGGGGAAGGGCTGAGACCCGAGCATTATCAAGACTTGGGCTTTTGCTTGTAATGCTCTATTCTTTGTGATGGAAAGAGTACTAAACTTGCAATGAAAACCCTAAATATGATTTCTAGCTCTATGTCTAACTGATCGTGCCAGTCAGTTCCTCTTGTAGCCTTGATTTCCTTAGCTGTAAAATGCAGGTTGTGTTACTTCTAAGAACCTAGAAAGCCATTTGGGAAAGATTGCTCTTTTAAACTAGAAAACACTAGATAAGCTTAAGTAGTTAGTATTATTACTGTTTTCACACCTTTGTGGACATTTTGTCCATTGATGTATCTCATAATTTCTCTGTGAGTGAATGGATAGGTAGTCTTTGACTATTCCTATAGCCAAGAACTTCCTGACCTTGACACCAACCTCTGATGAACATCTCTAAACTATGTTACCCTACTCCTCTCATAATAAATGTTAGGTATTCTAGCTTGGTAAAATTTGTTCAACTTTTATCCCACTAATCAGCTTCTGGAATCCAGAGCCATCTCTGAGTTCCAGTGTGTGATCTGATGAGACTTTAGCATCACTATTCTCACAGTTATAATTATTCCTAAAAGACTTCTTTTCCCAGCTTTTTCATAACTTGGCAGTGGACACTTAAATGATTTTTCTTTGATACTTCTAGCATGTCTCTCATTTAAATGAAAATGTATGCCTAGGTATGGTACACCTTTACTAAAGGAAAAGATATAGGGTGTAGGTAGATATTTGAAAAAAAATGAGATGTACATGTTTTATTGACTCTAGCTGCTGAATGAGGATAGTGTTTTAAATTATATTAGGAACTAAAAGTTGTAAAAATCAGATCTTAATCTGCATACCAATTCAAAGAAGAAAGAGACTAGGAGAGCTACAAAGAGACAGCACAGAATGGGGCAAGAAAGACTTCAGAACCACCTGAGAACAGGACCTCAAAGCAATTCTTTAGTTGCTTATGGGCATATAGGACAGAAGATATGTTGTCCTACCTGGTTCTGAAAGCAAATATTTATTACTGTCTGAACTCCTCACTTGCAGCCCTTCCAAAAGATTAATATTGACTTTTGGCCAGGCATCATGCTAGAACCTTGAGATTACAAAAGAAGTAAGAAACGTGACTCTTGCCTTCCAGGAGCTTACCATCTGGAGTGACTGTGAGAACGTAAATGTAGTTTTTAAGTATCTAGATATTTGTCCCTTTCTTTATCTGTCAAGATTCCCTATTATCATTTTCATTCACTTTGTATATAGACACCACAGAGTCTTCCTAGATGTTAACACAATCATAGAAATAGTTCACATTTCCAACTCAACTTTATAATTCACTAAGAGGGTCTGGTAGTGAAAAGAGATGTGGATTCAAATTCTTAGACTTCCACTTAATAGTTCTGTGACCTTGAAAATGTCACTTAACTGCTCTGAGAATCAGTTTTCATAACTGTAAGATGAGGGAATGGGCCTATTTGACCTCTTCTTTCAAAACTATGCTCTATGATTATCTCTTCTATAATAAGAAATGTTTGGACGAGCTATTACTTAAGTTTTCTGGTTATTTGTCCCACTTTTCAAGTTAATATTATATTATTATTCCTTTAAGGTCCTCCTTATGAGTTTTTTCTTTTCTCAGTGCATTCCCATACACCCATTGCCACCAAACAGAATCTCTTCTTAAAAGAAGTTGGGCTCAAGTGTCCTATCAGAACTCTTCTGTTAGTTCAATTTGGGAAGTAATGTGTATTGCTCTCAAAAATCATGAAATTTCCGATCCATCAGACACCTTCTCCAAGCTGACGGTTACCATCAGAAAGTGTAGTAGGATTAGAGACCTATCAATCTCCAAATCAGCTGCATCTTCCTTCCTGGATAAATCTTGAAATAGGCCAACTTCTCTGAGTAGCCATACTGACAACAGCTGCTGCGACCAGATCTCCAGATGTTATCAAAGGCTTTGATCCCTTTGATGAAAGACAGCAAAGCCTCAAAGCTGAACTTTTGCCCTTGATGTCCCCTCCCCCTACAACACAGACCATTCTTTTCCTGGAGCTTCTCTTTGCCTCTGATAGACTGCAGGTATCTTGTCATCTGAGCCAGACTTGTGGCCTGGTGTTAATGGAGTTAAATACAGTAAGTCTACCTTGAGTCTGCTCTGAGAAAAACTAGGGAAGAGGTTGTCTTTCTAACTCATTACAACTCTGGTAAAAATAGGTAGTTTACAGCTATAGAGACTCCTTTAAACAGAATTCACAAAAGTCTCTTTTTCTTCTTATTTGAAATTCACTAGAAAGAGGCAATAATTTCCCTTTAGCTTTATTGTACATTGTCTGGGTGTGTATAATAGTCAAGGGACTAATTTTACCAACAACTACTTTGGTGACCAGCAGAGGGAAGTGGGGTCCATGATGAATAAACTCTCCTGGGAGTTGGAAGTTTGCATCAGCTAAGATTTAATTAGCCATTGTTTGCTTCTTCAAGATTTGGCAAAGTCCAGAGGAATACAAGAGTGTTCAGATCTGAACGATCAAAGCATGGCTAGGTATGAACGTTTAGGCTGACTTGGCCCCTATAAATCTAGAGCTCAACAGCCTTGGTCAAGATTCCAGGGAAGCCAAATAGGTCTTGTCAGAATTGTGAGCATTAGTGATTATAGAAATAAGGCAGAAGGATTTAGAAGATCTATGTAAAACTGCTGATATCCTGGATCTACCCATTTAGAGGGCTTAAAGGGGTCTGGGGGGCAACCAGGATTGTAATAAAAAATTTCACTTTCTTCATGAAGAAAAGTGATTATTTGTCTTTTCTTTGGAGAGCTCAATGAAGTGACCAGATAATACTTCAGTGAACAGATAATACTTTTTTGGGGGAAGGGGCTAGAATGTCAATATTAAAGGGGAATTTAAAGACTAATTATAATTAGTTCAGTTGAGCCAAAAATGACTTCTCCTAATTCCCTTGAAGTCATCTAGTATGGGGAAGTTAACACCTTTGAAGACAACCCATTCAGCTTAAGGGAAATTCTACTTGGTAGGAAATTCCTTATTCTAAGCCCAAATCTGTCTTTTAAAATTCCATTTTGTTTTGTTTCTTTTTCATATTGTGTTATTGACTGATTTGGAGTGTACCTATTTTTTCAGGTAAATAGCTTGCTAGCCATGCCTCCTCCCTCTTAGATTTGTTGGATTTTTGACTCCCCGTTATAAGACTGCCCTGATTAAATGTTATCTTATTGGAGTCAGCCCAGGCTTCTTGTTTTAGAAAAATGAATCTTTTGGATCTTGACTGTCTTCTGGTGTGGTAGAGAGCCAAGCTTCTTGGCTTCATGTCATCTATACCAAAGTATTAAAGGGTATTGTGATCATAGGCTATAAACTTCTAAATACAGCCCAACAAGATTAAAATACATTTGGGAAATATAAAGAGAAGTATAATAGAACATAGGTAACATTAAGATTTGGTTTTCTAAGTCAGTTTGTGGCCCACAGTGATCCTTGGTGACTTTTGTTTCTCTTTGACTTTGACACCACTGATCTTCACAAAGTTGTTGTTCAAGTCATTTTTCAGTTGTATTGTACATTTCATGACCCTTTTGGGGGTTTTCTTGGCAGATATACTGGAATGGTTCATCATTTCCTTCTCTAGCTCATTTTACAGATGAGGAAACTGAGGCAAACAGGGTTCTATGACTTGCCCAGGGTTACACAGCTAGTAAGTGTTGGAGGGAATAGATTTAAACTCAGACAACAGTCTAACTACCTCACTACCCTATCTAGCTTCATCCAAATCATTGACAGGAATGCTGAACAAAAGAGAACCAAGATTCCTCAAGTGCCTAAGTTGACTATTCATTACTGACTATTCTTTCAGCCTGCTTGGAATCTCCCTGACTTGTTATCATTATTTCATATTTTTGTATCTTGTCCACAGAGATACCATGAGAGATTTAGCCAAATGCTAGATTGAAATGTAGGTAAACTTCATTTATGGTGTTCTAAGCAAGATATTATTCTAGTGATTTTGAACCTAAAGAAATGATGTTGGATCCACATGACTCATTCTTGAAGGTGTCCCTGTGACTCTTGGGGGGAATCACTGTTTATTTTCTAAATGCTGATGCACCATTTTCACTTTAATGTAGCCTTGAGTTTTACCAGAAATGTCAAAGTCAGGCTTATTATAATTTAAAAGATTCAGCTTATTTCTGTTTAAAGAAAAACAGGATAATTTCCTTTCACCAGTTATATGACAACTTTTCTGTTCTCCATGATATTTTTTTCTAAAAAAAGTTATTAAATAATTAACACTGCATATCATAAAAATACCTAAACTTATTAAATGATCACTTACTTTTAAATTCATTTCAATACAAATATTGTTCTGGTGAGTCCCTATAAGTTACCTCAGAAATTTTTGGACTTTTTTATTTATTTTTCTTCAAATTCTAATTATTTTGACTTTGATAAATTTCATTAAAAGCTTTAAATTTTCTTTTATTCTTCATATTTATCCTTTTTAATTGCAAATAATTGCTTAGAGTTGACTAGTATACTGCACCTTGTTTAGGAATTTGTTCTCCAAAACTGAGATTTTGTTTCATTTCTTTTTTTAAGAAAGAAAAAGTTGGTTAAGTTTTTAAAGTCAGTTCAGTGCATCACATTTTGACTTTACTTAGCGGAACCCTTCTTTCCATGTAATATCAAGATAACCTTGAGCTTCAACAAGATGAGATTCTATTAAAGTCAGTATAAATGTCCTACATTATGCAGCTTTACTTTATTTTGAATTCATACCATTTGGACCTACTGATACACTACAGTGATAAATGGAAAGAGATACATGTTAAACCGAGATGTTGGAATGGCTTCAGTACTCTATTTAGAGACAGGAAGAGCTAGATAACTTTTGAAAATCCTACCAATTCAAAACTTAAATTTAAAAGGTAGACACATGAAACTTTGGCAGTTAGTCTTACAAAAGAGTAATTTTAAATATTAATAATTGCATAGGAAAAATGCAGATCAAAACAACTTTGAGTTTTCATCTCACATCACCAATATTACAAAGATGACAAAATTTGGGAGTATTTTGGTAGAATTATCCAAAGATCATTATTATACACTTTTGTATCGTCAGTGAAGTAATAGAAATGGTCCAACCATTCTGGAAAGCCATCTATAGTTACATTAAATGTCTAAAATGTCCATCTCTACTCTTTTGTTTTTTTGTTTTGTTTTGATTTTGTTTGCGAGGCAGTGGGCTTAAGTGACTTGGCCAATGTCAAACAGAATGTCTGAGGTCATACTTGAACTCGGGTCCTCTTGACTCCAGGGCCAATACTTTTCGTAGTAACAAAGAACTAGAAAACAAAATAGGAGGAATGGGTAAACAAAGAATATATGCAAATGCTTTGGAATGTTACCGGTTTCATAAAAAACAATATGATAATGAGAAGCTTAAAAAGAATTATGTAGCATGCTATGAAATGTGAATTAAGCAGAACCAGGAAAGCAATTTACAGTGACTACAAAAATAGAGCATCAAAAGAGTTGAAATGAAATGCTGCAAAAATATTTTAAGATAAAGAACCTTGGTCCCTAAGAAGAGATATGAGAAATCATTTTTCTTGTGTCTTTGCAGAGATGGAGGAATTATAGTTGTCAGAAACCATTGTTTCAGACTTTTTTCAATATGTTGGTTAGTTTTGCAGAACCATTTTCTTCCTTTCAACACCAACTTGCTTTTTCCTCTTTATTCATTCAAAATGATGACTTTGGAGAGGTATTAGGGAGAAGTGTCCTAAGAAATTTAATTGATGTAAAAACAAAAGATGTGGATACAGATTTAATTTTTAAAAAATCAAGCACTAGGAACAGCTAGGTGGCACAGTGGATAGAGCACTTGGCCCTGGAATCAGGAGGACCTGAGTTCAAATGCAGCCTCAGACACTTAATAATTACCTAGCTGTGTGACCTTGGGCAAGTCACTTAACCATGCTGCTTTGTAAAAACAAAACAAAAATGAAGAACTATAAAATGACAGGCCTTATAAATAAGATTTATAGAATTTCATTATTGCAAGTGGCTCAAAAGTTTGTGATATGTCCGATATTAAGCATGTATTCAGTGCTTCCTATGTGCTGGACCCTGTGGCTGAGCTCTTTGAATACAAAAAAAAAGGCAGAAATAGTTCTTGTCCTCAAGACAGTCATCTTCTAATGGAAGAGTTGACATGCACATATCTGTGAATATGAAAGATTTATACAGGGCAAAGGGGAGGAACTAGGTGAGGGGAGCACCAGGAAAGTCTTCTTGCAGAAAATGGGATTTGAGTTGATTCTTAAGGGAATCTAGGAAAGTCCTAGTTAGAGCTGAAGATGGAGAACATTCCAGGCAGGGAAAACAGTCACTTAAAAAGCCCAGTGAGAAGATAGAGTGTAATGTGTGAAGGATAGCAAGAAGGTAGGTTCTTGTTAGATCCTAAAGTACATAAAGTGTAAAAAGACTGGAAGGGGAGGAAAGGCAAGGTTTTTTTTTTTTTTGTGTGAGTTTCATATGCCAAGTAAGATTTTATATTTGATCTTGGAAGTAGTAAATAGGGAGCGACTAGAGTTTATTGGGATGGGAAAAAGTGGAGCTCGTAGTGTGACATAGTGAGATCATCCTGCAGGTTATTACAATAGTCCAGGTAGGAGATGGTTATGTAAGTGGAAAGGAGATTGTATACATGGTGTCAAGGGAGAAGTTACAAGATTCAGCAGCAGATTAAATATATAGTGAGAGTCAGAATATGTAGTTAAGGATGATGCCAACTTTGGAAACTGGGAGTATGGTAGTGGATTCACTGCTCATAGAGATGAAAGAGGAAGGGTTAGTGGGGAAGAATTAATAGATTTCTTAAACATGTTGAATTTGATAGATATATCTAGTTAGAGATATTCAATAGATAATTGGAGTTTGAGACTGTGAGAGGTCAGGAGAATGTTTAGGGTAGGATAAATAGAACTGAGAATTATTTGCATACAGATGGTCATTTTGTCTATGAGATCACTAAGGGAGATAATGTAGGAAGAGAAGAGAAGAGGGATCAGGACAGACCCTTAGGGGACATCCACTGTTAATGAGCATGATGGAAAGGAAAATTCAGCTAAATAGAGTAAGGAAGAGAGATATCATGATAACCCAGAGAGGAGAAAGAATATAAGAGAAGTAGGTTATAAACAGTGTCAAAAGTCTATGGAGAGATTAAGAAGAAAGAACTTTGAGAAAAGGCCATTAGAATCTGTCCAATTTCTGCTTCCAGAGGTAGATTTCAATGTGAGGGTGCCTCGGATGGTTTGATAGCAGAGATGAATTCAAAGTCCTGTCCCAATTCTGTGTTTAGAAAATGAAATGGGCAAAATTCTTGATTACCTTGTCAATATAAGGAAGTGAGTGTGATGAGCTCCCTCTGCTGACTGTAAATGTTGGAATATAAAATGTGCTGTTCCCCAACTTTGGTAAATTGTTGATGTTGTTATAAAATCAAGTAAGTCAGAATATTGCTGTAAATTTGACTATACTAGAAACACAAGGGGAAACAAAGAATTCTATGGAGAAGAGCCTGAAATTTTTTTTTCAAATTTGTAACACTTAAAAATGGACTTTTTAAATGATTCATATCAAAGCCTATCATTTTCAGGCAGATCCATTCAAACTATTCTCTTTAAAGGTGACTTTAGAATATTAACTGTACATAAAGGGAGAAAGAAAAGGAAACCTAATAATTCTTTCCTGGCTTTTGTAGAGGGAAATAAGGATTAGAAAGTAAGGTTAGAAAGACCTCAGCCTTTTTTGGAAACTGCATCTCAGGATCTAGGGAAGGTATAACCATTGCCCAGATGCATTCCATGAGCAGAACCAGTTGAATAAGAATCATCACAGTGACTTGCCCAGCAGTGCAAAGATTTCTGCCCTCTCTGTGAGCCATCCTGGTTCTTCCTAGCAGCTATACCTTCTGAGAGCCTATAGCTAGTTAGTCACATGCAGCACCATGATGTCCCTTGCCTTCCTGTTTCATCCATGAGTCAGTTGATTGATTGGTTAGTTGTTGTCCTCCTCTCTTAAAGAGGATCAAAATGGCCTCACTATGTTAGATTCAAGTTATAGTGTATTTGACTGACTAATCAGCTCAAGATGAGCTCAAAATGGTCTTCCTGATCATGTGAACCTTTGGGGTGGTTTTGTAAATGTGCACATCAGTCACTGGGCTTATGGAGAGGGCATGCAGAAATCTCCTCTTAAAAAATAATTATTTGGGGCTGGCTAGGTGGCTAAGTGGCTGCAGCACCGGCCCTGGAGTCAGGAATATCTGAGTTCAAATCAGGCCTCAGGCACTTAATAATTACCTAGCTGTGTGGTCTTGGGCAAGCCACTTAACCCCATTTGCCTTGCAAAAACCTAAAATAATAATAATAATAATAATAATAATTTTTATAATATAATATATAATATAATATAATATAATATAATATAATATAATATAATATAATATAATATAATATATTATCATAGTCTTGGACTGTAACTAATCTAGTGGAAAGTACACTTAACATAAATCCAGAAGAACTAGATTCAATCCCTTTGTCCGGGATTTACTAGCCCGTGATCTTACAGAAATCTCCCAACCCCACTAATCCATACTTTTCTCATCTGGAAAACATAGTTTTTCTTCTATGGTTGGAAGAGCAAATTAGGAAGTGGAAGGAATAAAGGGTGTGAAAGTACTTTTCCAACATAAGATATCATGCAAATGTTTAACATTGTTGTTTGTTCATCATATGCTTGGCATACTTGCAGTCCATATGATGATAGAAGTATCTCTAGAAAGCACTTTTCATTTTCTGCTGAGGTAAACAAACATACCTCATTCCATAGTTTTTAGTGATTTCTATGCAATTTAATCCAAGAAGATTCAGGATATCCTAATAGTATTTTTGCATAGCCCTGTATGGTCTGAAAAGAGATTAAATATATATTATCTTATTAATTCTTTACAACATTCCCCTGTCATAAGAATATAATATGAACCAAGAGATTTCTTTTTAAAAAGACAAAAATAGCCCCAGCCATTAAAAAAAAGTATATTGTATAAGAGATCATTAGATAGGTAGAAATGTACAATGGAGGTACAGTAGAAGATAACCTCAGAAGGGAAAGTTCTAGCAGCTAGGGGATTTTGGGAAGACCAGTTGCAGAAGGCAGTCCTTGTACCAAATCTTGAAGGAAAGAAACTAAGGATTCTAAGGGGCAGAGATGAAGAGAGTATTCCCGGTCTAGATTGTGGTGATGGGAATAAGGAAAGTCAATGCATAGGTACTATAAGTATTGATATCCTATGTCAAATGGAGAAACTAAGGCTCAGAGTGGCTTATTGTCTTGCCCATGGTCAGCTTGTATCAGAAGCAGCATCTGAACCTTGGACTTACTGACCCCAAAGGTTGGCTATTTATCCTCAATGTTATACTGCCTCTGATGTGTTAGTGAAGCTCCAGGATTTAATCATATTCTTGGAAAAAATGATCTCCCTGTGGAACATGGTGGGTGGGTGGTCTTCCAGTATAATTCTCAACAAGGCTATTAGACACTTGCAGCTTGCTTATCAACTCTCTTAAAAAATAAACCCATGCTGAAGAAAGAATCAGCTCCACCCTCATTGAAGACTTTCTCATTGCTAGATTTGAGATATTTCATAGTTGTTTGGGACAATGACCTACTTTCTTCATTAAAATGAGGTGATAGAACAACTGAAAGCATCTGGAAGTGCTGGTTTTTATCTCTGTTTCACCATGGAGCCCAGCCAGTGCACATCTTCTTTCTCAGTCTGTAGATCCCACCCATCTGCTTTCTCAATGATTTCCTTTCTAATATTTAAGCATTCAAAATATTGCTTCCTTTTGGAAAGGCTCCATCCAAAAACAGTATTCTCCCCTCCCTTTGGGACTAACCAGGGCAGGGATAGACCACAGATGTAAACAGTGGTCAGTCTAGTGAGAAGACCTTAGAGGAAAGGTACCTTCCTCCTTCACCTGGGTGTCCCAAGGAGTTGTCATTGTGGAGAGGGAAAGGAAGGATGATAAAGGAAAAGCTCTAGAAAATGAAATTGAAGTGGAAAAAAAAAAGGATCTTTGTGCTTTCTTGTTGGCCAGCAGTGAACCTGGCTGTCTGTATAACCTTTCCTTTACTAAGTGTGTGCCTGCTATATGCAGTATATACTTCTATGTGCTGGGATTAAAAACCCCAAAATAGAAGTGATCCCCACCCTCAAGGCACTGGCATTCTGTGGGGAGAAAACAACACATAGATAAGTTTAGAAAAAGTAACTTGATAGAAGAGAGGGAGTACTCATCACTGGGGACAGACCAGTAAACCTCAAGATGAGTTGGTTCTTGCCCTTAAGACCTAAATGATGCTTAGGAATTAAGTGAGACAGAGGTGAAAAAGGTGCCCTACAGTGATGGGAAGTCTACCAAGTAACTTCCGGGTTTACATAAAAACATTTATGGAATCCCTGCTTCCCAATTCAGAGGTGAAATAATTTAATATTTTATAACTATACAAAGAAGCAAGAGGATTAAGTTGAAGTGGTCCACCCTTTAGGCCCTGGCGGTTTGATTTACAGTTGAAACATAGTGGCTTCTATCTCTCAGATCTGGAACTGGCTTCTCTTTGTATCTCCCACAATTAACAGTGTTTTGTTATTAAGATTTTGCTAAGTGTGCATTCCCCTGCATCCATTTATAATATTTTAACTCCCCTTTCCTGGACTTTGACAAAGTTATCTGCTCATTCCTTCAGACCTCCCAGCAATTCATTAGACTCATCAGGGTCTCAGAGAATAGGTGCTGCTCCTCACTGCAACAGTTTTGAACATGCTGATGTCTGAGTTACCTCTGAAAAATGAATGTTGGTGATTTTTATTCCCTTTCCCTGTTACAACTTGTCTGCTAGCATCCCACTTTGACGTGAGTTACTTATTTATCTTGGTTCCTTTAAATTCCTAAGTGGATTATAATTTTTCTCTTGCTATGATCTGACAACGGTCATTTGTCATGGCTGGGCTGCATTCTTCACATATTTGAAATTTTTTGAAGACAAGCTCAGAAAGAGCTACTGTCTTCAGGCTAGGTGTCGGACACCTTTGGGCTGCTAAATTACTCCAAAGGGAGAGACTTGTCCAGACTTGGTGCTTTCTGGTTCTCTTCCGGCTAAGCTGGTTTGCTTCCTCTGAGGTCTGTGAAGCCATCCTGGGCTTCTCCACATATGGAAGCTTTTCCTAAACTAACATTTCTGGGCAGCATGAGAGCCTGTTGTAATAGGGAATCTTTGAAGACCCTTTCTTGGTGGGAGAGTCAGTGGCTGGTTTTGTTTTTTCCTTTAAAGATAAAAGAAGTGGAACAAGAAGGAAAGAGGGAGGGAAACACATTTTGGAGGATCCATTGTTCTAGTTAGCTGCTGCTGCTCTCTTGGGACCTCTTTCTGACTTGCCCGCACTTTCCCTATGTTCTTTTCCTACGGAGACAATACTATTTTTAAACAAGGGTAAACTAAAACACCATCTACATAAAAACCTGGAAAATAGAGATTAAAAAAGGGGAGGGGATACCTTTCTCCTCTCCTATTCAAGCTTCTCCAATGTTTTTTCCTCCAATAACAGAAGATGTGAATTGTAATGTCATTAATAGCAGATTCCCTCTATTTGGTCTGGAGCTTGCTTTGATCTCCACTTACATTATCATCATTTCATTAGCTCCCACTTTAGGAGACATTTTGGGTCTTTCCTCTAAATTTGCTGGAGTCTAGGACCCTGTCAGGATTTAACATTGTATACAGATATGGCCCAACTGCCCTGACAAATGGCATAAACAATGAATCCATTTATCATCATAGCATGAAGAGAATGTAATTACCAGCGTTCCCTGTGTGGGTGCTCACATCCCCATTCTCCACCTACAACCCACACCATCCCCCTCCCCCACATCAGATTGCACATCTATGTCTTAAGACTATTGCCTGGTGGTGTCCCAGCTGTCCGACCTGCTAGCCCATGCTGGAATTTTTGTTGCAGTAGCATCTGGCTTATTGGCAGGACCTACAGACAACTGTTACAATGGCCTTTTGGACTCTTGGATATCTTGAAGCTGAGAAGACTCCATGATCTGACCACTGTTCCTGAATACTTTCTTTAACTTACTTTCAATGTGACTGAAACATGAAGATTTTCATGGAGCAAAGCACTGTATCCTAAAATAAAGCTTTTAAATGAATTTTTGCTCCCTGCAGAATTTATGTGGGGTTTTTCCTTCCTACAAACTTCTATAGAAACCTCAAGATCATTTTCACTTTTCTGAATTACAGATCTTTCTGATCTCCTCAGTTCAAAAGCATCAGATTGTGCAAAACACCCAGTGATTGGACAGGGAATAAAAGGGCTCATGTATTTCTCTTATGTTAACAGTGTGCCAGGGACTATACTAGGGTTAAGCTCTCTTTTGCAAATAAAATTCTTTCAGTTCTCATAATAACCTTCCTATCATGATTATAAGTGCTATCATGATCCCACATTTTACAGTTGAGGAAACTGAGGCAAACAAATTCAGTTACTTGCCCAGGGTCACACAGTGTAAAGTAAGTGTAAAGGTGAGAGCTAAAGCCAGGTTTTACCGACTCCATTCTTGTGCTTGACCTGATTCTGGGTTGTGCTGGTCATCTGGTTAAGTAATAACTTCATGAGCTTTTTATTAACCATCTCTCATATTAAGATGATTTGTCATCTCTACCTGTATCCCTATATGAATTTGGGAAACTTTGAGACCCATTTTGGGGTGACTTTTCAGGTACAACAACGACCTCCTGTTCCATAACTGTTTGAGTGTTTGCCGGCCAAATCCTATAACTCTTCATTCTCTTGGTATCTTTTTAATATGAGAGGTTTTTTTTTTTAATATAAAATGGTTTTAATATAAAGTTGGGGAAACAGTCTAAACACATTCAGTTACTTTCTTTTCCAACCAATAATAGTAATAATTCACCTCAGTAAAGAGCTTTAGGGAATGTAAAGTATTCTTACAGTTGTCTATGAGATCAGTAATACAAATATCATTGCCGCACCACCCTCCCCAGTGTTATGTATGTGTAAACTGAAGCCCTGAAAATATAATTTACTTTGCCACAATCACATAGCATGGATAGAATGTAAGTGAAGAAGGTAAATAATTTGAATATACAAGTCAGAGGCAGGAAGAGCAGTCTGACAGGGACTGGATCAAGTCTCCTATTTCTGTTCTTTCCAGGAAATGAAGACTTAGAATCATTCAGTATTTATTAAGTGTCTATTTTATAGACACTGAACTAAGCATTGGGGGCTCAGGCAAAAAACATTCCTTGCCCTTGGGGACCTGGACTTGAATGGATGAGTCTCCTTGCAAGCAGACATATACAAAGCAAGCTCTATACTGGCTATATAGGAAATAATAATTCACAGAGGGAAGACATTATATTAAGAGAGGTTAGGAAAAGCTTCCTGTAAGAGGTGGGATTTTAGTTAGGACTTAAAGCAAGCAAGGGAAGGCATTTCCTGGATCTCACATAGTCATTCCACCTGTCTTTCTTTATCCTTTCCTTATCTCTGTCACTTCAAATAACCAACCTATTTTCTATTCTCTGAAACTCCAATCATTCTGCTGCCGCTGCTTCTGAACTATTACTGACCAAAATAA
Source organism: Macrotis lagotis (assembly GCF_037893015.1). NCBI lineage: Eukaryota > Metazoa > Chordata > Mammalia > Peramelemorphia > Peramelidae > Macrotis > Macrotis lagotis. The sequence goes on from NC_133660.1 coordinate 242,277,785, forward strand.
AAAAAAAATAAAAAGAACTCAGCCACCATTTGGGGAAACAATGATTTTTTCCCTAATTTTCTCTGTTATCTGTTGTCTAGTTGTGTTTTTTTTCCCTTGGCCTAACCATCTGACCAATGTATGATGCTAATCATCAGTGAATACAGACATGCCCCTTCCCTGAAGGTCCTGAGCCTTCCCAGAAGAACAGCCAGCAAGGGTGCCCTTATTTCTACCCCAAGTGGAAGAAATTTGTGTGCTGTCCATTCACTCATTAAAATTTCCCACACCCTTCTGGAGAGACAACTGCAAACACATGCCCTGCTGATGGTGGGTCAGATGCTTTATCCATGTCAGCTTAAACCAGAGCAAGGGGCACATGACTCACCCCAAGACGACCTTAACTGAATATCCAGATGTGACTTCTCCAAAATGCAGTCCTCTAAAGAACAGGAACCAAAGCAAACCTTCATGACTGGTCATTTGAAACGAGCAGAATCAACCCTTTGGCAACTCACCTAGGTCACATCTCTGAAATTATCCTATATGTTGGAGATGGAGTATTGTGTAAGGCTTTCATAAATGATAATTGTGTTGCTTGCATCCTTGATTTTTTTTTAAGTTACCTTAAACTCTGGCTTTTTGTTACCTTGTTCAAAAACTTTAATCCCACCCTTACTGTCTGTCCTTAGCAGGACTCTTTTAGGGGGCTTCCAGATTCCTAGGAAGGAAAGCTGTCATCTAAGTCACAGGGGAAAATTCCTGAGCCATTTTTGAAGAATTAATGATAATGGCTACATTTATTTAGTTCTGAAAGGGGTGCAAAACACTATGCATATCTAAACCTCATTTATTCCTCACAATAACCCCATGAGGCAGATAGAAATATTAATCTCCATTTTACAGATGGGTATACTAAGTATTGCAGAGATTAAGTTGCTTGCTTACAGTCATACAGTCAGTATCTGAGACAAGATACTAATTCTGGTTTTCCTGAAGCCTTGCCCAGTTCTTTATCTCATATGTGACCTCTAAATGATCATCTTTGTTGCTCTTATTTTTTTTTACAGGCTTTGTAAGATTCCACCATCCTCTCTGCAGAGTACGAGAATGTCAGTTTAGTCAAAGATGCAGCCCCCAAAATAATCCAATGAGAATGCTCTAGTAATGCCCCTCAAGTCTGCAGTAGTTTGTGAAGGGGTAATCTTATGTCTTTTGGTTTCTTCCAGTACAACAAACATCTCTTCGTGCACATTGGCCATGCCAACCATTCTTACAGTGACCCATTGCTCGAATCAGTGGACATTCGTCAGATTTATGACAAATTTCCTGAGAAGAAAGGTGGTTTAAAGGAATTGTTTGGAAAAGGTCCTCAGAATGCCTTCTTCCTTGTAAAGTTCTGGGTGAGTAAAATACCAACTTCTGGGTGGTTTCTATAGATTTGACAGAATACGTGTGTTCTATAATGAAGCCCTTTGTAACAGGTGGTGCCTCAGTTAAGGGACACTGTAGCACATCTCTTTGCTCATCTCTCTTTTTTTTCTTAATACCTCATCAAGAGTCTTTTTTATTTCATTATTTGGGTGTTTTTTTTTAGAAATATTTTATTTATTTTGAGTTTTACAATCCCCCCCCCCATTCTTACTTCCCTCCCCCTCCAACCCCCACAGAAGGCATTCTGTTAGTCTTTACATTGTTTCTGTGGTATACATTGATCTCAGTTGAATGTGATGAGAGAGAAATCATATCCTTAAGGCAGAAAAATAAGGTATGAGATAGCAAAATTACATAAAATAACAGTGGGGGTTTTTTTCTAATATAAAGGTCTTTGGTCTTTGTTCAAAGTCCACAATTCTTTCTCTGGATACAGATAGTATTCTCCATTGCAGACATCCCCAAATTGTCCCTGATTGTTGCACTGATGGAATGAGCGAGTCCACCAAGGTTGATCATCACCCCCATGTTGCTGTTTCTTTGCTTATCTCTTAAAAAAACTCCAACTTGGGTCTTTTCTGGTTCTCTTGCAGTAAAGGGGAATTGCCTGAGATGGAAATGTAATATGCCCCAGTCTCCTGGTTGATAAAAGCAAGAAAACCATATTTTACCCAATGTACATAATTCTCAATTTCAAAAAAAATGGATTTTTTAAAGTGTTGATCATTTTCTGGGTACCTGGAGCACATTTCTTGACAGTAGCAGTTCTGTACATCATCATTATTAAATTCCAATAGAAAAGGGGGGGCCACTAATCCATATGTAACAATCCTCATGGGCCATTTATTGATGTAGATTTAAAATGTAATTTTATATGTTTTATTGTAATTTTTATTTTATTTATTGAATGACAGTCTTGATTGTTACTAACCTGGAGTTCTGGATCTTTTGCAATTAGGATTACTTGGAATGCATCAGGAAAGGAAAAAAAGTCTTCTCACACCCCACCATGCTTATTTTTGACTACAACATTTGATAGAATTTTGAAACAGGCCAGAATTGTCTCTGACATTCTCCTGCCTTCATTTCTTTACCATTTTCTCCAAACACGAGTACTCTTTCTGTCAGTCCCCCAGTGCCTGAGATCCACTCACACTTTTCTACAACATCGCTTCATCACTCCAATTTGTTTTAGACTATAAAGTGCTCCAAAATCATCTCTCTTTATAATTCATTCTTGTCTCCGGAAAAATAAAAACTCAACTCCTACAGTATTAATGCTAATTGATCACAGATTAAGCTTTGGAAGCAAGCAATCTGATTTAGGATCATAGACTCAGACCTAAAGCTGAAAGGAATGTTAGATATCATCAAGCCTAACCTCCTCATTTTGCAGATGAAGAAACTGAAGCTTGGAAAATTAAATAATTTGCCTAAGGTCACACAGGTGACATAACTCATTTGTGAGGGTCTGAAAAGTCTCTTATTCTTCCCCAGAAGTATCAAGATTTTTTTAAAAAGAGAAGCTTGTTAAAACTCCCAATGACTCTCAAATTGGTGGCATTTCAGGCTATAGAAGAAAATGAATTTTTAAAAAATCAGCTTGGTGGGGGCATAGATTAGCCCTTGTGCCAGCTCCCTACGCAGGGATATTGCCTTTCACAGCTTCTTTCCTTCCTCCCACTGAACACCCACATTCTTCTAAAAGGTCTAAGTTGTTTCTGACAATGACTCCAATAATAGATGTTCCGAGGAGAGGAAGAAAGGGGAAACTGTGCCAGATGCTGCCTTATGTAATGTGGGGGACAGTTTGAAACGTGGACGCTGCCAAATACCACTAGTTTGTCCCAGAAGAAGAGGTGTATTGCAGAGGGACAGCCCATTGCATAAGAACAGTGAAATGATGGGTCAAGTGACCCAATAATATTATGTGGTTGGATTTTCTTGACCAAAGATGAGTTTGGTTGTAATTTATTAACAGTTTTATTGGAAAACAAGCATTAATTAAAGCAAAATTAATGACTATTTGCCTGTGCAAGAAGCAGAGGTGAGCTCGTGGTTTTTATTTATGGTGCAAGTGGACCTTTGTGTAGTTAGTCAAGACGGCAAGTCTTGCACAAGTGAATTTGAGGGAGGGTTTTCAGAACAGGTGGGGAGACTACAAACCAAGCCTCATTTTTAATCCCCTTCTCCTCATTAAGTAAATAAACATGCCTGGAGAACTAAGGAACTTGAACAGCTGGTAGACCTCAGTCTCTGTGTGTGTGTGTGTGTGTGTGTGTGTGTGCGTGCGTGCATGCTTTCTGGTTCACAGGCAGCCAGCCCCCCAAAAGTTAAAAATTACTTTGTCCTCTAGGCATCAAAGCCATGCTAAGAAGAATAGAGAGACAAAATATTCTGCCCACTAAAAGCCTTCTTACTCTTCCTGGTTATGATACTGTGTTGACCCTCTGCCCTGAGCGAATCCATTCAGCTTGTCTTTCTCTATTTCCCCATCTTTACATGAGGATGAAAAGAAAGCCGGAGCCTGGCTTTTGGTCACGTGTGAACCGAGCTCCAATTTATAAAGCCCTTTGAGTTCAGCTTGCAGATGCTTGGTGTGTTTAATTTCCTTTTACTTTGTTAGTGTGTCAGCTCCTAGACTAAGGTTTTCCACAAACCCAGAGACGTGAATTGTATAGTAACCTTTGACTATCACAAGAATGCTGCTTGCTGATAAATAAATGAAAATTTGTTTTCTGAATGGGGAGCTGCCATCTAGTGGTTTTAAATAGGAAGATGTTCATCATCATGGAGTGGGGGAGTGAAGGGGGGCATGCAGTAAAATATTAAATTACTCACCCAGGAGACTTGAGGCCTTGAGTAAACATGGGTTGAGAAATAAGGAGCTCGGACAGCTGGGAAATTTAACAGGTGTGGAAAGTCCCATCCAACTTAATGAAACAAATTGAAATGGTAGAGGTAGTTTTAAAGAAATGCCATTTTTGTGTTTCTTGTCTCTGCTTCAACAACTTTGTAGAAATCACTTTTCATTGGCATGTTGATTATAGACAAAAGTCAGTTGCTGCAGAAGTAGTTTGGAAAGTACTTAGGCATCTCGTGTTTGCTTTGACTCTTTAACAGGTTAAACATTCCCCCAGTGTTGTTTATATGACCACCATGCTCCACAGATTCTCCTAGATGGGGCCAAGGAGTTACAAATTAAAGGGTGTATTGGGTACAGCCCTTGTATGCAAAAAACAACATCGAAAAACTTACGTAAGCATTGGCCAATGATGTGATAATATGATGAAGATTATATAATTAATAATAATATTTACATAGTGCTTTCCGGTTTACAGAATACTTTTTCGTGGCATTTCATTTAATACAAATACTCTGCATGATTAAAACTAACTATTATAAATAGCTTTATGATTTGTGACGTGCTTTTACAGAGCAGTATAATTTTAATTGCTTGTTTTTTTGGTAAGGAGGATAAGTGATTTGGATTTGGAACCACCCAAGACCTGAGTTCAAATCCAGATTCTCTTACTGTGTGGACTCTAGGATATTAGTTTAATCTCTGGGTCTCAGTTTTTCCTAATCCATAAAGCAAGCTCATGTTCCTTCCAACTCAAGCTCTTGATTATATGATCATAAAACTCGTCTTACTTGAAGTTAGGTTTCACAAATATACTTATTCTGTTTGTAGTAGTGAGCAAGTTGCTTAACTTTTGTTGTGTCACTAATGTACTTGAAAAGCTAGTCTCTTTTGAAGTGTTGTCTTTGTAATTTTGTTTATATTCATTTTTTTAGCAAATCTTTTCAACAAATGATTAAGTTGTATATTTGTAGTATGCTGTTGTTCAGCCATTATCTCATTTAAGTTTTCCTGGTAGAGATACTGGAATGGTTGGTCATTTCCTTCTTCAGCTCATTTCACAGATGAGAAAAGTGAGGCAAACAGGGTTGAGTGACTTGTCCAGGATTTACAAAGCTGCTAAGTGTCTGAACTCAAGTCTTTCTCACTTAGACACTTTGGGTTTTTTTGCAAGGCAAATGGGGTTAAGTGGCTTGCCCAAGGCCACAAGGCTAGGTAATTATTAAGTGTCTGAGACCGGATTTGAACCCAGGTACTCCTGACTCCAGGGCCGGTGCTTTATCCACTGCGCCACCTAGCCACCCTTCACTTATACACTTTGGAGCTACTTAATTAGCTCTTGGAATCAAAGGGCCACTGTTCAGATTCCATCCCTGATGCTCCCTCTAGGCCTCAGTTTCCTCATCTGTAAAATGAGGGTATTGGGCTCTTCCAGTGAAGCACTTCCAGATCTAGGTCTGTTATCATAGGACTTTTCAAATATTCAGGGCGAACTCTCAGTCTAAAGGAGAAAGAGATTTCTATTGTCCCAAAGGAGAGAGTCCTATACTAGAGTAAAAAAGGGAGGGTGATTTTTTTTTCTTGCTCACTTGAGAAAGACAAGTGGTCCGTTCAGTTAGCATTTGCTTTCCTGGGATGTGGGGAGCTGGGATGCAGAGGCTGAGGGGCCTCATCCCAAATCATGGTCTAGATTTAATTCTTGAAAGAGGAAGAGAAGGGTCCTGTTGGACCCAGCACTGAAGCTCTCCAAATGAGGCTCTAGGAGACAGCTCAGTACAGATGCTTGTATCTTCAAAGGAATTGAGTCACAGTCATTTGACAACATGACAGACGCTGTAGATAAACTGCCCAGGTTTTATTTAAGGAGAAGAAACAGGGGGACGCATTAAACAAACAGATTGGGCTCCCTCAGGGTTTGGATCTGTTTCTTATTGAATTGCATCAGATTTAAGATGAAATAATAGGCCTGAGTCTATCATTTTTATGCCTAATGTCCTAGTTGCTATTCATGGAAGGGGGAGTTTAAGAGGACAGAACAATTTGGTCTCCACATGGCTTCTTTCCGTTCAATTTCCTTTTTTCCTCAGCTGGCATCTTGTCTCAAAACTTCTTAGGTTCTGAAGAATGTTGCCTTTCCATGGGGGCGGTAAAGTCATTTTGGGGAGAGGAAGAGTGGCGGGAAGTCCAACATCTAGCCTTTATTTTCAGACAGCTAGGCTGTTCTTAAAAATTGTTGTTAAAGCTGCTACTAACACACAGTAGATATTTAACTGCTCTCCCACTGCGATGGGTTTTTGGAAAGTCAGAAAACATGCCTTATACAGAAACCCTTCCTGCATACTAGTCATTGTTGAGGCTGTGTTGTGAACCAGTTAGACTACAGTCCTGATTTTGATTGACCTTGTAATTGTGAGTCTTCTGAAATTGTGGTTTTCCATGATTCACAATTATGGAACCCCACTGGGAGAATATTAGTCCTAAAAACAAGAGATTTTGCAGCAAGTAACACCTGTGTCTCATTGAAAATACTAGGTACTCAAAAATAACTCATTCCTATTTCTTCATCATCAAATGAATTCATAGTTGTAAAGCACTTCGTTCAATTCCTAGAATATAGTGGTGCTGCTGTTGCTGATAATGTTGATAATGTTTATACTTCATTTTCCAAAAAGATCATAACACCAGGGAGGTGGTGCCATGACAAGGACATGAATTGGTTTTGAGTGAGGGGCACTGTGCTAAGTCACCAACCTCACTTTGTCCTCTGGAGCCATCTTGGTCCAGTGGCCAGATAGGAATCAGAATTGTTGAAGATGGCCCTGGATATGAGGTAGTTCAGGTTAAGTGACTTGCCCAAAGTCACTAGTTAGTATCTGATGTGAACTCAGGTCCTCCAGATTTCAGGAACAGCCTCTATCCACTGAACCATCTATCCTCTAGCATATAGTAGGCGAATCATTATCATCACACCATCACTGTCACCATCATCATCTTAGTGCAACCAAACCTGACTCATTGTCCATCCATAATACCATACCAGGATGATGGGATATGTACTAATAAACTGACTGAGTGGACTGTCCATCAATCTGCATCCCCCAGTCTGAATAATTTATACTTTTCATCCAAACAGTTGAACATATTTGGTAAATGTTTATCTCCTTGTTTTGGCCCTGCCTTAATGTTGATAATTGGAGAGCCACTGAACACTATCCCAAGATTGCATCTTGTATGACCTCCCACACTGGAAACTTCTTGTTTGGGCAAAACACCCAAAGCTACACTTACTACATTGCCTGTTACATAGTAGACATTCAATAAGTGTTTACTGACCAACTGCTTTGTTCATTTTGGTGATAGTTGGTTTTGTTGACAATAAACAGAATGGAATTTTAAAATTCTCTGCATTGTTTTCAGTTGTGTAATCATCTCAAAAATGAGGATGATAATCAATGTTGTACCTACTACATTGGGGTGTTTTGAAGTGCAAATGAAGTCATGAATAATAATAACAATTAACAATAATTAATGTTAAAATTAATAATAAATAAGCTTAGAGATTAGTTTGTTAACTTTAATGAATATAAACATTAGTTACTATTATAAGACCTGATTTTCTGGACATCTAATGTCTTGGTTGCCATCCTTTAATCATTCTCCAACTTAGCAATGCTTTCCCAAAATATTATTTCAAAAACCTTACTTCAGTGGGATCTGACCAAAGCAAAGTATGAAGATTATCACCTCTTTATTTTTGACTCTTCTTTTATCTTCTTTTATAAGGTCATATTAGCTTGTTTATCTATCATGTCACATTGTTAAAGAGGCATTGAGGGCAGGGGAGTGGTTAGAGGACTAGTCTTGGAATCAGGAGGACTTGGGTTCAAGTACTATCTGACACATATCTATGTGACCATGGCCTCTTTGTGCCCCATTCAGAACTCTAAAACTAAAAGTTACAGAAAAGTTTACTGATCTACCTCAAACAAGGGAGTTTTGATATCTAGACCTTGACACACCAGTGACATTGCTGTTCCAGCCCCATCATCTCCCCAAGTCATTCTCTTGACTCATTGACCATGTAGTCCCCTAGAACTTTCAAATCCTTCTCAGATACACATATTAAACTGATTTTTTTTCAGTCCATATATAAGAATTTCCTTCAACCCTATTAAATTTCATCTTATAGAGTCATATCACTGTTACAGCTTGTTGAGATCTTTTTGGATCCTTCTATCTCATCTGATGTGTTAACTATTCCTCCTGGCTTTGCGTCATCTACAGATTTTAAAAGCTTGTCATGTATGTTTTATTGAAAATCTTTACTTGGTTCCAGGCCAAGCCTAGATCCCTGGAGCACTCCATAAGAGACCTTCCCAATTGATGTTGACTCATTAATGATTTCTCTTTCTGTCTGACCACTCGGCAGTTCCCAATCTGCCTAACTATATTAAAATCCAGGTCACATTTCTCTGCCTCGTCCATGAAAATAGCATTTGCTAAAATCTTGGTGAACTATAACTAGAATATTTAATTGACTGTTCACTCTGTCAGAAAAGGAAATTAAAATCGTCTAGTGTAACTTCTTTTTGTTGAAATCATGCTGGTTCTTTGTGATTACTGCTTCCTTTTCATGAGTCTCACTAATCATACCTTTAATAGCACATTTTATAATTTTGCCAGGAGTTGAAGCCATATTCACTGGCCTTATTAGTATTATTTTTTCTGAATATTCATGTCAATTATTGAGTATTTCTGTTTCTAAACTTCTTCTAATTTTGTACTTGTAATGTTCTCAATGTCTGACTTATAAATATCTATTTACCTATAAATATATTATATATTAATTATCAGTATATACTGTATGTATTATAATCCTATAATATTAATATACATTAATATATTTTTAGTAAATGTTATAGTAATATATAAAACATGCCTTTATGTGTGCATATATAATCCTATATTATTAATGTATATCAATATAGTTGTATATTAGTAAATGTTATATAGTAATATATAAAACACATCTATATGTGGATGTGCACATACAATTCTATATTATTAATTTACACTAATATATAATCATATATTAATAAATGTTATATATTAATATATAAAACAGTCTGTATGTGCGCAGGTGCGCGCATGTGTGTGTGTGTGGGTGTGTGTGTGTGTGTGTGTGTGAAACAGCTCACTCAGTCTTGTTGAGAAGCATTGAATTTCTGTCTGAGAGCCTGAAGTTCAGGCATCTTCATCCCTCATACAGAATTTCAAATCCTCTTCTCCAACACTATCTTAACATATTGTTCAACTCTAAATCCCATCTTCAGTCTGTAATAGTGATGAAAAACATCTGTGCCCCTAAGTCCCTTTAGTTACCTGCCCCAAACTTAAAAATGTAAAGAAAGGTTTTCTAGGTTCCCCCTTAAAGTATTTGTTTTTAAATATATCACCAGGGGGTGGCTAGGTGGTGCAGTGGATAGAGCACCAGAGTACCTGAGTTCAAATCTGGCCTCAGACACTTAATAATTACCTAGCTGTGTGGTCTTGGGCAAGTGTAAATGTAACCCCATTTGCCTTGCAAAAAACTAAAACAAAACCTAAAAAAAAATTTTTTTTAAATATTTATCACCAGAAGTAGGGAGTGGTTTTGACATTTTACAAGTCTCTAGAGGCTTCTTTTATGTCTTTGATCCACACTATTCCTAGGAAGTCAGCAAACTCCTTTTTGTTCATTAATATATTGCCACCTTGGTAGCCCATAGTAGGGTATTACCAACCATCAGCTCCTCCATTTTTACCACCTGTGTCCAGTCCTTGATGTCTTCTTTTAGGTGACACCTGTGGATTTTTGCCATTCTGTGAAGCAGAAAGAGCTGCCCCTTCCCCAGAAGACTTCTGTTTCTTATCAGAAGAGACTCATTCCTATTACCTCATGCTTCTTTTTCATCTCCTGCTTCTCTATATTATCGATATCACTTTGATTCTTTTTCTAATCTTTGGTGCTTTGGGAGCATTTCTTTCCTTTTTTTTTTGAAAGAATGCTTCATTCTCTCTGATAACCCAGAGAGTAGATAGGTATTCCAACACTTTTACATTCTCCTCTAAACATGAATCTTAGTACACACATAGATATTTATGCTCTGATATGAACACAATCTCTGCAAGTTCTGGAAAGAACTCTCTTTACTTATAAAAACTGAAAATTCTTAATTTCCTATGAATCTTGAGATTAGACAGTAATGGATTAGAGCACTAGACTTGTAGTCAGAAAGACTCAGATTCAAATCTTCCTCCAGACACCAGCTGTTTTGACTGTGGGCACGTCACTTATTCTCTCATCCTCATTTTCCTCATCTGTAAAATGGGGGGTATTTACTAACTCACAGGATTAAATTAAATAGCACATATAAAAGCACTTTGCAAACCTTAAAGCATGATTTTAAGTACTTGCTATTATTAGAAGCAGTAGTGAATGAAGGAAGAAGAGGAAAAATAATCATTTACTTTTATTTTGAATAGCTTGGGTAATTGTGATGGGGGAGGGGTTGGTTTGCAAGGCATTGGGTTTAAGTGACATGCCCCTGGTCACACAGCTAGCTAGATAATTATTAAATGTCTGAGGTCTGATTTGAACTCAGGTCCTCCTGAGTCCAGCACTGGCACTCTATTTACTGTGCCACCGAGCTGCCTTGTAATTGTGATTTTTTTTTTAAAGTAGACTTTCCTATTAATTAATATGTGCTAGGCACTGAAGCTAGGATTTCTGCCAACATCCATTTGTGAGAGATCTTTGGCATCATTATAGCAGCTTCGTGGAGGATGGTTTAAAGGAGGAGGTGGCGGGGGGAGTGACCTGAGACATGGGGAAGCTTATTGAAGTAGTTCGGGGCAGAGGTGAGAGCCCAACCTAAGATGGTGACTGCGTAAATAGAAGAGACAGATACAAGGGCTTTTAGAGAGGTAGAATTGGAGAGATTTGGCAACCAAATGATCTATTAAGTGAGGTAGAGTTAGGAGTGTACTGGCAAATGTTTAGCAATAGACTGTCCAAATAAATTATATATATATATCACATAACATACATTAATGCATTAATATTTTGTCCATTCCTTTCCTAAGTCTAGGCAGCCAACAAAAGAATTTGTTATTTGTAGCCTATTTCCAAGTTATAAATGCTCACATGGAAAAATTTAAAAGTCATCATCAAGACCTGGTACCAGGGCCTCTATCGCATCCCAGGTAGAACGCAAAGTTGAGGACGTCCCCAAGACTACTGACCCATGTGATCAGAAGGGCAGTGGTAGTGCAGTTTGGACCTACTGCTTCCTAGAAGAGATACAAAGACAGCAGGGAAAAGGGGAGCAGAAACAACTTGACCCTGTTGGAATGCCCCATTATCGGAGTGTGTAGGGCCTCCCTAACCCATCAGGTGGTAGAAGACCTGGGCAATTGCCTCCTTCTTCCCAGGTTGAACTAGAAGTCACATCGGAACTCTCCATGTCTCTAAGTGCGTACTTAACTTCTGAAATCACCCCAGACTCTGGTAACTGTCTTAATCTAAAATAATTGGCTAATGTGCCAGCTTTGCAACCCGAGCTGAAATCCTAGTTATTCACCTTATGATTTGTAGATATTAATTTTTCTTAAGTGAATACTGATAGTTACAGAAATTGGAAATGCAAACAGCCGGTCTTGAAAAGCAGCACATGATGTAATTAGAGCAAGCTTTTAAGACTCTTTGAAGTATTAAATGTTTATGAAATTCAAATAGGGAGTTGGGTCTTCACAATAAAGAGGCATTCAGTGATGTTTTAAAAAGTCTACTGTTTTATAGATGTAAATATATGCCATAATTAGCGGTAAGTAACATGAAGAGGATGGTTGGGTTTATTCCTATTCTTCTTATTTAAAACAGCTGTGGCATGGATAATAAAGCCGAGCTCTTTGTGATGGGCCATCCGGAACAACAGCCTCCAGTGAACAAGCCTTCCACACATGCTCTTCCCCCTTTCTCCTTCCTCCCTTTTCTCCACCCAAGAGGTCTCTGAGAGATGCAGGGTTGGCCTTTCATTTATCAACCTCCACAGCTCCCCTTTTTAAAAAAAAAAAAAGAAAAAAGGGGGAGGGATTGATTTTCCTGTATAAGCAGGCTTCCCTCATTTCCTCCTCCCCACCCCCCACTCTACCCATGTGGGCTGGGGGGGAGGAGGGGGAGGGAGGATCTGTCAAGAGGCTTCTGACCAGCATACAGATGTATGCAAAGTAACTTAGAAGGGGGTCTCGGGGAAGCAGCCGCCTTTTCTCCCAACAGTCCCCTGTGGCCCTCTTGCTCGGCTTGTTCACCAATGAATACGAGTCCATTAGTTCTTTGGAATCAGTGATGAGTCAGAAGGAGAGAGCAGCTGGGAGACCAGAGCCGTTTGGCCTGCCCGGCACCAGCCTCACCATGTGGCAGGCCTGGACGGCAGCCCAAGGCTTCAGCACAACTCCCCTTGCTCACTGCCAATGATCCAGATGCTACCATTGGAAAAAATTGCTTCACAATTGGAAATCTTGGTCCTTTGATTACTGTTCAGAGAGGATGAAGAAGAGGTATAATGTGGTCTAAAAATGCCTTCCTGTAGCCATTCATAGTTGTTAGAGTCTCTCATTGAGGAGAAATATTCTGAGGTTTTAATTCCAAACAGCGTTCTGAGAGCAGCAGAGGCTGGTAGGGAGGGATGCAGTGGAACAGAGGCAGAAGATGGTCCCCACCACTAATGCTGCTTTTATCCTAACCTTTGTCTGCAGAGATCTCTCATCAGTATATGCTAGGAGAAGGTCTGCCTCTGCATTTATCAACAAGCCTACTGTTTCTTCATTCAGATGCTGCTTCTGTACAGACAGCAGCCCCTCTTCCAACTCCCTGTTGGGAATGAGCACTTCCCTGTATGAACATGCTTTCTCCCTGATCCTTTTCCAGATGTGTCCCAAGGCTCCTACAGAGTACTCAGCTACCCTGGGTTATTGGGGGAGGTTCTACAGGTTTTGGCTGCTAGATTACCTGGATATAGTGAAATCAGACCATGCTAGGGGTACTAAAACATACTAGTATTCTTTGTAAGCTTAATCTAAAGCAAAAACAAAATGACACATTGTGGGTGAATTTCTATGTTTGTTGAAAGTGACTTTTGAAGAGGCAGGAAAGTTGAGAAGGGAATTGCTAGAGTTGTATTTCTCTCCTCTCCTGTCTTAAAGAATTAGGTAGAACTGGACAGAACTTAGGTAGCATCTGCTTAACACCCCACCCTCCCATCCTGACTTACAGTAGAGGGGCCAGGGAAGAAGTGGCTTGTCCAAGATTAGACAGTAAATTAGTGGCAGAAGAGAACCTGTCAGGTGTCTGACCTTAGTATAATTTATTACTTTCCACTTCCTTAATCTAGATATTATGCTTCTGTTTTTCAGGGCTGATTACCTGGGCAGTAGCAACAGTTAAAGCTGCTCTTGGAGTCAGGCAGCACTAGATTTAAGTCCAGTCCCTATATACTGACTTTTTGACCTAGGACAAGTTATTTAACTTTAGTGGCCAAGACAACTCTAAGGTTTTGTTTTTGTTTTTAGTTTTAGTTTAGTGGGGTTTTTTTTGTTTTTTGTTTGTTTTGCAAGGCAATGGGCTTAAGTGGCTTGCCCAAGGCCACACAGCTAGGTAATAAGTGTCTGAGGTACTCAGGTACTCCTGACTCCAGGGCCGGTGCTCTATCTACTGCGCCACCTAGCTGCCCCTCTAAGGTTTTTAAATGGCAGGATAGTCAAAGATGAACATTGATAGTATTCTCACCAGGTATTCCTCACTGGAAAAAATAGGCCTCCAAAAAATGTTTTGAAAAAATAAAAGATTGTATTTGAAACCTTATCAACCTGGAGACTCATTAAACTTAAGGTCAATAAAAAAAACAGTTATCTTTTTCCATATGAGTTACCATTAAGCCAAGTTTGTTTCTGCATTGTACATAGTAAAATACTCAATAAATTTGTTGAATTCAATTACAATTAAGTTATTGTACTTAAATAGGATTGGATGTTTGTCACTGTTAAATTTTGTTTTGTTATATTTGACTCATTTTTCAGCCTGGCAGGGACTTTATGGATTCTAATTCTGTCATTCAGCATACCAATTTGGCTCTTTTCCAGTCTCATAATTTATAAATTTGAGAAATAATGCCAATCTTGTCTTAATCTAAGATATTCAGAATGATGAACAGATCAGAATCCTCTGACCCTTTTAGAGACTTCCTCCAGATTGGAATGGAGACATCACTCTCTAGCTATTCAGCCAGGGACAAGTCTTATCTCACTTTTAGTTTCATCAGGTTCACCATTTTGTTCTTAGAGAGCTAGCTGAAATCAAGAGTGAGGTTTGCATTTAAGAATGGAGAACAATAAGAAACCAGAGAATTTGGGTTCCGATTGCACTTGCGATCCTTTCCTTGTGAAATCACATATTCATATACTCAACATATTTTGTAAGAAGATTGGGCCACTATATGACTTCTGACATCACTCCAAGTTCTAGATCTAATGGTCTTCAAGAACATCACTTGTGGAGAAAATTGACCAAAAAATAGGAGAAACAGAAAATTAAATTTTCTTATGAAATTACTCAATATTAACCCAACTTTACAATAAGAGTACAATGACAGTTTTTAGATTGTACAAAAGTAGAAACACTAAAGCACCCAAATGAGAAACTATTTTAGGAGATGGTATAGAATAATTTAAAGGTCATTGAACCCCTAGGTAGCAGGATCCTTGGGTAAGAAATCCAGCTCTGTTAACATCAAGTTAGAATGTTTTATTGGCTGAATGGAAGATGGATTGGATGGGGGAAGAGACTTGAGGCAGGCAGCTCCACCAGCAGCTGTTGCAATAGTGCAAGCCTGTGGTAGAAAAGACTAGAGAACATATTGGAGAGTTGTTGCAAGGATAAAACCAACAGTTTTTGACAACTTGGTGGATATTGGAGTAAAAGATAATGAAATAGTCCAGGATGACTCCTAGGTTGTGAGCCTGAGGTATTGGGAGGGTGGTGATGCCCCCCACAATAAAAGGCAGAAGAAAAGGAAGGCAATGAGTTCCATTTTGGATTTGAATTTAAGAGATCTATTGGACATTCAATTTGAGATTGGAGATGTGATATTGAAGGTCAGCAGAAAAACTAAGGAGAGGTAGATGTGAGAATCATCAGTATATAAAATGAAGTACTATAGAAGAAGAGGAAAAAGGTTCAGGACAGAACTCCTGAGGACATCTGTGGTTCAAAGGTGTAATCTGGATGAGAATTCAACAAAGGACACAGAAAAGCAACTAGAGAAGTAGGAGGAAAGAGTGAGATATCAAAAACCTAGAGAGGAGAAAGTCTTTTAGCAACAATCTAGCTTTCTTACATTGGTCCATTCTAAGTGATGCCTTATGTAGCAGAGTTAGAATTTGGGGAAAAGATTGTTGATTTTTAAGTGATCTTGAAATTTGAATGGTTTTGGGTTCTTCCCCCTAATTTTCAGTTTTTAAACATCAAATCTTTTAATTTTTGGACCTATGTTTATGGTAAACTGGTTTGAACTGAGTCCCCTGGTACTTTTATTTCCAGAAAAATCTATATTCTTCTGACTATTGCTGCTTGTTTTTATACATTTGTCAAGGAAAAAAACCTGCACTTAAAATTTGAGTTCTATTTTTTTTCCATTTTGCATCTTTGTCACTTCTCCAGTTCTCTAGTGCCCTTTTGTCTCATATGCTGTCTCCGCAGAGCATTCTCCACAAGAGTGCCAGAGATCTTCCCAGCCTGTTGAGTCATGAAGCAAAACCTTCATTTTCAAACATTCCCCCTATTGCCAGAGAGGAGAATGCTTTGGGTTTTGTACCCAGAGAAATAGATCTGCTTCCATTACAAGAGAAAATTATTGCATCATGGAGATTGATTTGGAAACTAGATTCCTTCAGTAAAGAATCAGATTTTTCTTTTTTTTATTAAATGAATGTAATTTATTCTTTTGTTTGATTTATTCTTTACCCTTTCCCTCTTAAAAGTTAACAAAAGCTGCTCTCTGACCCAGGTACTGTGATCTTTCCTGGGGTATATTATTACTGTCTCTGACTAAAACAAGGTAATTTTGTATAATAGTATTACTTTTCCTTAAGAAATTTGCTTAGTGGTAGTATGGTTGGCTGTCTACATTATCATCCTCAAGGGTAATCCCAAACTGACTGTGATAGCAAATTGGTTATTAGACATTATTTGAGATTTTTTTAGACTTCTTTCACTGACACACAATACTGCCCTTCTGCCTTTCATCACCCTACATAGTTTTGACATTATTTTCCCTTAAATCTTGATGGAGGCCCTCATCTTATGTCTTAGGGGTGCCTCAGGAGCTTTGTATTGTTTCACTCTCTTGTCATTTTTCCTTTTCAGGTCAGAGATGTCCTCAAGAATACCTTTGGGGGTGGCTAGGTGATGTAATGGATAGAGCACTGGCCCTGGAGTTAGGAGTATCTGGTTCAAATCCAGCCTCAGACACTTAATAATTACCTAGCTGTGTGGCCTTGGGCAAGCCACTTAACTCCATTTGCCTTGAAAAAAACTAAAAAAAAAAGAATACCTTTGATATCACTTTTCATATGCAAGTCATTTTTATTTTTGGTAGTATGCTTCTGAATTTGGAATGAAGAACTTGGGTTCTAATACCAATTTTACTTCTTTGCTTTGGCCAAATTACTTCACTTCTGGACCTCAGTTTCCATAGTTGTAAAATGTAAAGAAAAGAGTCGCTAACCTTAGACTCACTATACAATTTTCTATCGTCCAGAGTGTGAAGAGGGAATGGGAGTTGAGTTTTTTACTGATAAGGGACATCCAGGGTCAAGGACAGGAAAGCCAATGCATCAGGATGTGAAAAGTAAGTCATAGTGAGTATCAGAAGCATCCAGAGCTATCCAGTATATATATTACCTGCCTTGCAATGATAGTCATGGACCACCCTTCTATACAAACTGATGAGCTCCAAACAGTTCAGGAGTTCCATAGAGATTGGGAGGCTAGCAACAGGTATGATCTGGGCAGATGCCTTGACATCCAGGAGCAGTCTGCACTTTGAGGAATGGGGTTTGACACCCAACACTGAGTTTTCCCTAACTACTGTATGCTGAGGTGTAAAACTACATTCTTGGACTTTGTGTGGGGCCTAGATGTCAACAAGCGCTCCTTTGTACCTAGACACTATTTAAAGGACAACACCAGGGTTGAACAGACTTGATTCAGGCTTGTGGGGATGATTCAGGTTATGTGATTCTCAGACCAGAGAAAGATCTGAAGAATGCTGAATCTAGGCAGCAGCTTCCTGACCAGAATGACATACTTGGGATAGATTTCCCTCTTAGCCTCTGGTCAACTGGTCCCATGCACTGTGTACAATAAATACTTAAGAATTCTTAAATTTGTTGAACTAAATCTGCTTCCTTGGATAATATGGTGGCTATGGCCTTGGGTTTTGGCCTCTGACCCATCTTGTGCCTGGGAAATTGTATTGAAAGCCTAAAAATTCTACCCCACTAATACTGAATAAAGTTAAGTTTGAAAACACATTTCAACTTCTATCTTTCCCTGAATGAATAAAATACTTCCATGTTTATTGGTGACCTTTCCTTTATAAGAATTACCTTCTATTAAAAGTAAACATTTTGTCAAAATAATTTCATGTACTTCTTCCAAAAATTTATTTATTTATTTATTTATTTAAGGCAATGGGATTAAGTGACTTGCCTACAGTCACATAACTAGGCAATTATTAAGTGATTGAGATCGGATTTGAACTCAGTTCCTCCTGATTCCAGGGCCCAATGCTCTAACCACTGTACCACCTAGCTACTCCTTCATGTATTTCTAACCCAATATGTTGTAGAACATCTTATTCAAACACATTTATACTACTTTTCAAAAAGTGTTTATTTCCTTTAGAAGCCTTATAAATTATATTTTTATATTTCCTGTATTTCACCCTATATTATTCCTCCTACCTCCAAAAGAGCCATCTGTTATAATATATGTGTATGTGTGTATACATATATACACACATGTGTGAGTGTGTATATATATTTATTATATATATAAATATATTTACAGACACACTTCTTTTTTTACAAAAGACAAGAAAAGAAAAAATTCAGCAATATTGTTTAACTTATTGAGAAAACTGCTGTATTCAGTATTCCAAACTCATGGACTCTCATATTATGCCTCCTGAATACACAACTCATGGACTCTCATATTATGCCTCCTGAATACACACTTGTGCAAAGGAAAAGGATTGGAGACAAACTTCCCCATTACAATTTCACATCATTCAGTTCTGATAATTTGGGAGTTGTTTTCTCCAACTATAACGTTGTAGTCATTGTGAATATTGCTTTACTGGTTCTGCTTACTTTAGTTGGCACTAGTTCATCAAAGTCCTTCCATGTTTTTCTTTATTCATCATATTCATTGTTTCTTATAGAATATATAATGGTGATATTGTATTAAATTGTTATACCACCATTTGTTTTGCCATTCTCCCATTAATGGACATCTACTTTGTTTTCAGCTTTCTGCTGCCACAAACATGGGAGGTATAAAAATTTTGATGTTTATGGAATAATGACCTCAAGATCATTATTGGTTTATATACCTAGAAATGGAATATCCTGATCGAACACTACCACCATTTAATCACATTATTTGCTTAATTCCAAATTGTTTTCTAAGATAGTTGTACCAATTAATAGCTCTACCAAGATTGAATTAGTATTCCTGTACTTCAGTCACTACTCTATCAATGACTATGGCAATTTTTATCTTTTTTGCTAATTTGCTGGGTATGAGATAAAACCTCAGGATAGGGTTTTTTTTTACATTTCTTTTACTATCAAGATTATATACTTATTTTTAAGATTGTTGGCATATTTTTTCATAATGGTATATGCACATCTTCTTTTGATAACCATTTGTTCATATCGGTTAACCACTTCTATTGGAGAATAGTTGTCAACCTTATATGTTTGTTAATTGCCTATATGATATCAGAACCTCATCAAAAATTTGAAGCAAAGATCCTTTTTTCTACTTGACTTCTTCCCTTGTAAGCTATTCACATTAATCTTGTTATTGAAGACTTTCTGTTTCTTGTAATCTGAATTGTTTATTTACCTTTTTTTCAATTTACGTTTAACCCTGCCCTGGAGTCAGGAGTACCTGAGTTCAAATCTGGCCTCAGACACTTAATAATTACCTAGCTGTGTGGCCTTGGGCAAGCCACTTAACCCTATTACCTTGCAAAAAAAAAAAAAGAATCAAATAAGCCAATCCATGTGAAATCCTTTGCAAACCTTACAGAGTTAAAAAAAAATATGTCAGCTCTTGGTGTTGATGTTATCATTCTACTTCAGCCATCATGTAAATGAAAGTAAATGAATCTAGAACTCTTGAAGTTTTGGGGTTTGAATCAAATCCTTGTATTGTGGAAGTTGAACCTGACCAATCCAAGGACACTGCCATGTGATCTTGAGCAAGAGGATTCTTTATCTGTCTCTTCATTTATAACGTGGGAATAATGGAATGGACCCACTTTGTGAAGCTGAGGACCAAGGGAAGTCATCTGTAGAAAATGCTTAGCTAGCTTTGAAGCATCAGATGAGATGTGCTGTGATTATTGTCATTGCTTTTCAGCATTTATTAATTACCTACTCTATGTACTCTGCTGAATACTGAAAATACAAAAGCAAAATCATAGTGTCTTTACCCTTAAGGGACTTTGGTTTTGGGGGAGATAATATACATAAATATACAATATACATACATATACATAAATTATATATGCAAAGTGATACAAGGTAATTTCCAGAGGAGAAAAGTATTGGCAGCCTAGAGAGATGAGGTGAGGAAGGTGACCTTGAAATCTCCTTACTGATATTTACAGGAAACTAAGGGTTTTTGGACTCAAAGGTCAGAAGAAGCAGGCTTAGCAAATGTTTCTGGATGGTTCTGGCCTTTCATTCCCTCTTCCCTTCTGGTCTCTGTCTCCTCACCCCTACCCCTGTATTCAGGAGACTAAATTCATTACTACTTGCCACATTGATGTTACCAGATGACAGATTAATTCTCAACCTCTGTGACCTTTTCCCACAGGCGGATTTAAACTGCAACATTCAAGATGATGCAGGAGCTTTCTATGGGGTAACCAGTCAGTATGAGAGCTCTGAAAACATGACCATCACCTGTTCTACCAAAGTCTGTTCGTTTGGGAAGCAAGTAGTGGAGAAAGTAGAGGTAAGGTGATTCATTTTATTCAAGTGCAAAGCCTCATTTCTACTTTGTGATTGGGGATAAAGGGATTCAATATGAATGGCGGAGGTTGGTTTTGTTTTTTGTGGGGGATTTTTTTGTCTCATTCCTCTTACTTCCCTACTGTCATCCATTCACTCTTTTTAAGAGAACACTTTATAAAGCGGCAAGGAATATTAGATATGGTGTTTAGTTTTATCTAGAAGTCTCTGAAGCCCCTGTGGCTACAGGTGGTAAAGCTGAAATTCACCCCAAGGACATTTCTTAGTTTAGCCAATCCAGATGGGTGGGGGCATTTCAGGGCTTATTCTTCTACCTGTGGCTTCAAGAAAGCCATCCCAAGATGTTAATTCAGCTGTTTCTAAAACCATTTCTAAAACATTCCTTTTGACTTTGTACTTCTACGATTACATCTGATTTTTCCAAAATGACTTTCAATGGAGAAAAATACTTTTCCTTCTTTTTAGGGGATCAAATGCCTCCTGTTTTGAATGACCAAACAATTGCATTTTTTTCCTCATTCAAGGATTAATTGATAGTTTTTGTTATTTCCACTAGTCATTTCCCAATAATTCTATTTTCCCCTCCCCCCCATAAAAGTCAACCTTTATAATGAAGAAAAATACTTCATGAAAACCAGCAGACACATCGGCAAGATGCAAATCATTCAGCATCTGTGGTCTTCCACTTCTCTATATAGAGAGAGCATGTAGATGGATTTCATCATCCAGGACCAAGATGTGTTGTATTTGTCTTTGTAGGATGAACTAGTGATCTTTGTATACTGAATTCCTTTAACCCATGTTTAGTTTATGTTTATAATGATAATCCTAGCCAGCCTATATGTAGAATTTTCATGTTTGCGATATGCTTTTTCTATTTTATCTCATTGGATCCTCACAATAACCTCAGGTGATAGGTAGGTACTATCATTGTCTCTCTTTTACAAGTGAGAAACCTGAGACAGACAGAGGCTAAGTACCTTGCTCATGGACCGCACGGCTGTGGGTGTCTGAAGCCATTTTTTAATTCAGCTCTCCCCAACTCTAGGTCCAGTTGTCTGTCTTCTATCCTAGGTGTTGATTTCTGCTCCGGGTCAGTCTTTGTACATGGATAGTCTGTACCCAGCCTCTGCTGGGCCCTGTGGGAGATGCCCAGGATACGGAAGACCTTGTTTCTGTCTTTAATGAGTCTCAATAGGGAAATATAGAAGACTATATTATAGGCTAGATGTGCTGTTAGAACTAAGAAAGCAAATATTTGTGGAGGCTGTTATAATTTGGGAGCAAAGGCTGGAGGAAGAACATGGTACCAAACATATCCAAGGTCTTTGAAGGCTATGCTAAGAGAAAGAAGAACATTCTAGGGGGTGCAGGCATTAAGAAGAGGGAAACTTGTGATTTTCTTAAGTGTAAAGAACTTCCAATGTGGAAACTTCATTTTCAAATATAAAATAACAGTTGGTCTACTATTCCTAAGGGGTTGGCTGGGGTACTCAGAAGCCTTGTTATTGCCCGTGTTCACATCATTAGGAAGTGTCAGGGGAAGGACTTTAATCATGGATTTTTCTGACTGCAAAGCTAGCTCCTTAACCATTATTGTGTGCTGCCTCTCAGCAAAAGCTTAAATGAGTAAAGACAGAGGAGGGGGCTCGACCTGACCAAGGTCAGAACTGGTATTGGATAAGTAGGAAGAGAATAGGTGGAGAGGTGGAATGCCTCCATATGATGAAAGGATCGAAGTACCTCAATGCAAAGTTTGAAATTGATATGATTTAGAACGAGAGAAAAGACAAGAGGAGAAAAAGCTTTAAAAAATATTAGTCTTAAAAGTATGTGAGGTGGTTTGGAGCTAGGAGAGGACAGATCATTTAAAGTTGAGGTGCTTGGGAGTATGACTAGAGTAATAACATCAATAAAGGAGAAGGGATGCATTGTGGGAGACATGAAGAAGAAAGAAGACTTCACAGTTGGGTAGAGGGATAAAGGAAATGGAAGAAAGTCAATGATTGGCACCTGAGTTTTAAGCTTGATTAATTAGTAAATGTAGAACTTTTGTTCAATTGGTAACTATTGAAGTCAATGTGGTATAGTAGAGACATTGTCATGCTTGGGGTCAGATCTCATGTCCCACACTTGCAAGTTGTGTAACCCAAAGCAAGTCACCTAATTTCTCATTTCTCCCTCTATAACGATTGTAAGATCCCCTTCATTGGTACTAGGACTTCCTGCGCCAATGAAATTATAAGTCTGGTCCACCCCCATTCCCATCCCCCACTCCCCATGTAAATAGGAAAAAAAAAATGTTCTGCAGACCAACACCCTATTATCTCCCTTTTCTCCCTTTTCTTGCTGAGCAAATACACCTGAGCAAACTGACCCTAGACTGGGCAGATTTTAGTCAGCACCCATAATTTGAATGTTTCTTAGTTGAGGGCCAGTCCAGCTGAAGCTAGATTCCAGCTCCCCTCCTTTGCTAATGATTTGTGGTCTCCCCATAGCCAAGCTGCCTCATAGACTCTCAGAGCTGGACCTCCGACTAGTCCCACCTGTGCAAGACTAGGAGCTCTCCTTTTCCACATCTCCAACGTCCCCTTCTTTTAAATGAAGTTCTCCAGTGAAGAGGATGACACTCATACTAAAATCTTTACTTTTCTAGCGAACTTTAGCTTCTTTTCAGGTGTTCTCTAGCTCTCTCCCATCCTTGTTGACTTCTAGATATATTTATCTCTGCTTAAATTTTTCCTTCCCAAAATGAGCCAGTCAGAATCATGTATTCATGTATTTACCTAAAAGGATTCGATGGCCCCAGACCAGGCGAGACCCAGTAGCAACTAATGACAAGTATCAGGAGGAAAATCTGTGTTTGAAACTTGCTTCAATCTCTGCTTCTCATCTAAATGCTGCTCCAGACCCTTTTTAGTGAAGTGTTTATTTGGGATTAGTGTTGAGGGGTAATAATTAGTTACCCAGTACTTGTGGAACAGCTGCACAATGATAGATAGGAAGTACCTCATTCTTGATCTGAACTCAGGTCTTCTTGACTTTGCCAACCAACACACACACACACACACACACACACACACACACACAAACACAGTCCTCAACTGTTGAATGTATTTTTAAATTTACAGAAAATACACATGATGGGTCAATACAGAAATCATTGGACAGTAATCAGCCATTGAATGTATTTTAAATTTACGGAAATGTTCATCTTCCTTTTTTTCTCCTCTCCTCAGACGGAATATGCGAGGTTTGAGAATGGCCGATTTGTGTATAGAATAAACCGCTCTCCAATGTGTGAATATATGATCAACTTCATCCACAAGCTCAAGCATTTACCAGAAAAGTATATGATGAACAGTGTGTTGGAAAACTTTACAATTTTATTGGTAAGAGCTTAACAAATTTATTTTTTTAAGGCAATGAGGTTAAGTGACTTGCCCAGGGTCACACAGCTAGACAATTATTAAGTGTCTGAAGTCAGATTTGAATTCAGGTCCTCTTGACTTTATGGCTGGTGCTCTATCCACTGTGCTGCCTAGCTGCCCCCCTGAGGCAGGATTTAAACTCAGGTCTTCCTGACTGCCAGTCTACCTCTTGACCCAGTTTAAACTACAATTAATATCATGGTTAATGAGGAGAAGTCATAGCTGGCATGGCTCAAGGAAGAGAATAAATCTGTTGCTTATTACCTGTGTCTTTGCTCAATTCTAAAATGTTGTGGTCCTAAGTTTTCCCATCTGTAAAATGGAGGGGACTAGACTGTATGACCTCTGAAGTCCCTTCCAGCTCTAAATATGTGATCCTATAAATGAAAGGTTAGCAGATGCTCTGAATTTCAGTATATCATATTCCTCTATGGACAAGCTTCCAAGCAAGGTGCCCAGTTCTCTTTGTAGAGGGAATATTGTCCCCAGATATGTTCCCAAGACCAAAATCTGCAGGTTTATGAGAGTTCCAATAACTGCAGGAACTTTCATGTACTGTAAATCCAAGTTTGGAGTCACTAATGATGGGGGCGTATTTTATGTAAAGAAAAGAGAGTAAAGTCCTGAGGTTCAGCCTTGTGGGAGAATATACTGGAAATGAATGTCAAAGGGCATTTACAGGGGCCACACATACATGAGGGCAGTTGACCTCAATAGCTCTGCACTCTTGTCTTGGGATCTTAAAAGAAATACAACTTAGAGACAGGACTGACATTTAGGCTTCTGCTGAGAGCAGTTGAGCTTGATACACATAAAAGAGACAGAGAGAGAGAGAGAGAAATAGAAATGAGTGCAAGTGTGCAAAGGGAGGAGAGAAGAATTGTTGAATATGGTAGGGGGCAGGTCAGTGACCAGCTGGCCCATCTCTTCTACATGATGCTAGATCAGAGCACTGCTTGCTATAAAATTAAATGTAATAATAAAAGTAAAATGAAAGGAATTTTTCCTTGTGGTGAGTGACTATCAAAAGCTGCAGGACCATATAAAAGCCTTCAATCTGTTAAATTGTTCATAATCAGCCATTTCTTAATTGTAAAGGGATCATCCTCCCCTGAAGTCTTCTGCTGCTTCATACTGACAGGAGGGTGACCCTTGGGGTTCAGAGGCTATGCCAGTGAAGCCCAAGCTGTGGAGTTCTGCTTGTGAAGTCTTCAGATCCAAGTTCAGCATGGCTTTCCCTCAAGTAGTAGCCCTTCTGAGAGCCAGGAAGCTTCTCCATGGACACTGGGTAACAAATTTTTTTTGGCCACCACTGTAACCCACGACAGATATCATCTACCAAAGTGTGGAGGAGCTGCAGTCTTTATAATAATTTTTTAAAAATAGGAGAAGGAAAGGAAGAAGGAAAAGAAGAAAAAGGAAGAAAAAAGAGGAAGAAGGAAGAAAAAGGAGAAGAGAAGAGGAAGAAGGGAAGGAGAAAAAAGAAAGAAGAGTTTCTTTGTAGCACTCTTAAGGTTTGCACAGCACTTTTAATCAGTATAGAGGCAAAGTTTGATAGAACACCAACTTCACAGATAAAAGATGAGGGAGTCAGTTCTGTATGGCAGTTTAAATCACCAAGATCTGGAAGTTTTAGTATCATGCAGAAGAGAATTACTGTGCCTATAGAAGAGAAAGGCCAGCTAGTCACTGACTTGTCCGCTACCTACCATACTCAACAACTCTCCTCTCTTCCCTTTCCTTCACTTCATTCTGATAGGCCAACCAAGAAAGAAGATGAATGGAGAGAAGTTGTGTCCAAAAGAGTGAGGTGACAGCCCCTCTTGCTGTCCCCTGCCCTGGTCAGACCTCATTACAGTCTTGTGTTCAGTTCTCAAAACTATGTTTTAGAAAGAATATTAATAAGATAGAAAATGTCCCAAGACTTCTGATACTGGCATATCAATCAATCAAGTGTCTGTTATGGGTCAGGAATTTCGCTACGGGCTTGGGGCTGCAAAAAGAAGCAAAAGATGATTCTGGCTCTCAAAACCTTACAGTCTAAATGGGAAAGAAAACACACAAATACAAAGAAAACTATATACAGGTTAAATAGAAAGTAACAGAGAGGAGGTACTGGAATGAAGAGGGTTGGGGAAAGCTGCCTGTAGAAGATGGGATTTTAGTTGGGACTTTTAGAAGCCAGGAAAGCCAGAAGATGGAGATGAAGAAGGAAATCTGGGTTTGGGGGGACATTGCATGACGGGCAGTCAGAGAAAATTGAGAGGTGGAATGTTCTTGGAACAGTGGGAGGCCAGTGTCATTGGATGGAAGGGTGGGTGGTCAGAGTGAGTAAGGTATAAGAAGACTGGAAAGGCGGGAGGGAGCTAGAGTATAACGAACATTGAATATTGAGCAGAGAACTTTATATTTGATTCTGAAGGTGATTGAAAGCCACTGGAGTTTATTCAACAGGTCATGATAAGGTCTGCTTTAAATAGTTCACTATGGTGACTGAATGGAAAA
The DNA here is from genome assembly GCF_037893015.1 of Macrotis lagotis. Lineage (NCBI taxonomy): Eukaryota > Metazoa > Chordata > Mammalia > Peramelemorphia > Peramelidae > Macrotis > Macrotis lagotis. The sequence continues at coordinate 242,304,362 of NC_133660.1, forward strand.
TGGATTGGAGTGAGGAGAGAATTGAGGCAGACAGACCCATCAGCAATTTTTGTAATAATCCAGGTGTGAGGTGATGAGGGTCTGCACCAGGGGTGTTGACAGTGTCAGAGGAGAAAGGGAGTATATTTGAAAGATGTTGCAAAGATGACATCACTTCAGCAGACTTCAACAACAATTTCGATATGGGGCTTCCCTCTTAGGAAGATAGGAGGGAGGAGTTGAAGCCATATTAGTAGCTTGATTGAAACCACTCTTGTTCAGTTTGAAAAAGAGAAAGTTTAGGGGAAAACTTAAGGCTCTAAGAATAAAAGGGATTAGAATTGACCCAAAGTCAGAACTATGAACATTGGTAAAAGTTTTGGAGAAATTTAGACTAGATGTAAGAAATAACATCTCATGATTAGAGCTGACCCAGAGGGGAAGGAACTGCTTCAGGGGGTGTGATGTAGTGGTTACCTCTTCACTGAACTACTTAACTGGGATCCTATAGAGTAGGGTTTATCAACTATGGGTCCACAAACATGTTCTTAATAATATTTTGATGACTATTTCTGTGTAATTGCTCGCTTTGTCATCCTGCATGACATTTAAAAACAAGGATTGCATGGGCTTCACCAGACTACCAAAGTGGGAAGCCATGACTCACAAAAGATGAACATACCTATGATTTAGAGGGAGCTCTTCTTGTCTAGGTCTGGGTTGGACAAAACGGACCCTGATGTACCTTCCCATTCTGAGATTCTGTGCTCCACAGAGCATTATCCTGCACCCCATAGTATGTTCTTGGAGTCTACCTGGACACCAGTGTTACAGGTGGGCCCACATCAAGATGAAATCCTTTGGATGATTCAAGTAGTTTCTGAAACATCAATTTGGGCAAAAGTTCTAAAGTTGGGGCAAGGTTCCTCTCTACTATTAAAGCTAATGTTGCCATTGGTGAGAATTTACCCATATTTATTTTAAAATAAATGATGGTTTTCAAAGCATGGGTAAATGGAATTTGAACTTTAGGATGCACCTCCCAGAAGTCCACCTTACTACATGTGTGATCTATCTCTTACAGGTGGTAACGAACAGGGATACACAAGAAACTCTCCTCTGCATGGCCTGCGTATTTGAAGTTTCAAATAGTGAACATGGAGCACAGCATCATATTTACAGGCTTGTAAAGGACTGAGCACGGTTATTTATATAAACATACATACACACATACACACACACGTCATCATGAAACTACAGACTGTAAACCTCAGTACTAAGTGGCGGGGCCCCTGGCTCAAGGGCGGCCTCCACAGTTTTCTAAATCCTGTCAGAGTCATTTTTCATGTGTTCATATATCATTGTAGCTGTGAAATTCTGGTACAGTTGTAAAAAAAAACTTTCTAAAATGATGTGTTCTTCAGATTTGTAACCCACAGTTCTTGGGGAAAGATGACACTTAAGAATACAAGGTCTCTGGGGAGGCCTGTTTTTAATTGTGGTAGAAAATCTAAGACAGAAGCGTTTCCATGGGAAATTTACAGCATTTATACAAATGTATTTAGTTTTTTCCAACATAAAGTACTTGTTTTAAGACACAAGTAAAATTAAAGTGAAACTTTAAGTATAAATGTAAATGAGTACACAAAGTGAAGAAACTTTAGAATTATCTTTGTAACTAATTAGGGTGAAACGAATGTAATTCACTAAATTATTTTTTAAACAAAACCTTTTTTTTTTCCTTTTTGAAACCAAATGTTACAATGTAGCCTTAAGAAATGCTTGGTAGGAAGACCCTAATGAGGCAAAATTGTATTTTTTTTCCTCACCATTTAAAACTAATCTCTAATCCATTAAACATCTGACCAGGTATTGCAAAGAAAGAAAGCGTCATCCCTTATACATAACATATAGAGTGTATTTAAAGATATAAAAATGTATTGTACTAATATGAAGATTTGATTATTTAATGAAAAAGATGGCTTGTTTTGCAATAAGTAGGTAAATACTGAAATTTTAAACTTACATTGTAGTCGTGTGTGCAGTTATATTTTATATGGACAACTAAATTTACTATTAATTTGAGTTGAAGAATTTGAAACACTGAAATGATTAGTAACAAAATAAGAGTTTAAAAAATTGGCATGAATACTGCACTGTTAGCTGCAAAATAGGGCAAGGACTGTGGTGGGAAGAAGATTTCATAGACCAAATTCCAAAAGGCTCATCTGCTTTAGTATCGCTGCCTCCCAGTATATCACAGGCCCACCTGGGCCTTTCTAACAGACCCACATTCACTTGAATATCTAAGGTCTCTCCATGGACCCAGACAAGAGGCATATTCTGAACATCTCTTCAAGCCCTTCCATTCTGTTTGCTGACTAATCTCCTTAAGGTTTGGGCAAGCCATTTGTGACTAATCCTGATGCATATGTCCATGCTCATTCTTTTGAAACAAGCTCATTTGGGGGCTCTTTTTCCTCTAGAAAACTTTGCTTCTCTCTTCAAATACTCAAATTCATCCAGCAGTTAGACTTGGTAGGGAGAATAATAGCCTCACTTGGGTTCTTTCTACTCTGATATTATTTAGGTCATGAAAAGGCCCACTTTACAGAGCATGGTGCTCCTTCCTTCCCTCCTTCCTTCCTTCCGTGTTTATTGAATGCCAGTTTTGTGCACTTTGTCATCACATAGATTAAAAACTGCTTCATAGGGTACAACCTCTTACCCTAGCCTAGAGTAGGAGACAGATTTGGACTTGAAAGGGCTTTACTCATCATCTCTCCCAAAACTTTCCTTTTCCAAATGAAAAAACTAAGGCCAAGAAAGACCAAGAGACTGCGCTGGTATCACACAGCCAGAATGTAGCAGTCAAGATCTGAACTCAGGGCCTCTGATTCCAAACCAGTCTCTTTTCCTAGCACATCATACATTGTACAAAGGTGTACATTTTTGTCCCTGGAAAGACAGTTTGGGAGATCATACAATATGCTGAACTGTGGGGATGGCTTTGATGTGGTTCTGAGTTCCAATCCTTTACAAAGCCTGTACTCAACTTAGACCAGATCCAGATGTTGTCCTCACTCATATTTCCAGAGCCCATTTGCCCATTCACAGATGTTCAAAGGTGACCCTTTAATAAGGCAGTATATATCTTTTTAGATTACATCTTCTTGTCCTGTGGATGAGTGGTTGTCCCCAAAGTCTTTGGATAACTTAAAACTGAGCCAAGACTTTTGGTATCTTGCCCACCTTCTTCCTATAATGATCCCATTGCCTTCTCAGGCAGTACTTAGAAGAAGGCTTATATGCCTTGTGTGGCCAGCAATCAGGAGGGGCATTTCAATCTATTTTTCAAAGCTCACACACACACACACACACACACACACACACACACACGCACAAAATCTGATGAACTATCTTATATAGTGGTATTGGATAGAGACCATTTAAGAGAAACCAAACCAGCCAAATGAACTGCTATTTGATGTCCCATGCCTCTCCTACCAGATTTATAGTCACAGCTATTGATACCCACCATTTGATTCTCAACACAATTGTGTGATAAACCCCCCTCAGGTGGCTTTTGACATGAATTCCACCTCTCTATTCCTTCTATTTAAGTCTTTGCTGAGGGCTTTGCTGTATTGTGGGTTTGGATTATTTTTGCTAAAAACACTGGTGTTTCTTATCTCTTTTAAAATTGGGAGTGGTGTTACTTTTTTTAATCCTTCGCTTTTCCAAAGCTACAACTTTCTCTTATCTATCACTTCCCAAGAGTAGAGCAGAGAAGTTCAGGTGTACTGTGGCCCCCCCCTTCATTAGTGGCCTCTGTGTTTCTTTCATCTCTTCCCAGGAACTTACTCTCCACAAAATCTGCCTGGAGGAAGCTGCAGAACTTTTCCTGAGGCCTTCTTGCAGACTCTTGTTGTCTCTTCTCTACAGTATTCTGGTCATGGAACTAAAACCTTCAGGAATGAGACCCTTATGATCATCATTCCTCTTTAACATTGGTCCCTTCTGCCCTCTTCCCAGGTCTTCCACCCATGTTGATTTTCACCTGGGAATGTGAGGCCTCTTCTATTTAATAAAGTGAGTGGATAATGACAATGGGACACTAAATTGGTCAATGAGGAGAGTTGAGGAGTTTAGATAGAACTCCATTCCTATTTGTTTTCCTGAAAGACCCAGTATAAAATCAGAAACTGCTTTGGAGACTGTCTTAAACAGAATGTTAATACTAATAAGGCCCTTTGGAGGTCATGTAGTCCAGTGTTTCCCATCTCATAGTAGATTGATCTCTTGGGCGTGGTGATGGGGACCTGAGATGAAAGAATCAGAAGTTGTGAACCTAAATTTATAGGTTTTATGAATTAAAGGCCTTTAATAATAAAATGTTTTCTTGTTGGTATGTAAGAAATAATGATTTTAGCCTACCATTTTACAAAAAGAAGAAACTTAGGCCCAAAGATATTTAAGGGATTTTCTCATCAAAGCTAGAACTATAGATTTCAGATCCTCTTCTGCCCAGACCATGGCAAGCCTTCCAAGTTCATATTAGTCTAATCAGCCACTGCCAGACACACTGTACCTGGACCCCTATATAGTGATATCATTTTGGTTCTCTTTGAGCACGAACAGCAACCAAACACCATCGTGCATTGCCAAATCCTGGCTTCAGGGCTACCTCACTGAGCAGAGGTAGAAAAGAAATAGAGGATTCTGAATCTAAAGCTTTTCAAGCCCCAGATCATTTCATCCAATGATCTCCCCCCACCGCCCTACTGTCTTATAGATGAGGAAAGAGAGGCCCACAAAGGTTAAATGATTTGCCAAAGGTCATGGAAAAAACACCAGGTAAATAGATTCAGTGTGTAACTGTGCCAGTCTTTCCTACAACTTTACTTCTTGCTGTAGCTAGGTCTTAATCCCTTCTTGATAGCTATGGTAAATTCTTGGTTCTCTATTGTTCACCCTCATTTATAGAAAGAGAACCCCTTTTTCTTCATCATCATCATCCCTTTCCATCATTCCTCAAAGCTTTCGTTCCTAGCATCCTTGCCATTTTTGATGAATTTCCTTTGGAATCTTTCACTTCCCAGTCCATACCATTAGTACTTCTGTAGACCCTGGACGATTTAGAAAGAAGACTCTAGGAGAGAGATCACCCAGACTTTGAGAATGAATGGCATGAGAAGGGAGTCAGTTGAGATCCAAGAGGCTGTGGAAGGGGCAAGATCACTATTTTATAGAAGTGACACCTATCTTTCTAAGACACAGCTCTATCTGAATATCATTTGCTGCCTGCTGGCTGTAGTCATATCATTGATATGCACATAGTAAAGCTGATGAGCCTTTTAGTTAGCATTGTGTACGGTTCACCTTCTACCATAGGCTCCTGTTGACAAGTTTCTGATGCTGATCATCCCATCAGCAAGAGCACGGCATCCTGATAGCCCAAAGGTCACCCTCTATTCTAAAACTTTTTTTTTAAGCCAAGTCTCCTTTAGTAATCCAATTGGCTTTAGCAATTTTTTTTTCTGTAGAACAGTCAACAATTTGAATTGTATAACAGTAGAACAGTCCATTTCCAAACCAGGTACAGTTTTTTATGCTCCGGTACTGCATCTGTCCTGATGACAGGTTTCCCCAAACCTGTGTATCAGAATTGTTCATGTGTCATTTTAGGAGGAAGTGTTTACTTCGTTTTTCCTTCACCTTTTATCTGTCCGTGGCAAAGTCCCACACATGTTCATTCTGAAAAGCCTTAAATCCTTGGGATGTTCAACGTGAGATGTGTGGTACAAAAGGCTGCCTGGAAACTCTGAGCCCTTTTGTAAGCTGGAAGCATTTCTCTTGTAACTGTTACTTTTCTAGGAACTTTTTAATTCACAGCCGCCAAAGCATTCCAGTATGCAGTGCCTTAGTGTTCTCTTAGACGTATGTGCCACCAGCCTTTTCTTAGAGCCGTTCTTAACCTTACTTTACAAATTGGCTCCATTCAAAAAATAGAAGAACAAACAAATGAGCACCTGTTTTCTTTGGTTCCACAGGAAACTTTTTGACTACTTGATCTAAAAACATGAAATTATATACAAGTCAGTCCCATCATTACGCTCTTAAATGTATATACCAAAATGAAAGGTTACGACTTCGTAGTTTTCCGTGAAAAGTACTTATGATGCTGCCTTTTTAAATTTCACGACCAAATACTTAACTATTTTTGAATCTTCATTCTAGCATGAAAGTGCCTTTGGTTTGCCGTTCCAGCTTAGAAAAGTGCTGCCATAATGATGATAATTTGTAGAGAGACCAAAAATATTTAGAGATCACCATAATGCCTTTGGTTTATTGGAATGAGGGGGGGAGAAACACAAAACTCTAGGCCTCCATTTACAAGAGAGCACTGCGTATGGTAACCTTCTTGCCACCAGTCATCAGATAGTCATGTCCGGAACCTTCTACTCTCCACCATCGTTTTACAGCCGTGAAGACCAGTCACTGGGATGTTAACCTGTGTACTCCCTTTTCAGCTCCTTGCCCAGTCTTGTGTCTGTAGAGTACGATAGCCACAGCAACCATTTGTCATTAGACAAATGCTACAACTTTTGAGTTGATTCAGTCTCCTTTCTGTTGAACATTTCAGTTCCTGTGAAGGCTTTCCTTTTCATATTAGTTCTAGTGTGCATTTATTTTGTTTACAAAGTTAGACTCTTTGGAAATTTGGAAGCACCAGACTGAGATAAAAGTATAGAACCAAAGTGAATTAAGGAAAATCAAATCTAAACCAGCTTTTTTTTTTAGCTTGGAAATGTTGACTCTTGAGTGTGTTGTCTGAGTGTGCTTTGAAAAATCTCCCAAAGAGCACCATTTACAGCCCCAAGGAAGGCAACTCTTTAAAGTCAGTGTCTGCTTTTTGTCACCCTTTGAGATCTGGGCCATCCATTATATACATACATATATACATATACATATATATATACACATATATATGTGTGTGTGTATATATATATATAATGAACATGAAGGATTGGACTAGGGGACCAGGGAAAAAACACCAGCCCAACCAAAACCTGGAAGAGAGATGTTTTTATTACAGTTTTATAGTCACTTGGTGAACTTAAGACATAATTTGCCTGCTCCTGCATGATGTCTATCATTGAGAATGTTCTTTCGAAATTTGAAGTTTTATTTTAGATCATTTGGTTTCTGTACCTCTCTCTCCACTCTCCTGCTAATCCTTGTACTATGAAGATTTACATATGAAAACAAACCTATCTGGAAGGCCACTAAAATTTGGCCGTTTCCATTCAAACACTACACAAGCTAGTTAGCTACTTGAATTTCCAAACCATAGATCTTGGTACTGCAGCCCTGCCTTGAAAGAAATTGAAACTCTAAATAATACTTGTTTCCCCATTCTTCCTTTTTATTTTCCTAGCTCAGTTTCATTTGGCAATAGTTTTCCATCATGATTAAACCCATTACCTAGATCTTTCCAAAGTGAAGCTTGTTTGATTAATGTTCAATGCCAGTAGACAGCTAGCTGAAGTCAAACCCACCATGAGAATAGTTGAAATACTTGTATTTATTTTCTTGTCATAACTCTTTGGATGTAATTGGTTTTCTTACTCCTTGTTAAGTTTTTCTGGAGTCCCCTTGTTTGATCTGATTTTTTTTAAATGATGTTTAATCTCTCTATCATTCATCATCACTCGTTATTGATTCCAGTTTCAGACCTCTCTCAGGTTGACCTTTTTTGTCTGCCTTTGATTATAAGATTGTGCATTCTTCTTCTTTTCCTTCTCCTTCTTCTGATAAAAGAAGCTGTTAGTTGTTCAAGTACAAGCCAGTTGGATACCAGTCTCTAACTTTTCCAGTTTCATATTCATAATCTTCATTGTGTCATTTAGCTGTTGAAAGCCCTTGATTGACAAAGGATGTTTTTCCCTGTTACCTCCTTAAAAGACACATTTTTGGTGAGCCTTTTTGCTTTGGGCTCATGACCGCAGACAAAAAATAAATAAATAAAATAAATACAGTACGTGCCTGAAAAATGACAGAAGAGTTTTATAACAGTGAAAAAAAAAAACCTTAATAGCCTTTAATTCTTTACTATCCGTACATTTTACGTAAACCCGTTTTTGCCATGTGCATCTGTTCACGTTGTAAATGACTTAATGGAATTCTCACTTTATGTTTATTCGTGTAATGTGTATAAAAATGGGTTTGTGACTTAAGCATATTCATATATGGTCAGTGGTTACTTTATGATTGTACTGCTGCTGGTGACTTGATGTGGAAACTGCCTTTTGATAAAGCGTTTCCTTTTTGTTAGATTGGGTGGGTGGGGACCCTGTTGGGGAGGGAGGCAGGGAGGGAGGGAGGGCAAAGAAGATCTCAATCTTTCTTTAACCTAATTACAGAAATTTCCAAAAGAAATTCACTTCAAACTCTTGGCAGTACAGTATTCTTGTATTTGTTATTGTCTGTGTGTAGGTACTGGTACCTTTTTTGTTTCAAAATGTTTTAAGTGTTGGCTTTAAAGTGAATTTATCTTTAGTATGATAGTAATATGAAAATTATAGGGTTTGTGTGCAGAGAATTTTTTTATAAAGTGCTTTGTAAAAAAAATGTATTCTAGCTTTCGCGGTACATGTGTGATAACTTTAATATCCATGCCAGTTAAGTGCAATTATTTCATCACTCTAAAAATGCTATTTTTGTGTCAGTTACTGCAGGTGTTTTCATGTCTTTGCAAAGTGACACATTTTGATGCCTTCTTGAGGAAGTGGTAGACTTTTTGTAGCTTTCTAGAAACTTTGTATTCATACCGTATCGATTGAAAATAAATAAAATCAAAGTGTGGGTCAACTTTTTCATCTGAAAAAACCACTGAGTTGTTGAAAACCAGTACTGACTGAGAATGTGGCTGGGGGTGGGGAGGGGGGCAGTGGGGCTGAGGGAGGCAATTAAGGGCAGGATATGTCTGTCTGTCCCTCTAGGACAGAAAAAAACAAATATTTTTCATGCAAAGGTTAGACAGATTCTTTGAGTTGAACTTTGTCCAGGACATTTAAATGACTTCGACATGGGCCCTTCTAAGCAGAGAGGTGCTTGTTATTTTCTTTGTTTCATGAAGTATAGTTGAAAATATTAGAAGACATCCAGACCCTGCAACTCATTTTTTTCTCTGCCTTGGTTGCAGTCCAAGAATATGGGAAGCCAGTCCCCCATAATGGGAAACCCAGTAACCAAATCAAATTCACCTTATTGTTCATGGGATCATTTTTTTTGTTTTCAACATTTATTATTGTAAAATTTTAGTTCCAAATTTTTCTCCCCCAAGACAGCAAGCAGTCTGATAAAGGTTACATATATGTCCATATTAGTCCTGTGGTGAAAGAAGAATCAGAGCAAAAAGGAAAACTACTGCAAAGAAAAAATAAATTTTAAAAAAGCAAAAGTAGTATGCTTTGAGCTATATTTAGACTCCATGGTTCTTTCTCTGAATTTGGATGGCATTTTCCATCACCAGTCTTTTAGAATTGTCTTTGATCTTTGTCTTGCTGAGAAAAGCTATGTGTATCATAGTGGAACATCACACAAAGTTGCTATTAATGTATACAGTGTTCCCCTGGGTCTCCTCACTTCACTCAGTAACAGTTAATATAAGTCTTTCCAGGTTTTTTTCCAGACTCCTGCTCATTATTTTTTATGGAACAATAGTACTCCATCACATTCATATACCAATACTTGTTCAGTCATTTCCAAATTGATGAGCATCCCCACAATTTCCCTTCCTTTGCCACCACAAAAAGAGCTGCTATAAATACTTTTGTACATGTAAATCCTTTTCCCCTTTTTTAGTGATCTCTTTGGGATCCAGACCTAGTAGTGGTATTGCTGAATCAAAGGGTATTATGCACAGTTTTATAGTCCTTTGGGACATGGTTCCAAATTGCTCTCCAAAATTCTTGGATTAGTTCACAACTCTACCAAACCTGCGTTGGTGTCTTATGAGCATTTTTTTAAAGACTTAAAAGTTTTATACTTAGATAGATGACATTCTGAACTGGACAAAAGAAATATCCCTTCTCCAAGTCCAGGGTGCTGAAAGAAAAAGATCAGTCTTAACCAGTTTCATGATGAGATCATAGCATCTCAGATTTGGAGGGGACCAGAGAGGCAATCTAATCCAACCTTTACCTGAATAAGAAAGATTCCCAGCCAAGGGCTGCAGTAAAATTAATCATTCTATTGCTAAGGGGCCCAATGTTGGATGCAGGAAGGCTGCCCTTGGCTACTTTGGAATGGGTACATATGGATGCAATGTGAGAAGCAGCCTGAGGTGATTGGGGCAGGCCTGCTTTTTTTTTTAAAAAAACACTTGTTAGTTACAGATTCCAAACTTGAATATTAATATTGTAGAAAAAGACAAATACTGTACTTTGCATTATAAGGAAAAGCCTGCCAAAAATCATTTTTTATTAATTTTCATCACTATCCTAATCCAAGCATTTTTCCAGTTTAAACAAAGAAATCCCCTAACTAGCAACTTTTTTCATTCCCTTGACCATTTTTCTCTATTCATTCTGGAGGCCCAGTTTATAGGTCTCTTGAATAAGCACCCTTTAACACTCGAAACTAAGCAAGGGCTCAGAACTCAAGTATCAGTTCAGTTCACATTAAACAAAAGAATAGTCACTTAATTTTCTCCTACTCAAAATCACTTGCCTGAAACCATTCAGTTCTTTAAACGTGCATTTTCCTTTCCAGCTGCCCAGTACTGTCCTAATATCCATAAACTGAAATTATCAAAGAGATTTCTTCCTTCTCTTTGGTGAATCATTGCCCTAATCCCATGAAGGTGAATCAATCAAGAACCCCTCACCTTGTCCAAGTCACTGACCTAAATACTTCAAGGATAGAGTCCTTCCTGAGCTGATCAGAAAGAGGGGAAATACCTTGTTACAGAATTAACAGAGGCTGTTGATAAGGATTTCTTTTTCAGATTGAGTTTTAAATTGACTAGTAGAAATTTTAAAAAATATTTTTGGGGTGGTTGGTGGCACCAGTCCTGGTGTCAGGAGGACCTGAGTTCAAATGTGACCTCAGACACTTAATAATGACCTAGCTGTGTGGTCTTGGGCAAGCCACTTAACCCCATTGTCTTGCAAAGACCTAAGAAAAATATATTTTCTTAATTTTGCTGGGGGGTGGGGTTCGTTTTCCCATATATACAATTCTTACACAAGCATTATTCTCACAGAACTCTCATCATTATTCTTGCTACTAATAAATTAGTTCGACAAAGAGCAATACCATCTTTGTAAAATCCCCTAGAAGATCCAAGAGGTATGGTTAAAGAAGCAAAATTAAGCAACATCTAAGTAGAAATAAACTACCCTGGAGAAGATGAAGGCATCAGTTTTTATCATGGTGTATTCAGAGAGCTTAACAATCTAATTGGGGAGTAGGAGGGAGGTGATAAAATCATCTCTGATTCCAAGTACATTACTTGGGGTGGCTCCTTTGCTCTTTGACAAATCTGAGGTGAGAGAATACTTTCAGGGAGGATAACCAATCTAGGCCTTGAAGAGAGAGATTTCAACAAGTATATATGAGATGATGTCCATTCTAGATGTGGGTGGGATACAGGTTGAACAAAGACCCAGACACATGAACATGGGTGATGAGTAATCTGATTTGCCTGGTATGTTAGTAAGATCAAAGGATTATAGACCTAGCTACAAGGGGTTCTAGGGCAATCATAATAATCAACTCCCTTACCTTACAGGTGAGGAAACAATTTCAGATAACAAAGGTCGTGTCACCCTTTGTCTCCCTCTCCACCAACTTTGAAAGATGAGCTCTCATAGCTCTTAGTAGAAGTCTAGTAAATATGACTTGTGGACTGAGTGAGTCCAGAAATGAGGGACAGCCTGGGAAAGGCAGAGAGAAAAGATGGGGAGAGGGCCTTAAGGAACTACTGGAGATATCAAGGAAGACTCTGAAGGAGTCAAATCCACGCCCTCTCTCTAAATCCCAAGAGACAAAGAGGGGAAGAAATGCTCCAATCAAAAATGAATAGATTAAACAAAATCATGTTGGTAGGAGAGCACAGAATGAATCCTGGGACTCACTAAAGCATAGTGTGTAGAAGTGTAATAGTGCAATCCTACACTCTGCAGTAAGAGGAATGGTGTCCAAGACCAAGGAGGTCATGTTACATCTAGAATGCTATTTTCAATTCTCAGCATTGATGAACAGTTGTGATCAACCAGAAGCATCCAAAAGGGGACTGGCAGGAGGATGAATACCCTATCTAGAGCCTGTCATTGATCACTGGAACTGGGGATAGTTCTTCTGAAGAGGAGAAGATTTCATTTTCAAAGAGTGACTTAGACATAAACTTTAATAGTGAGCAGAAAAACAAAACCAACTTTTCTATTACCCCTCACCTATCCAACACAGTGATTTATGACCATGCTTATTGTTAGGATACAAAGTTGAATCCCTCCCAGTCCCTATCTTCAGCAACTTGTATTCAAAGGGAAATAATGATCATAATAATAGCCAATATTTACATAGTGCTGTTAGGTTCATGAATAATTTTTACATAATCTTAATCCAGTGAAGTAGGTACTATTATCATCCCAGTTTTACAGATGAGTAATCATCCCAATTTTATAAAAGACTCCAATTGAGAGAGGTTAATAACTTTTGCAGGTTCACATAACTTGCAAGGGTCTGAGGTATGACTTGAATTCGAGTCTTCCTGAATCCACATCCAAGGGTCTGCTTACAATTTTTTGAATTGAACCTTCAGTATTTAAAACCAAGGCCATAATTATCCACGAGTTCACAGATAAGTAGAGAGGATTTAATCAATGCAATAGTAGTAATGCAGATCAGTATAGAGAAGGAAGAATAGAAAAAGAACTAGGCAATCTGGAAAGACTTCTTGGTAGCATTTTAAGTGGGCCTTGAAGTATGGATAGGATGTTGACAGAGGCGCAGCTAGGTGGCGCAATGGATAAAGCACTGGCCCTGGAATCAGGAGTACCTGGGTTCAAATCTGGCCTCAGACACTTAATAATTACCTAGCTGTATGGCCTTGGGCAAGCCACTTAACCCTATTTGCCTTGCAAAAAAAAAAAAAAAAAGAATGGTGACAATGTTTGAAAGGGGGGTCAGTGACACAAAAGTTCCAAGTAGATATAGATAGCGTGAGTGAAGGAACAGAAGGAGAAATGCAAAAGACTTTGAGTATAATAATGCTTCCATTTCTATCATTGTTCATCCATTTTCTTCACAGTAACCCTCTGATGGAGAAAGTATAATTATTATTGCTCCATTTTGCAGATGTGGAAACCCAGTCTCAGAGGAGTTAAGTGAGTTGCCCAAGATCATACAGCTTTTGAGCAGGAGACCCAGGACTCAAATCTATGCCTTAGGGTCACAATTTACTCCATTGTACTATAGCAACTTCTATTAGTCCCTCAGACTCAGTGCCAATTTTACATTTATGAAGTGGCAAAGACCATACCAGTTTGGAGATCTCTGTCTGAACTCTAATAATATCCTTGTGAGGAAGATGGAAACATGTGGATCACATAGATGGATCCAAAAACCATACCCTCAAAGTGGTGATTTAAGTCATCGAGATCCACCTTGAAGGAGATCTCTCCTGGATCATGCTGCATAAGTCTATGAGCTCAAAAAGGAAAATTACTTTGTAAATCTTAACATCAACAACAATTATAATAAAACAGTAACAGAATTTTAAGGCTTACAAAGTACGTTACATAAGCCAGCTCATTTGGTTCATCATCATCTCATCTTGGATCTCAATATATCAATTGGGTGGATAGTTTTTGGCCATCTTTGCAGATGTCTTAGAACAGGAAGGGCTGGATAATACAATGGATGACATCATAAGGGTTAAAAAAAGGTCATGAAAGAATCTGTTCAAGATGCATTTAACAGAGGTAAATGTGAAGTCCTACACTTGGGTTCAAAAGATCCCTGGCTCGAGATATGGGAAAGCTCCCTGAATCAAAGCCCAAAGTATTGTCCTGGAAGGACATCCACTCACTAATGAGTGGGGAATGGTAGGCTCAGTGACCAGACACCGTAGGGCTTTTACTCCTCAGCTCCTCAGTAGACTAAGGATGAAGTAAACTCACAAATGAAATCTGAACCAAAAGTGCTCTACACCAGCTTGTGGGTAACACTGCCCAGTGGAATAAAAACATGAGAGAGAGAATGAGTATAGAGTAGAAATACTCCAACACCAAACAGCAGGGAGTGGGCTGGGATGGTCAGCCTAGGAGGCTTTCCATGGGACTGGTGGCCATTGGATGACCCTCAGGCAGCAGATTGGAGGGACACTGGCACCTTCCCTGGGCTGTCTGCCCTTCAGCAATAACATTGCCCAGTCTTCTGTGGCACTTAGGGGAGGGATAAGATCAGAAGAAAGCTTTGATTACTAGGCAACTGGTGTGGCATGACTTTTGGTAGACTTTGATTCCTGATCAAGTTCCTAAAAGCTAAGTAGGGGCCCAGAGGACTGTGCCTGGGTTTGGCATTCAAGGATGCCGGCAGTTTGTCTTCATTTATTCATTACACCAGATGAGGGTTTCAGAATCTCCTCCTGATTGCTTTGACTTCATGGGCCTTAAGTTTATAATCTTTTAGTCACCTTTCTCTTAGATTTACTTCAAAATGCCTTCTTTCAGGTTGCTCTCTCAAAGAGTGATATCACTTTAGGAGTCATTGCAATCCCTCAGCTCTTTCCCAGCTAACTCTGCGTTCTAGGGTTATTCTGGATTGCTTTGTCAACTCGTTTCCCCACTTCCTAATCCTCTGCAGGAAAAAAAAGTGTCCCTAGTTTAGACCTTGATGCTAACTCTCAGGACCTCACACTTCATCATTATTTTTCCCAGAAATCCTAAGTTTCTACAGAAAGGCAAAAGCCTTTTTTAAAAAAATTTTTTGCAAGGCAATGGGGTTAAGTGGCTTGCCCAAGGCTACACAGCTAGGTAATTAAGTATCTGAGGCCAGATCTGAATTCAGGTACTCCTGACTCCAGGATCAGTGCTCTATCCATGGCACCACATAGCTACCCCCAATAGCCCTATTTCTTGCCCCCTTCCCAGTGAAGCCTGGGAGATGCAAAGACAAAAATGAAACAGTTGTTGCCTTCAAAGCTTGCATTCTCCTAGGGGCTCTTTTTCTCAGATTGAGCAACAAATACAGTCCTGGGCAAAGAGTATGCAATCAAGGGAGCCTTGGACAGTTGTATAGTTCGGTTGTGCCCTTTCCCTAATAAGCAGGACTTTCTGCAGTCAATCCAGGAGATGTTTGTCCTTCATTCTCAAAGAAGACCATGACATCAGGGAGATGATGCCATGACAAGCACATGAATTGGATGTGAGGGAGGGAGGTGCTGTGCTCAGGCACCAGCCTCACTTTCTCCACCAGAGCCATCTGGATCCACTGGCCAGATATGGATCAGGACAACTGGAGATGGCCCTGGATGTGAGGCAATTGGGTTAAGTGACTTGCCCAAAGTCACATAGCTAGGTAAGTGGCAAGTGTCTGAGGATGGATTTGAACTCCCATCCTCCTGACTCCAAGGCCAGTGTTCTATCCACTGTGACACCTAGCAGCCCCCATCCAGGATGAGGATGAGTAGTAATGGCGATCACACTATAAGATCATAGATTTAGAGATGGAAGAGATCTTGATCACCTCATCCCACCTCTTCATTTTATGAATGAAAAGATAAAAGACCAAGAGAGGTTAAGTCTCACCAAGTCACAAAGGTAGGAGAGGCAGAGCTGACATTGAACTCGGATCTGAGGGTTCCAGATCCAGAGCCCTTTCTACTGTGATCCAGTAACAGGTTCAGTTAAAAGAACTGGGAATTATTTAGTGCATAGACAATAAGACTCAGGGTAGTTCTGGTTGTCTTCAAACATCATCAAGCAGAAGGATTGGGTTTGTTCCTCTTGGATCCAGAGGGCCAAACAGAATAAAAGGTGGAAGTCAAAGGAACTCAGATTATTGACTCACTACGAGGAGAAATTCCCAAGCATTAGAGCTGTCCCACAAAGGAGTAAAAGGGGCCTCCTAAGGCAGTGCTTCCTCTCACTGAAGGTCCTCCCTTCCAGATAGAGTTGCTCCTTGTCAGGCATGTTGTAGAGGGCATTCTTGTGCCAGCTAGCTTCTGAGGGACCCTCTGGGTTAGAATGGCATCTGGTTATTAGGATTCCTGGGGTTAGAGAAAGTGCTCTCTATTAAACAAGTGTGGCCCTTAGGCAAATTATATGTGGATCATATAAATGTGTTCTGCATATCAAACAGCATTCATTTATTCCTGGGATGAGAACAATGAAGTCATCAGAGAGATTGACCAACCTTCATAAGAAGAAGTGTCATCTGTCATCCACAAGCCTTCTGCCCTTCCACTTGCCCCATGGTTTCACTTCTCACCTGCAGAGAGAATAATGGAAAAAGCCAAGGTCACTTCTGGAATACACTCTAGGCTCCATGGAGCTGCCCCTCCTGTCTCTTATCCCAGGGCCTGAAAAGTCTGGGGGACTTTCTGTCTTTGATTAGGACATCACAAATTCTCAGGGAAAGACCAACTTCATACAGAAAAGAGGATTTGGGGATAAGGTGGACTGCAACATGGACAGGACCGGGCCCAGTAGAGAGCAAAAGTGCTTGTTCTTCCAGAATTGGAAACTCATAAAGGGCTTTTAGAATCCCTGTGCTAGAGGGGAAATCCCCACTCTGACCTTCATAGGATTGTAGAAGTATGCAAAGTATCCCAAAAGTCTTAGTGCAGTTTAAAACTTCATAACCTGCTTAATTGCACTATAACTTTGGGGGCACCCTATATACAAGATAAGAGATTCTAAAACTGTTACAAGCCTATCCATTTTACAGAACCATATATTTAAATCTGGAAAGGGCCTGACCTTTTATAAATGAGAGAACTGATCACAGGGAAGTACAGTGACATAGTCAGCCAACTAGTTAATAGCAGTTGGGACTTGATTTCAAGTCATGGAATTATAGAGTCTGAGTTGAAAAGGACTTGGAAGTTGATTCATTTTGTCCCCTAATTTTACAGATTAGAAAATTGAGGCACAGAAAAATGATGTAGGAAGCCACACAGAAGACAGCAAAGACAGCAGAATTCTCCAACTCCAAAATCAAAGACTCTTTCAATTAACACCATTTGGACTAAAGATTCCTTCCTCCCAAACTCATCAATGATCCTAAATCACCATTTGGGGAAACTAAGAATGCCAGCAGTTATGGACCCACATTAGAGACCCCTTCAAGCATTTAACCTAGAGTAACAGCACTGAATCTTGGCTGGGATACCTGAAAAATGATGCTTCTGCAAGGATGTGGCCAACTTTTTTCTCCTGCAACTCTCTGCTGCCTTTAGGCAGGCTTTGGCAGGGGGAGGTGTGAGCATGACACTGAGGGGACTAACAGGAAGGATTTGAGTTAATTTTAATTTTTCAGCCCAGATTACTTGTCTTCTTTTGTTTGCAGGTGAGGTGTATATAGAATATAGTTTTTTTTAGTCTCAGGGGAAGCAAAACAGAGACTGGAGTAAGCTGCCTGAAAAGCCTTTGCAAATGAATATTTTAAGATAAATTCTTCATCCTGTAGAGACAAAGACTCTTGCTAAACCAGCAAGTTTTCTCAGGGGTGGGGGTTGTGATATATAGTTAGAATTTACCTGAGTATGGTAATTAGTGAATGGAGACCCTACCCGGCAGTTCCTTATTTTAACTAACGATTCTAAGCCCCAGTGTTTCTACTATTGCCAAAGAAATTTAAGTGCTCTCAGAATCCTTCAACACTGGGCTCCCTGAGACAAAGCTCTAGTCACCCCTTCCTAGTTCTGACTCTGAGTTATGGGGCCATTTGTGTACCCTGTAGGGATTCAATGAATTCCCAATGTAAGTGAATGCTGAAAAGCAGTAAGGTGTAGTTATGAAAAGAGATGGAACTGGGTTCTAGTCTTTCTTCTGCTACTAGGAATGAGATCTTAAGACAAGTAATTTCTCCTCCCTAGGATCAAGAACAAATTTCTGTTTGGCATGCAAAGCCCAACAGAGATCAACTTACTTTTCCAACTTATTACATATTATTCTTTTTTATATACACTCCATAATCAGTCAAACTGAATTGGTGAGACCTGAATTCAAATCCTAGCTTAGACATTTATTAGCTGAACGCTCCTGAGCAAGGCTCTTAATCTCTATTGACCTAGTTTCCTCATCTACAAAATAAGAATGATAATGGGATGACAGATGTAAAGATCTTTGCAAATCTTAGAGTGTTTCCTAAATGTTCACTATTCTTCTTCTTCTTCTCCTGTTGTAAGCTGCTTCCAAATTAGATTGCTATTGACCATTTCTCACCCAGTATGCACTATCTCTTACTTCAATGACTTCATGCAGGTCAGCTCCTGTAACAGAAATGTGCTCCCCATCTTCACTCTTCAGAATCCTTGGGATGCAGCCTGGTTCCATGGGAAGAGAGAGGGATTTGGAGTGAGAGGACCTGAGGCCACTTACAATCTGGGTAGAGGTAACTGGATACTAATCTTTGTTAGGCAAGTCACTTAAACTACTGAAACTCGGTTTTCTCATCTGTAAAACAAAGGAGTGTAATGGCATAGATCTAAATATCTCTCACAGCTCTAAATCTATCATCTATCATCTTTCTTCAAAGTTCAGTTGAGGGATCATCTTCCCCCATGTGACCTTACTCCATATCCTCAGCTAAAAGACTTCTCTCCTCAAATATTTCCACCTTTCTTGTCTGTACCTCTTCTCAGGTAAAATATGAATTCAAATCTGCCTTAGTCATTGTCTGCTATGTGCCTTAAGCAAATCATTTAACTATCTGGACCTCAGTTTCCTCATCTGTAAAATGAGAGGGTTACACTCAAAGACAATCAAGGTCCCTTAGAGACCCTAACTTTATGATTCTATGATTCTTTCCTTTCTGATTTGCATTATACTATATCAAACCATTCTGTCCAAATTAGACCCTATAAAGTTAGAGACTGACAGTTTTTATCATCATGGACAGACCCCACACATAGCAGTGGTTAAACAAATGGGGGTTGAATTCCATGAAATGAATGATTATGGTCCAGAAGCCATTCCTCCTCATTCCCCACCCCAGGAGAATTAATCAAATTAGCTTTGGGATTGGGCCACCCTAACTCAATTAGTCCATGGGCAAGGGAGCTTCCTAAGCCGCTATTTTGTAGCCAGGCCCCAGGGCTTCTGTAAAGAGAGTGATTGGACCATCTGCTACTAGACTCTGACATCATATCCCCAAAGAGTCAAAAGACCATAGCCCTTTTGAAAATTTTATAGCTGAATAGTGTCTCACAGAGATTAGATAAACTTGCCTACAGATAACAGATAAAGAATTCGAACCCAGTTCCAGGGACTCTAGTTTCCACTATCCTGTGTTGTGCCCTCTTCTTCTTGAGGTTAGGCGCTATCGCCATGCTCTGGCCTGATGGTAGCCTACTAGCTCTCAAATTTTCTTAGGACTCTTAAAAATGATTGAGGATTCTCCCTCAAAAAAACCCCAACTGCTTTTGTTTATGTACCTTATAGTTATCAGTTTGCTATATTAGAAATTAAAATCTTTTAATATTATTATGAAAATGGTTTTGACCTTGCAGACCCTGAAAGGGTCCCCAGACCATACTCTGAGAACCAAACTGCTATGGTAGGCATTTAAAACATGGAATGATTAATTGGTTGACTTAAGTGAATAGATTAGCAGGAGACAGGGCAGCTACTTGAGAACTTACATTACCTTCATTTGAAATAAACGCTCCTTTTAAAATCAATCCTAATAATCCCTCACACTTTCTGGCACCTCAGAAGTACATGGTGCTTTTCATATTCATCATTTAAAAAAAAAACTTTCACCACAGCTGGGTAAAGTAGGTAATGCTTGCAGATGAGGAAACTGAGTTTTAGAGAGGCAAATGATTTGTCTTAGGGGGCTCAGTGAGGAAGCAGGCCTAAAACCCCAAGTTTCCTACTTTGCCTATCATCCAGGCTTAGTCACCTCCTTCCCATTGTTATGAATGTCCACAGACACAGATTCTGGAGGACCAGGGGGGTAGAAAGCTGGACTGTTTGTCAAAGAGGGATAATAAAGCCCTTTTAATTTTCCTTTTTCTTTCTAAAAAGCCCCAACAACAATCAAATACATGCAGCTGATTCTATTTTTAATTAGTCTTACCCCAAGAAGTTAGTAAAAGTCAATAGTATGAGATGAATACTACGAAATATCCCTTCCCCAACCCCCCAATCCCAGACTGGCCAGCCATGGGATCCACACATCCGCTCCTCCCCTCCCCTCTATCTCACAGCATCTCCACACTAGAACCATAAAGGAGTTTCTTCAATGGAAATTAAAAATCTCTGCCTAAAGAAACAATTTCAGAAAATCACTCCAGAAGGAGAGGCAGCTCGCCCTACTTGAAAAAGCCCGGGAGGCTGAGGCCCCAACTTGAATGTGATTATGCCACTCCTTGTATGACCTTGGAAAAGTCATTGAGCTTCCCTGAGCCTCAGTTATTTTCATCTTTTAAACAAGGGGGATTGGATAGACGAATGGGTGTGAAGGAAGAACTTCACTGTATTACAGTTGCATATTGTAACTGTATTACAGATACATATTGAAAATAACTAAAGGGGCGGCTGGGTGGTGCAGTGGATAGAGTACCGGCCCTGGAGTCAAGAGGACCTGAATTCAAATCCAACCTCAGAAACTCAATAATTACCTAGCTGTGTGGCCTTGGGCAAGCCACTTAACCCCATTGCCTTGCAAAAAAGAAAAAGAAAAAGAAAATAACTAAAGGACCTAAAGGGTCTCTCCCAGATCTAAGTGGATGATCCTTCTGGTTCTCTCTTTTGCAGAAACTAAGGTTTGGAATCAGATCTTTTCTTCTGATATCTCCCAGCTTCTCACCTATAGTTTGCCTTTTCCTTGGCCAACACTTTGAAACCAAGTAAATGGTCCCAGCATCTGTCCATTCAGCACCCCTCGAAGCTTAGCATCTCGACATTTTCAGAATGGCAATGGAAATGGCAATGGAAAATAAGTGGGCATATCAATCAACTAAGCAATCATTTACTAAGTGCCTACTATTAGGGCATGGGCAACTGGATAGCAAAGTGTATAGAGTACCTGTTCTAAAGTCGGGAAGACTCATCTTCTTGTGTTCAAATATGGCCTCAGACACTTATTAGCTGTGTGACCCTGCGAAAGTCAGCTAACCCTACCTGCCTCAGTTTTCTTATCTATAAAATGGGCTGAAAAAGGAAATGCAAACCACTTCAATATCTTTACCAAGAAAACCCCAAATGGGGTCCTGAAGAGTCAGATATGACTGAATTCCAACAGAATACATTGTAATAGAAACTTAGAATTTAAAAGGGCTGTAAGTCTATATTCTATTTATAGCATCTCAATAAGTGATACTTCAACCTCTGCTTGAAGACTCCTAGGGTTGGGGACTTGCTGCCTTGGAAGGCAGCCACTTCCATTTTGGACAGTTAGGAAGCCTGAGTTCAAATCCAGCCTCAGATACTTACTAGTTGTGTGACCATGGACAAGTCACTTAACTCCCTCCCCCCCCCAAAAAAATTTTTAAAATGATTTCTTTAATCTAGACAGAAAATATTTGATAAATTCAGTTCTGGTTTCTAGGGCTTTTTTCTGATTTCTAAGGCCATTTTGAAAATGTAGATTGACTTTTGGGAGCTTGGGCTGACTCTAGCACATTCTTAAATGCTTATCAACACGAATCTGTCAAGAATTTATGAAGAAGGGCTTCATTAGATCCAATCAAAATCTTCTGCCCTGCTTCTTCCTCCATTGGGCCTTCTTAGTCCTGCCTTCTAAGACCAAGCCCACTCTCATTCATCTTCCTTATGACAATCCTTCAGATAACTGAGGACAATGATAAAGAGCCTTATTTAACTCTTTTGCCATATCTGTGAGTCCTTTATTTAAAGGACATCTTATGACCTATGAAATTTCCAGTCCTCTCTCCATCCTGGCTGCCCTCCTGTAAATACATATCAGATGGTGAAGCGTCTCCTTACAATGTAACTCTCACGTCATATCTGATCAAGATGGGACAGTTGGATTTTGCTTATCCTTAATTTGGAGGCTGTTTGCCTATTAATTCAACAGAAAATTGAATTAGCTTTTGTTGGCTTTATTTATCCCAAGCAAATGTCTATTTTCAATAGATTGTGGCTAATGGCAACAGAATGAAGAAGAAATGAACATAAGTTGTTTCCCTGAAGTCTGGCAGATCCCGGGAGCTTGTTTACCATCTGTGATTTCTCACTTAGCACAGAGGGCCGTGACAAGACAACCTTCTTCCAGTCTGCTGGAAGTCAAAGCTCAGCCTTGAGACCTGGATGTTTAACCTTCCATCCTGACAGTCTGTTGAGACTGACGGAGCTTAGACAAAGCAAAGCATTGGTACAATATATCACGAGCAGCTCCCTTCCATTGGAGCCGAGTCTGGTGCTTAGCTCTGCTTGAAGTTTCCTACCATTTTTGATGGGTCACCATAGCCCATACCTAACTTCTGATTAGTCTTTCCAATAAAACATCATTTGCCTAAACTCAATCTACTTTAGCTTCACAGGGAACAGCTACAATTCCCAGTCACCTCTCTCCTTCTATAGAAGTATATTTCTCCCTTTCATCTGGGAGCAATGTAAGAATAGGATGCTGGTATTATTCCTATAAGTTGTGCAATGTTTAACAAGGGGCTCTCAAAAATACCAATTTAACCTGCATCATCATCATCACCATCATCATCATCATTATTATTATTATTACTATTTTTAATAAATTTATTTATTTTTCCAACCACGTGCAAAGATAGTCTTCAGCGATCATTTTTTGTAAGGTTTTGAATTTCATATTTTTCTCTTCCTTCCTTCCCCCTGACTGAGAGCAATCCAATATATAACCTGCATTATTATTAATGGTTTTTTTTAACAAGGCAATGGGGTTAAGTGACCTGCCCAAGGTCACACAGCTAGGTAATTATTAACTGTCTGAAGTCGGATTTGAACTCAAGTCCTCCTGACTCCAGGACTAGTGCTCTATCCACTGTGCCACCTAGGCCCCTATTAATGTTTTTAAGAAGTGATATCAAGGCTTCTAGGTGATACAGTTATTAGAGTGCTGCCCTGGGAGTCAGGAGGGCCTGAGTTCAAATCCAGACTCAGACACTTACTAGCTGGGTGACCTTGGGCAAGCCACTTAATTCTGATTGCCTCTCCCCCAACCCCCCAAAAATGAAAAAGAGGGTGATTTCTGAAATATAGACAGAAAACAAAGCAATAAATCAAACTCTGGTTTCTAAAGTCTTCTGATTTCTGAGGTATAATTATTTTGAAGATTTAATGATTGACTTTGGGATCTTGAACTAGTTCCAGCACATTCTTGAGTGTATATAGACCTGAATTTGTCAAATGATTTTTAAAAATCAACTAATAGGCAAAGTGAGATTTTTATACCTTAGATATTTGTGTGACTATGAAGACATGGTTTCTTGCCAAAAAAATATACAGAATTTACCTTTTCTTATATTTTCATCAAGGACTTCCTTGGTGGAAACTAAAAGCAGTCTATTTTCACAGTATTTTATAAGAGTAAAAAAAAATATTTGTGAGTCAATGGGACCTTAGAGGGTAGTACTATATCTTTTCTATTCTTTTGTAAACTTCTTTTTGAAAAACCTTACAAATGACCACTGAGAGCCTTTGAAATTATGAGACATCTGGCTGGCATGGCTTCCTTTTTCAAATAATTGGCTAGACCTAGCTTCCTTTCTCCATTTCATCATCTTGAATGCCATTGCCATACATAGCATACCAAAGGGTTTTTTAGTGGTTGCCCCATCTTTGTTCATTAGAAAAGGATGTGTTCAAAAGAAAGATAAGGGATAAACAATCAAGAAAGACTTCAGAGTAGCATAAATATGCCAAGTGAATATGAAAAAAGTTAAAGTTCATAGTAAGCAGTGACTTCTGAAAATTATAGGGATAAAACTGGGAAGAAAGAGCCTTTTTAACATCACTTGGGAAAAGAAGCATTTACTGTTGACTTGTAGGAGTTCAAGGGAAAGAATCCTGACTGAATCAAAGGACCTGAGATCAAAACATATCCCTGACCCTACTTCTGTGTCCTTGGGTAAGTCACTTAAGCTCCATAGACCTTAATTTCCTCATCTGCAAAATAAGGGGGCGGGGTATTTAGACTAGTTGGTCTCTCTTGGCTCCTCTGACTTTCTCAGTTCCAGTCATTGGTGGCCTCAGTGAGTCAATAAATAGCAAGTGCCTACTATGTGTTCATCACTGGAGATATAAAAATAGGCAAAAGATAATCCCTGCTCTCCAGAGGCTCCCAGTCTAATGAGGGGAAACAACATGCAAACAATTGCAACTTTGGATACACAAGTCATTTGGAGGATAAACTGGAAATAATTCATGGAGGAAGGCATTAGAATTTTAAAAGTTTGGGAAAGTCTTCCTGGAGAAGATGGTATTTTAGCTGAGAGCTGAAGGAAGCCAGGAAAGCCTGAAGGCACCGGGGACAAACCAGTGAAAATATCCAGAGCTGAGAAAAAATGGATTGAAGAGTTTGTAGTGGGGAGGAAGGTGAAAGAAAATTGGAAGGGAAGGGCCTCAAGCTGTGAAGGGCTTTCACTGCAAATAAGATTTTGGATTTGTAGCTGGAGGTAATAGGGAGCCACTGGAGTTTATGGAGAAGGAGGGACTGTCAAAGCTTAAATCCATAACCCTAGAAAAGCCTTTTTCTGAACACTTTTCATTAATCCTACAGGTTCTGTAGTAACACCTTCCTGTGATAAAAAAACCTCTGACCTTTGGGAAAGACCAGGTCTCTCCAGTCTGAGCCTCAACCCCTAGAAGCAATGAGTTCCAAATTCCCCTAATTTATTGAAAACTGCCAGCAGAGGGTAGCAAAGTGCTGCCAAAGAATTGGCTCTAGTGTTAGCTCAAATACTTTCATTTTGGAGACGTTCTGGGCGTGTGGGGAGAAAAGTCTTGCATTTTACGCTTTGTTAATATTAAAAATAAACATTTTAGGTGAAGTAGAATCCTGCTAAGGTCAGAGCAAAGGATTAGCCCCCTTTGAAGTAACTCTTTCCACAGCCATCATTGTCTGTCTCTAAAGCTAAAGGGAACGAGACCCTGCTTTGTCCTTATTCTGAATTTTCCTGTTACATTCTGGAGGCAGCACTGATTTGTAAAGAACGTCTGATGGAAACAAAGCCTATTCCCTTTTCCTCATTAGTCCTGGCTCTGCAATCATTTGCTGTGTGACCTTGGGCAGGTCAAATGTCCTATGTTCCAAGGAAACCTCCACATTATTCTCTGAATATGACATTGCATTTCTTGCCTCGATAGCTATGATCCAATTATATTTAGTGTCTGATATGTAAGGAGCATGATACATTCTTATTGAAGGAAATAAAGGACTCAATCACGTGGGCTCATAATAGGTGGAATTTGTAGAAAACTTTTAAGGTTTGCAAAATGATTTACAAGATTATGTCACTGGATCCTCACAAGGATCTGGGGAAGTAAGCACTATTCTTCTCAATTCTACAAATGAGCAAACTGATGAGTCTGGAAAATATTAAGGAAATTGTCCAGGTTCAGAAGATGCAATCTGATTAACTGATTAAGCATTTGCCAACATTTATTTGAATGGCCAATCTGAAGTTTCAGATTGTTAAGTTTATCTTCTCAGGCGGCTAGGTGATGCAATGGATAGGGCACCAGCCCTGGAGTCTACCTGAGTTCAAATCCGGCCTCAGACACTTAATAATTACCTAGCTGTGTGGTCTTGGGCAAGCCACTTAACCCCATTGCCTTGCAAAAAAAAAAAAACAGTTTATCTTCTTACCCAGTCATCTTAAAAGCACAGCCAGGATGTAGTCCTTCCAATATGTCACAATCCTTCAAATATGTAACAAGGGTCATGTATGGAACCCTTTTGTGGAAAAAGACAGATGTCATACAATGAATCTTGATTTTAAGCATGTTTTAAATTAAAGTGACCTGTTATTCCATGATGAATGAAGTAGAACTTTGGAACTCTTAAGACAGTATTGCATTATCGAGTACTGTTTTTGAAGTCAAGGATACCCAAGTTCAAATCCCATCTCAGATACTTAACTATGTTATCTTGGGTAAATCAGTCTGGCAGAACTGGGAAAAAAATTAGTATTTTCCACACAGTGTTGTTTTGAGGCTCTAATGAAATAATGTCTATATATAAATATTTCTGTTACAATATATTATATATAATATAATAAATAATAATAGAATAAAAGGACCTTTGATTATTAAATGAAGAATCTTAGAATTAGAAGAATTAGAATTATTTTATCATTTCCCTGCTTCACCCCTACCTCCTACCTCTATTTGACAGTAGAAGAACCTGAACCCCAGGGAGGGGAAGGAGTTTCCTAATGCCCCACACAGAGTTCATGGAAAGAGCACCTGGTCAGTCCTGTGCTCTCCCCTTTCCTCCTTGATGAAATAATGAACAGCATTGGAATCAGGGATAATTAATTTGACATGTTATCTGAAATATGCCAAAGTTAAATTGGGATTATAGCTTCATAAAGACCATGAAAAATATAGTTTCCACTTTCTCCACAAGGGGAAGCATAACTCAACCCAAACAAAAGCCTCTAAGCATCCCCCCATGCTTTAGATGCAGTTTCTAAAAACTGGTATAATCTTTATTTCTTAGCAGCTCTGCTCATTATGCTTTGAAGTGAAAGTGGGCAATTATCCAGAATTCTTTGTGTGTGTGTGTGTATGTGTGTGTGTATGGGAGCAGGGGGAAGAGTTTTAGGGAAAGGGCAATTTTAAAAAAAGAGTAGTTTCTATGGACATGTAGACCAAGGTCCTTTGGGTCAGAATCACTAAAGAACTTTCTGGAAGAATCATTGAACAATCCCTAGTGAGATGATGGTAGACCAATATTTTTCTTCCCCATTTTTGAGCTGATATTTGGAAAGCACTAAGTGGAAATTAGGGATATAGCATTATTTCTAGGTAGCCCAGGAGGAGTTGAACTGCAGCAAAGCCATCCTATGAGGGGGTTTATCCTTTGCCATTCCCTAAGGTAGAGGAACTGGGATCTACTTTTGTTCTTCTCCCTGAAACAGATCCTGAGTTCTTGGAGGCTATATCCTACACTGAGATAGGTAGGACATGAACTATCATGCCCATTTGACAGATGAAGAAAGTAATCATCAGTAGTAGGCACCCAGCTACTTGAATTTGGGTTTTCTGACTTTCAAGACTTTTTAGTTTCAGTGAGGGGGTTAGGATGGGGGGAAAGGGTCTTTGGAGGAAATGTAGAATAGAGACAATGTTACAATGCCTGGAAGGGGGCTACTGAAGAGGGAGAGAGGTGTGACAGGAACAAGTTGAGGCTCAGTCAGCTTCTTATTTTCAAAAATTATCCTTGCCAGCTAAGTTTGGTTAGGGTTTTTTTTCTTTAATATTAAATGTTCAGGGGAAGCTAGATGGTGCAGTGGATAGAGCACCAACCCTAGAGTCAGAAAGACCTGATCAAATCCAGCCTCAGATACTAGCTGTGTGACCTTGGGTAAGTCACTTAACCCCATTGCCTTGCAAAAACCAAAAATAAAAAAATTAAATGTTCAATTAGAAACAATAATGAGCACTGATATAAGCAACTCTATCTTTTTTGTTTCTATGTAGTGGAAGTATGGTAGGTGACCCTCCTTAATTGTTTTGCCATTTTTCCACTCTAGGGCAAAACCAATTGCTCCAGCTTTTCCCTTCAGACATTTACTTCTTCCTAAAATAGCTCCATCTTAACATGCCCATTAAAGACTTATTTATCTTCTCCTAAGGACTAAAAAGTCAGATATACTAGCAAATGGGATACTCTAAAGGCAACATCAATATTTAAAAGTACCAAGAAGCACGGTCTCTCTGTACTACTGGTCTCTCTAAGGTATAGCTATTTTCCCAGAGTCTGTAGGGCAGCTGGATCAGGACTTTCCAGAGGTGGAAAGAGAGGAAGATGGGTTCCTTTCCCATTGACTTTCTCTCCTATTTCCATCCCCACCCTAGCGAGAGCCGGAGTGAGGAAACTGGGCCCCAGCATGCCCCAGAGGGTTCCCTTTAGCTGTTGAGAGATCAACTTGCATTTGCACTACCTCCCATTACTCCCTAGTAGATAGAGGAACACCTGCAGGCCTCAGGACAGGGTCCCCCAGCTTGCCTTGCTCCTGCAATCTGATCTTAGATCTTGCAATCATTTCCAGCTCAGGTGCAAGGGAGGGGATCACAAATAAAATTCCAGGGCTGAAAATTCCTCCCACAAGGATGCCTGTAAGCCCTCCTGCCTAACCCCCAATTTTCAGTGAAGCAGAAATTTAACTCTTCAGGGCAAATTTTGAAAGCCAAGTTAACTGCTCATCACACACTTAAGTCCTGTTATTTGTTAACAGGATTTGAATGAGTAACCTGCTTCCACCACTTTGAAAACATATCCTTTAATGGGGAACCTGAGCCATCAAACATGAAATGAACCATCTAGGCTCTGCCTTTATGCCAAAGGCTGTTTGTAACCTGTAGTCCAATATTGGTAAAATTAACTTTCAACAAAAGAATGTAACAGGAGGGTGATTAGCCGGGGAATGGGGTATGTGTGTATGTGTGTGGAGAACAGAGTTAAGGCCTCAAGGAAGACTTTCATTCTTCCTTGCTTGGAGTACATAGGTTGTCCTTTGGATTTCCACATTTCTAAGGCCAATAGGTGCTGAACCCCTTTAGCGACAGAGTTTGGGATGGGGAAAGCAACATTGAGAGAAGCAAAATCCAGGTTCAACCTTTCTCAGGAGACAGAGCAGAAAATCATTAAAGGGTTCAATAAACAGGAGCTATTATAACTAGAACTCTCATCCCAAGGGGAGTTTCAATTTTCCTGGTGGAGAATAACTTTTCCCCTAACCCTGACACTCTGAAGTTGCTGGTTTCATTTGCTGTCATGGAGAGGATCTGTGTTCAAATCCAGACTCAGTTGTTATGTGTGTGACCTTAGTCAAATCATTTAACCTCTCTAGACCTCAATTTCTTTACCTGTAAAACAAAGGGTTTGGTCCTTAGCAATGATAAGACATAATTTCAGATCGCCTATACACAATCATCTGTAGTCAATGCATTTTATGTGTAAAACAAAGAATAACTACGATGCAAGTTGTGATAGGTGATGGTGATGGAATCCTGGTTTGCTATAAGAAATGATAAACTCAACCATCTTAGAACAACATGGAAAGACTTGCATGACATAATGAAGAGCAAAATGAGCAGAACCAAGAGAACATTGTATACAGAAACAGCACCATTGTTTTAAGAATCACTTTGAGCAGAGAAGTCATTTGGTTATTATAAATACCTAAATTAATAATAAAGGAGTTATGAAGAAAGCTGCAAAAAACCAAATTTTAAAATAAATTTTTCCAGACAATAATTGCAAATCTATAAACTGAATTTACTTTGAAATATTTTAAGTTGGGGTTATAAGTGGAACTCCAGTTGAATGACAAGCAGTCAACAAACATTTAATGAAATCCCTACTATATACCAGACACTTTGTAAAGCACTGGACTTATAAGACAGAAATGACAGAGTCCCTGCCCTTAAGGATCTTACAGACGGCACATGCACATGTAATCCAGAAATATGACGTAGATACAGAGTAACTTCAGAAATTTCAATTAGAGGGCGATATAGGGAGAGACCAGGTTTGTGGAATGCCTTAAAGGGGGTTGCATATATTACCAGAAAGGTAAATTAGAGTTTCTCAAAACTTGTAATACTCTTCTTTTTAACTGCTGATTTTCTTCAAGGAAATAAAATGACCATAAATCAAAATGCAGTAATCTCCAAAGAATCAAAACTGTAGGTGTCCCAATAGAGAGATACAAGATGATGATGATGTTCATCCTTCATTCTCGGAGAAGATCATGGCATCAGGGAGGTGATGCCATGACAAACACATGACTTGGATGGGGGGGGGTGCAGTGTGCTAAGTCACCAGCCTCGATTTTTCCTCCAGTGTCATCTGGGTCCAGTGAGCAGATATGCTCTGGATGTGAAGCAATCACATCCAGTGACTTGCCCAAGGTCACATAACTAGTAAATATTAAATATCAAAAGGCAGCTAGGTGGTACAATGAATAGAACTCTAGCCTTGGAGTCAGGAGGATGAGAGTTCGAATTTGGCTTATATGGTGTGTAAAAATTGGCTATAGTATATGATTATGCATGCACCATGGGCTGTTAGTAAATAATTAGCAACTGACTCTCCAGAAGAAAAGTGTATGCATTTTTAAAGTTTAACTTGCCTTATTAACATTTTCTTCAACACTTTCTTAAGTCTAGACAGTCCACAAAATAATAAATCAAACCCTAATTTGTAGTATTTGCTGACGTGTGAACTGTAAATGCTCACACTGATTATTTAAGCATGGACTCTCATGAGCCAATATGAGCTGGCTTCAGCACATCCCCCTTAACTGCAAGGAATGATGTAAAAGTATCATCCAGACATCTGCTTGGGAAAAGGCAGGGTATGGATTGCAGCCCAGAAGTGGATTCAATAATTCCTCTTATTTAGGGGAGGATGTGAGCAAGAGTACCACAGGATGAGAGGGTATGAATGGAGGTGAGCAGCAGTGAAGAAGCAGCCAGGTCAGTGAGATCATGGATTCATTTCTAAGTCTGGAAGTCTCATTGTGAATGCCTCTATAAGCAGCCAGACTTTAAGCACCTGATTATTCTCTTTAGTTTTCTTTATTTGGGAGAAACATGCAAAGCCTTGGGAATAGAAGAAAGCATCAGGAATGAGAATGGAACACAGAATTCTTTGGGGTTTTTAGAATATGGGCCTCCTCTCTCCTAAACCTTTTGAGAAAGCAAGGCAAATAGATTCCATGTTTCTAAGTCTCTCTAAAAATAATTGGATGCTCCTTTCACAAGGTCTTTGCTGCTCTTAAGTCTTTGTATCCAAGTCAAGAAATAAAGGAACATGTCTACAACCTCTGCATCATACATCAACATGAGAAAGATTCCCAGCAGGGAGACAGAGAAGAAAGAAAAAAAATGCCAGGATTTAGAGTTAAAAGAAGGACTTGGGTTCAAATCTCAATCCTGTAGCCTACTACTTCCATGACTTTGGATAGGTCACTTAACCACTGTGGGCCTCAGTATTATCATCTATAAAATGAGGAGATTGGGTTAGATGCCTTCCAGTTTTCCAATATGTAAACCCATGATGCTAAGCAAGAAGGCACTTCTTTGTTCACTGATAAGATGGCAGTGCCCTCTGTGGACAGGAATGCTTTTTGTGCTTGTACTTGGGAGTGTGCCAACATAGACTGCTTGCCCTCAGTGGAAAGGAAAAGAAATCATCTACTACTGAATAATAGGGTTTCCATGAGACAAAGACTTTCTTGGGCACTTAAGGACCCAAAGGGTTTTGCCCCCTGGGACAGAAAGATGAAGAATGAATGAATCAATTATGTTCTTGTAAGACTGAGTCTCAGGCAATGGCTCCAGACGCACAAAATAGATGCATGAAAGAGCTCCCCTCTTTCTGGTACCCCTAGAGGTTATCTAATCCAATCCATCACTTCTGGATGAGATTGGATCTAAAACCTCCCACACAGTTGGGTTTCTGTCTCCAAACACTTTCAGAGTGCAGGAAGGGAATTCTATCATCAGGTCCAGATAATCCAACTCTCTCCCCAGTAAGTGTTTCACCTGCAGCTGAAATGTGAGCCTCCCTTGACTAAGGAAGGGTCTCCTTGCTCTCAGCAAAGAAATGTTCCAGGATCAGGAGAGATGGGGACACAAGGAGCTCCAAGATGGAAAGCCAAAAGGGAAAATCATTCAAATTTATGCACAAAGCATTCATTGAACCCCTATGTACCAACCACTAAAGGGGAAAGGATTCAAAAACAAAAATGAAACTGTTTTAAGGAGATTACATTCAAGTGAGCAGAAACAACAAGAAAGCAGATAAATATAAATAGAAAATGTATGTATATGTACATCTGTATATGTATTTATATAATATATTCATATATATTCATATCATATGTAGAATATATGTGTATATATGTGTATATGTGTATATGTGTGTGTATATATGTGTATATATATGTGTGTGTATATATATACATATATATATATATACACACACACACACAAAGTAACTATATAGTAATGGGGGACCATTAACAACTGGAGGGACAGGAAAAACTAGAGGTAGAGATGATAGAAGTTACCAAAAAAGCTAGAAATTTTGCAAGAGCCAGAGATGAGATGTGAGGGCATTTCAGGCAACAGGGACAGCTTATGCAAAAGCATGGAGGTGAGAAACTGAATTCAATGTCTGGGGAATAGCAAGTTGACTAGAAGTTTGGCTGGAACCCAGACTGTATAAGGGGCAGTATTTACAAGATGAGTCAGGAAAGAGAGCATGAAAAGCTTTGAAATGCCAGACTCAAGAGTTTCAAGGTGGTGCCCCTTTCATTCTGCCTAGACCTCTTGCTCACTTCTTGGTGGGGATAGGATGCAAATTGTGAAATGAGAAAGAGGAAGGATG
This sequence comes from Macrotis lagotis, assembly GCF_037893015.1. NCBI lineage: Eukaryota > Metazoa > Chordata > Mammalia > Peramelemorphia > Peramelidae > Macrotis > Macrotis lagotis. Next base: position 242,337,146 of record NC_133660.1, read on the forward strand.
AAACAGGAGGACCACCAGGCAACAGAAGAAAAACTCCATAGATTCAGTATCTCAAGGTCAAAGAGAAAAAAAAAAAGGAAGAAAAGCATAGTGGAAGGGCAGCTGGTTCTTAGGCTAGTTGCCATGGGGAAATCATTTCCCCTGCTGCAAGATGAGCTATGGAGCACCCAGCCATGGTAAAAAGTACTTAGAGTTGCCAGCCAGTTACAGGACTTTAAGTAGAAAAATATAGGCCTTCAGGAGTTTCATGTCTCAGCAGATCCTCAGTCTTTGCCATCTGCTATGGATGATCCAGAGTCCCAAGTTCCTGAATCTTTGAGATTGGTCCTATGGGATTAGATGCATGAGTCTAATATGAATTGAGGACTGTATTGAATTGACTATAAATCTTTACCCAGTGGCAGGACAGAAAGGCAAAGGAAACTAAATCAAGTCGACTGTACATTACCCAGAACTCCTGTTTTGTACAGCTATGTACTGTCTGGGGGCTGCTCAGGTCTGAGAGAGGTTGCAGATATAAAACCATGTGATAGATGTTTCACTGTATATTCCATTACTTCTTTATTGGTTTCATGCTATGATTAAATTGCTATTAATAGAATCCAAGCATGCCTGGGGAAACCAACTCCATTACGTCAAAGTTATACGACATAGGTTCAAGAAAGTGTGGTCAGTTTCAGAAGAAGCCGGGTTTGTCAGAGGTGAGCTGGAAGACTGATTCTCATTAGGTAAATCTATAACCTATGCCTCCAAGGTTGTGAATTATTATGACCATCCTAGCAAGATGTTAGAAAATCATCTGTTCTCTGAGAATTCTAGAAAGATTATACTTGTTATCAGAGGAATAAATGTCTAGCCTCCAGGGTGCCCATGAGATGCCCCAAGGGCCAAATCATAGAATCCTAGATTTCAAATATAATTGTCCTTTTAGAGTTCCATGAAGAACACCTTGGATCACAGCTACATATATTGTTTTCTTAGGACTTTTTCAAAACTGTTGTTTTTACAATTCAGTTTAGCTTTCACTGTCTCTCTGCTTCCCACCTCTCTTCATCTTCAGTATTCATGCATTTTTCTTACATTTGGGCATCCATCATTGGAATGTTCCTCCTCATTAAGAAAATTCTTTATCAAATTTGATATTTTTCCTTTGAAAGTTTTACTGGGATCTTTGTCATTCATTCCAAATCCCATTACAACAAATTTCATTATAATGAAAAAAATAAACAAAAAATATAATATGTCAATTTCTGGATCTCAGGACCACAAAATTTTTAAATTTGAATAATTAAGCACAATGTATCCTTTTTATCCTTCCAAAAGCGGACAAAAAAGAGATTTTTTTCAAGCCCCTCATTTTTTAAATCAGGAAAATGAAACCCAGATGAAATGACTTCCCCAGGGTCACTGAGGCATGATTTCAGCCCAGGTCCTATGTATCTTTCCCCCCACCTTTATTAATTGTCTCCTTATCCTTCTTGTTAAATAGAATCAAGATAATGGTTTTTGATATCACCTGGTTAATTTTAAATTGTTTTTATTTAGGGGGCAAGAGCAGCGTTCCATTTGAAGAGAAGAGGCTCATGGCCAGATCTGTCCTTTAGGAAGATTAAATTGGCAGCTGTGTAGAAGACAGATTGTTTGGAGAGGCTAGAGGCAAGGAGATCACTTAAAGGGTGATTGCAATGGTGCAGGAAAGGGGCATTGCCAGGGTCTGGAAAAGGGTGGTGGCTAGTTGAAGGGAGAGGAAAGGAGACTAGAGCCAAGGAGGGAGAGAAAGTAACCAAGTCTGGTTGCTATGCTTTACAAGACAAAAACCTACTACAAATTATTCCTTATGTTAAGACATTACTTGGGGCAGCTAGGTGGTGCAGGGGATGGAGCACTGGCCCTGGAGTCAAGAGGACCTGAGTTCAAATCCAGCCTCAGACACTTAATACTTAGCTGTGTGAACTTGGGCAAGTCACTTAACCCCATTGCCTAGCAGAAAGAAAGAAAGAAAGAAAGAAAGAAGAAATATTACTCAACACAAGGGACTTAGGCCTTCTCAGGCTGAGCTCACAGAGGTCTCATTAGCCTAGGACAGAAAAGCATGTACTTCCTTTCTCTCACATTGGGCAGTATGACACATTCAGGGCAGTTTCATTTAACTGAACTAACTCTTGGCAGGGGGCATTTAGGTGGTACTTTGAGTCAAGAAGATTTATCTTTGTGAGTTCAAATCTGAGACTGTTTCTAGCTGTGTGACTCTGGGCAAGTCATTTATCTTGTTTAACCTCCATTTCCTCATTTGTAAAATGAGCTGGAGTAGGAAAGGTCAAACCACTCCAGGATCTTTGCCAAGAGAACCCCAAATAGGGTCATGAAGAACCAGACAAGACTAAAATGACTCAGCAACAAAACTCTTAAGGGCCTACTATATGAGAGGCATGGTACTAAGTCCTAAAATTACCTAATCTCTCTGGGAGCTTACATGCTCTTGGAGGTAAATGTAATTTATTAGTAGAGAAATAAAATATAAAGTAGTGTTGAAGGAGACAAACAAAAGATCTAGACAAAGCTTCCCTGAAAATTTCAGGAGAGAGAATTCTAATAACTAGAGTCGGGTGGGGAAGCTTCTGGTCTTAAATCTTGATGAAAGAATTAAAAAATATATATGAAAAGTCGAAATAAGAAGAGAACACATTACAGATGTCAGGATCAGCTTCTGCAAATTTACAAACATGAGGGGAAGCTCATCAAATTCAAGAAATAACTAGGCTGACTAGAAAGAGGGGGCATAATGAAAAAAAAAATATTATTAGATCTAAATGCTAGTCTGAAAAGTCTTTCCTATAAGAACCTGGGAGCCAATAAAAGTTTTTGGGCAGTGGAAGAACTGACCCTAAGAGGAGTCTTTTGGCAGTTGTGTGAAGGAAGGAAAGGTACTAGAAGGTACTAGAAAGCAGGAAACCAATTAGGTAGCTGGGGGTAGAGTCACATTCACACTTCCCAACTATGCTACCTTAGGCAAATTAGTTTGTTTTTTTAAAAATGGGAATAATGATAGCATCTGCCTCCTAGAGTTCATGTGAGGACCAAATGAGATAATATTTGTAAAGTGGATCTAGTATATAGTAAGCACCATATAAATACTGGTTGTTATTATTAATTATGAGGAAAGAAGGAAGGAAGTTAGGAGTTGCTGGGAAAAGAAATAGAGACTTGGGGAAAGAGTCAGGAGTTCTGGGCTTTGTTCCCAACTTGTTCATTCACTGACCTACTGGATAACCTTTTAGAAATCACCCAACTCTGGGGAATCTCAGTGTCTCTCTCCCTCTATAAAAGTCCCTGCTCATCTTCCTGGACTTGTTTGATGATTAATAATGATACTATATAAGCAGAGTTTCTTTGAGGTCCTTGGATGAAAGGTAACCCATAAACTTACCTGGAGATTTATTGGATTTTATGAAAGGCATGGCTTCACAATGTGTTCCACCAATAAAAGAAGACAAATGTTTTATTTATTCACATCAGCAGGCAGGGAAATGGAATCTTCCAAAGCTTCCCTGTTCTTTATGCATATGGATTATAGTTGTCACTCCATAGCTAAACTCCAAAAAAATTTTCCACAAATAGACTTAATAAGTCAAGTCCCTCTACTTCCACAGTCATCTGGAGTTCGAATTATACAATCTGTCATTGGAAAGGAAGAGCGTGGAAACAGGGAGGCGATATCACTCAAGACACCCTGCTCGTGTGTCATGGCATCATGTGGACTGCTTCCCAAGTGACTCTGGAATCAGAGCTATTTGGTGATAAAGGGGAGTTCTCAAGTATTTGTAACTGGCTCAGAATAATGAAGAGCAAGACAACGAGCAGCACAGAACCTAATTCTGTCGGTAAGAGAATTGGTAATTCTATTGGTAAGAGAATAAAATCTCATTTTATTAGTCAAATGGTCTGGTACAATGCATACAAAGGACCATGGAACCAATCCCTTACAGAGGACAGTATGAAGGAAAGCCACTAAAAACAAATTCAGCTTTATCTTCTAACTTAGCCTCCATAAAATGCTGGGGGTGGGGTGGGCTTTAAGTCAGTTTTTACATTGCTTCCATGGTATACATTGATCCACATTGAATATGATGAGAGAGAAATCATATCCTTAAGGAAGAAAAATAAAGTACAGGAGATAGCAAAATTACATAATAAGATAATGGGTTTTTTCTAACTTAAAGGTAATAGGCCTTGGTCTTTGTTCAAACTCCACAGTTCTTTCTCCGGATACAGATGGTATTCTCCATCGCAGACAGCCCCAAATTGTCCCTGATTGTTGCACTAATGGAATGAGCAAGTCCATCAAGGATGATGATCACCCCCTGTTGTTGTTAGAGTATACAACATTTCTCTGGTTCTTTTAAGAAGCAAAGGTAAGGGGCAGCTAGGTGGCACAGTGGATAGAGCAACGGCCCTGGAGTCAGGAGTATCTGAGTTCAAATCCAGCCTCAGACACTTAATAATTACCTAGCTGTGTGGCCTTGGGAAAGCCACTTAACCCCATTGCCTTGAAAAATAAAAAAAAAAAAATTAAAAAAAAGAAGCAAAAGTGAGTGAAGAACAAAAGATTTTCTTGAGATTCAGAGAGATAAATTACTTGCCCAAGGTCACACAGTTAAGTTAAAGAAGTAACACTTGAACTCAAGTCTTCCTAATGCCAAGCTAGAATTCCATCCATACTATCATAATGTTGTTATCGTTATTATCATTTATTTGACGGAATTCAGATAGAAACAAGTGGAACAAGTCCCATTCCTGTCATGATTCTTTTGTATTAAGACTTTAGTTTTATTTAAACATAGTCTTTAGGCTCTTGCATGAATAAAAGGAGAAACTTCTTATAGTAAGATGGGAACCGATAATTTCATTATTTCCAATGAGAAATAGGATCACCAGGTTTTATCACTTGCCATCTACTGCCTCTTAGAGACCTATAGACTCTATCTGCAATCCCCTGATATTGTCTTCTGGCCCACACAAGTTGCATTGGAACCTCCTGGTTTGGCCATCTGAATGACTGCTGTATCCTTGGGACTTCTGAAGTTGTCCTTCCAAATTCCCTTTTGTGTATTATATCCTTTGGTTGGAGTGGAGCTCCTTGGAAGTAGGGGTTAACTTCCTTTTTTATTTATATCTTCAATGTAAAGCACGGTGCTTCTCACTTAGAAAGAGTTTGTTAAATATTTCTTCAATAAAAAAGTATTAGAAAGTCACCCTATCTTGCACTAGCATCCTGTATACAACCTCGGGGCAGACAGGATGATGGGAATGATATGCACCTCTTCCTATTCTTTCATGTCTTTTGTCTTCTTATAGGCATCTCCATTTGGAAAAACATTTGCTATAAACATTGTAAAAAATTTTTTCTAGTTTGATATCACACTCAGGTAATTATGGTCAGCAGGGAAATCTAGGATAATGTTCCAGTGCAGGTTATTAGCTCAGATTTCCAAAATATTCTGAGTTCTTTATTATGTTGGGGTTGTCTGTCAGTCTACAAAAATAGATTCTTATGCATATAGCCATCACATCTTACTAAGTATTCAACGTGCTCCAAATTTGTGGAATTTCTGCCTTTTCCTTGTATAATCCTTTACTTCCTTGAATACTCTTTTAAATGAGACAATATTTGTAAAAATGACTAAGCAGAGCATCTGACACATAGTAGGCACTGTATAAATCTTCGTCTTTAAAAAAAACCAAGTGTTTAATTGATGCCTTTTGTTTTTTCACATCACTATAATTTGGCAAGTGCTCTTCTTAGTCTTGGTTCTGTCATCACCAACAGAGACTTCTGGTTTCTTCTAGTTAAAGGCAGGATATCAAAGAGCTGGATGAGTCAAATTAATACTAACCTTGGAAAAGACCCACATCACCCATCTCTCCCTGATATCTCTACTGACCTTGAGCCATCATCTAGCTATTGTTGCACAACTTCCTGGAGCCACTTCTGTCTTCCACCCTCATCAAGACCTCATCACATGGGAGACCAGGGACAGGGAATGAGGGTTCTTTCTCTCTACCTCCACTCTTTCTACTTTCTGTTATTATTCAGTTGTTTCTGTTGTGTCCAACTCTTCATGATCCTATTTAGGGTTTTCTTGACAAAGATACTGGAGTGTTTGCCATTTCATTCTCCAACTCATTTTACAAATGAGGAAACTGAGGCAAATGGGGTAAAATGACTTGGCCAGGGTCACATCACTAGGAGATATCTGATGATTTGAACTCAGGGTCTTCTGACTCCAGTCCCACAGCTCTGTCCATTGCACAACCTAACTTCTACTTTCTAATCTCCCCTTTATATTGCTGCCATCATGTCACTACTCTGTAGTCTTCTCTCACCATTTGATTATAAACTTCTTTAGAGCATCTCTCCAATTATCCTCAACCACCAGACAGAACTTTGTATCTAGCAGTCCCCAAAATGCATTTGTTGAATTGAATTATTACTCCAAGTCTAGGGTTGACTTGCCAAGCTGACTTTCAGTCACTAGAGAGAGAATGGAGAAGAGATGATAAGAAGCACATATAGTACAATAGAAAGAACATTGGCTCTCAAGTCGTGTCTCTGACACAATTTGTATGATCTAGACAAAGGTTAGTGACGATGAAGCCCAGACGTGGCTACAAAGGGATAGAGAGAAGATAGAACTGAGAGGCCTTTTTTTTGACAATACTGCAGGACTGGAGTAGCCCAGTATCTGGGGTACTGAAATTGAATGTGTGACTTCATATAGCTCATTGGACTCTGATGGTGTTGCTGTAAAAAAAAACTAATACCAAAGCTAAAGGTACATCATCTCTTTTGCCAAACTAAGGGCCAGAAATTTAATAACTTAGTATTAACAAAGTAATAAGTGATAGAGCTGGGATTTGAATCCAGACTCTGAGTCACCACTCTCAGTATTCTTTCTACTGCCCCATCTTCCCTCATTTGCTTTTTCCATATATATTGCCAGTTTGATTGGAAATTACTTTTTTAATTTATTTTTTCTTTTAAATAGTATCTCATTTTTTCCAGTAATGTGTTTTATTTTAATTTATTTATTTAAGGTAATAAGGTGAAGTGACTTGCTCAAGGTCACACAGCTAGGCTGTCTGAGGTCACATTTGAACTCAGGTCCTCCTGACTTCAGGGTCGGCACTCTATCCTGCGTCACCTAGCTGCCTTGTAAAAACAATTTTTAACATTTATTCTTAAAATTTTGAGTTCCAAATTTCCCTCTCCCTCTCTGCCAACCCTTCTCCATAAGATAGTGAGCAACTTGATATAGATTATATGTGTGCAGTCAGGAAAAAAATATTTCCAAGTTAGTGTTTTTGTAAAAGAAGAAACAGAACAAGAGGGGAAAAAATGAAAGTGAAAATGGTATGCTTCAATCTGCATTCAGACTACATTGGTTCTTTTTCTAGATGTTACTAACATTTTCTTTTTTATGGTGTAGTGTAGAAATTATGCATGTAAGTATTCAGACATTGTTAGGTGGGGAAAATGATAGTCAGATTCTACTACAAGGTTCAACAGCACTAAAAAGGATGATGCATCTGGGCCAGAACTGGCAAGGGTACAATTTAAAACCAAAATGAAATGAGGATGCTTATTCTGGGAGAAGGGGAAGAGCTTGAAAAATTTAAAACTTTGTGAGATTAGCCACATTCCAATTTTAAAATAATGCCATCAAGGGGGCAGCTTGGTGATGCAATGGATAGAGCACCAACCCTGGACCTGAGTTCAGATTCGACCTAGACACTTGATACTTACTCATTGTGTGACCTTGGGTAAATCACTAAAATCCATTGCCTCACAAAACTAAAAAAAAATTTTTTTGAAAAATTAAAGTAACTTCTGTGTGTACCAAAAGAGATATGGGGATCAAAAAGAAAAAGAAAATTTTGCATTTGGTCAGAAACAAATGGGAACTGTTCATAGGAGGAAATTATTATTATTATTGGAAAACTCTGCAGATACCAAATCACATTCAAATCACTGGTCACATCATTCAAAATATATATGTAATAAAGTCAAGGTAACATACTCAATTATCGTCTTCAAAAATTTGCACTAATATTATTCACAAAAGCACTCAGCCATTTTTGTACATAATGATTTCTTATACATGCTGAAAGGATTTCATTAAAAATGACATTGTAGGAGCAGCTAGGTAGTACAGTGGATAGAGCACTGGCCCTGGTGTCAGGAGGACCTGAGTTCAAATCTGGCCTCAGACACTTAATAATCACCCAGCTGTGTGACCTTGGGCAAGTCACTTAACTCCACTGCCTTGCAAAAATAACAAAAAAATGACCCTGTAAAGAATTCTGCACACAGATTCAACAGAATGGCTCTCCATCTCCTGTGGGAATTATTAACTTAATGTAGGAAACCTGAGGTTTTACAATGTCTTTAGTTACCTCATCACAGATCCAAATAGACAGCTCAGGGTTGCTATTTTTTGTGAATTTTTTAAAGATATTTCCCTTAAATATATGCACTTTGGTTAAAATAAAAACAGCAACAATAACAATAATAACGGAAAGATTTCATTTTGCTATGATTCATGGAAGAATGTTTATTCTGTGGACAGTTCTCTTTCCTCTGAACATGAGAAATGATCACTGGAGTCAGTCACATATCTCTTCAGAGAATTCACCATAGAGTCTTGTGATTAAAAAAAAAACTAAACAGAAAAGGAAAGAGAAAGAAAGAAAAAACAAAACCCAAATACCAAAAGACATTTCAGTGGGATGAAGTTACTCTGCCAATCTGGCTCTTTGAAGACCTTTTACAAGCCAAGATCCCATTGTGTCCGAGATCCAGGGTCAGGTTTCTTCTGCCAAATAAATTGCACTTCTCCTGTGTTACCTCTACTTGCCTGACCTTTCTCTTTCAACTCTGCAAATAGAGGAGAAATAGCATTGAGACAGAGACCTCTTTGGGATATTTTTCACCTCATTTCTTTCCATTTCCTGTGACTGAATTATTCTACTTTCCAAGTTCTTAAGTTCTTTTTCTTTGATTTTGAAGATCTAGTCTCCCGAGTCACTGCCTCCTGATTCCTAATCATCTATTCCTGCATCTTCTGAATTGGAGTCATCCTGTCTCTGTTCAGCTTTCCATCTCGTGTAACTGTCAATGAACTCTGTCAAATAAGGTGTTTCTTTGCATTCCTTATTATAAATTTGTGTTTCAACAACTCCTTTGCTGTAGGTCTAAAGCTTGGTTCCTTGTTCAGACAGGCCTCCACAAACTCTTCAAGAGGTTTGCTGTAGTTCTCTTCCAGTGTTGGTAGATTGTTTTTTGGAATGAGGAATTACACCTTCATGGGTGCAGCTTTGATGAGGGAGGTTCTCTTTTGGCCAACTCTACTAGTGTTATGCCCAGAGACCAGATATCTGCCTTTGGATCATAGGCAGACTGCCGAATGACTTCAGGTGCCATCCAGAATGAGATGCTATGGATAGTATTTCCATCATGATTGACTGGAAGTTTCATAAGGACAAGGATTATATATATATATATATTTGTATCTTTCATGAGGCTTTTCACAGTGTGGGAACTAGTAGATGATCCATAAATATTTCTTAATAAAAATATAATGGCAACAGTTACTTTACCTGTGGTCATTTGAAGAAGGTGAAGAGTAAAATAAGAACAATGGCAACAATAAAGTTTCATCACATTAATCAAACATTGCTTGCTAGCACCATTTTCAAGTGTGAGCAACAGATTCTGCCCTAAAAAAGCTTGGGGAGACAAGATAAATATATTTTTAAAAATCTAGATACAAAACAATTTTAATAGATCAGAGAGACTATTTAAAATATTTCTGTAAATTCAATTCTATGCAAAAATACCAGGTACCTTCCATATGCAGGATTTGTGCTCATTGTTAGGGGAGATAGAAAGTTTAGCTTAGACATGAACCCTGAGTTTACTGTGACATAAGGGGTTAAGAAACCAACATTGATAACTCAAATATACAAGATTTCACGATGCATATATTCAAAAACTGAGGGAAAGGAGGCCATGTGAGATTAATGGTGAATTAATTACCTTGTTATAGAGATCAAGAAAGGAAATAACTTTATGCTGTCCCAAAGAATGGGTAAAAATCCCACAGAGAGGAAGAAGAAAGAAATACCAAGTATAAGGAGATGGATGCATTATGATCCTTGTAGAGGTCTGAGGAAGTTTTGAATGTGTGAACAGGATGGTTTACACTATGTAATCTTTTAATGAGTTTCTTTTGGGGCAAGCTAAAAAGCAATGTGATATCGAAAACAATGTATAAAATAATGGTCAGTCCAGAGAAGCCCAGCTCAGTGGCAGAAGAGTTCAGGTCTTGGGTTGAAGATTCCAAGTTAAGTCAAGAAAAATCCAAAATCCCTCTTGGAAAGAAGAAAGATTCTGAATGACTCTCTCTCTCTCTCTCTCTCTCTCTCTCTCTCTCTCCTTTCTTTCTTTCTACCACATTCTCATTGACCTAGAACAGATATGTATACACACACACACACACACACACACACACACACACACACACACCTGGATAAATTCACATATAAACAGATACAGAAAAATATCACCCTAAGAGAGGAATTATTAGCTCCAAAGTATATAAGGCTTTGGACTGGGAGGGATTGAGAAGTGTGAATTAATGAAAGGACTTCTGGTAACCAGGAATCTTGAGTTATCCTTTGATTACATATGATCTTTATGATACGCTTCACTACAGTACACCAGGCTTTTTTTTTTTAGGGAAAATGTAAGGTACTAACTGTTCTTACTATACCATCTTAATAAACATCTTTTTTGAGGAATGGGTCCATTTGAAGTGACCCAGAATGAAATGAGCAGAACCAGAAAAAGTTTACGCAATAACAACATTGTTGAAAAAACCACTTTAAGGGATTACAACACAATTCTATAGGACTACTGATGAAACATGCTATTTCCAGTTAATTTGAAAAAATAGATAAATAAGATTTGAATAGTCTTATCATCTTGGGCAACATTACATCTTCCTTTTTTTTTCTTCTTTTTAGGATTTTGCAAGGCAAACGGGGTTAAGTGGCTTGCCCAAGGCCACACAGCTAGGTAATTATTAAGTGTCTGAGACCAGATTTGAACCCAGGTACTCCTGAATACAGGGCTGGTGCTTTATCCACTATGCCACCTAACTGCCCCTATGTTACATCTTTTTTAAATGTTATTTTTAGATTGATAGGTTGAGGTCATTGATTGATAACCAAAGGAAAACACATTGATGGGGGTTCATGAGTAAGAGAACTAGAAACTCCAGTCCCTTAGATTAACCCCTAGAATTTATAAGGGGAAATTAGTTATTATTCTCTGGGACCCTAATCTGAAAATTTAGCATGAATTGGGAAAGTGAGTCCAGAGGGAGCTCCAAAGAGATGAGGGAAGTGGCAATTATTTTGGGTGGACCTGGTGCATTGAAAACAGAGAGTAGAATACTGTGAGATAAGCCACCAGATTGAGAAGGACTGTGAATGTCAGTCTGAGATCTATTCTACAGGTAGAGTGGATCCACTGGGGGGGGGGGGGACAAATGGCATGGCATGCATAAAGATGACTGGTCTAGCAATGCTAGAAAGGATGCTAAAATGGTCAGAGAGTGAAGGTAAGAACTATTATGCACAATTGACTGGAATTCATATTCTAAAGATGTAATGTTATCCAAGATGATAGGACCATCAAGTCTATTTCTTATTTTTCAAATTAAATGGAAGTAGATAGCACGTTTCATCAGCAGTCCTATGGAATTGCATTGGTCATTACAATCCCTTAAAGTGGTTTGTTTTAACAATGTTGTTGCTGCATAAGCTTTTTATGGTTCTCCTCATTTCATTCTGGGTCACTTCACATGTTCTCCTGAGTTTCCCTAAAATTCCTCATTTCTTACATTCATTTAGAATACTTTGTTCAGCCATTCCCTAACTGATGGACATCTTCTTGGTTTCCTGTACTTTGTCAGGACAAATAGAGCTGCTGTTGTTTGTTGTGACAGAGAGGAGGAAGAAAATGCAAACAGAGGATCTGAAAAAGATTTCCTTACAGGAGGGCACTGCTGAAAGATAGAAAGGGGAAACCTCAGAAACTGATGAAGATGTCACATAGTTATAACAGTGGAGGCATACTAACTTCCCAGGGCAAGGCCAATGATCAGAAAGGCAAAACTTGTCACTGGCATCCTCTCTACCTTCCTTTCTATTCCTTTTCTCCACTTTTCAGTGACCTCAGGCAACCTGAGTCTTCCCCTTCAGGTTCCCCCAGTGGGACCTCATTGGAAAACCCATCCCCCAAATGAAAGTTCCATTTCCTCAGTACAGCTAATCTCACCTAGAGTTTAAGAGAAAAGCTATCCGATTAGAGATCACACTAATCCATGAAGGATTTATAATTCCTTAACCCTTCCAGAGACATTGTCAGTTGAAAAAGAAAAGCTTGTTAATTCAAACGAATTAATAATCTGTGCCAACTGGGGCAGTATAATGTGATTGGAAAATATTCCTGGAGCAATTGTGTGTCCGGGAGCTGATTTGGCATCATGAGGAGGATCAAAACTACACATATAAAGCAAGTAATATAGGAATTGGATTGCTGGAGAGTGTTAAGGCAAAGCTTACCAGGTCCAAGAGATCAACCTTATCCTTTTTCTCTTGACCCCAAGTGGATTTTTATGGACCAGGAGCACAATAGTGGTTCTGAGAAACATCCCAACTATAGCTTTTTGCAATTTTCCTAAGTGGAGATTTGAGAATTATGTGAAGACACTCAGCTACCTGATTTTAGGACAAAAGAGTTAAGAGGGTTTGGGGATAGTATCTCAGCTAAGAATTTGGAATTAGCCTGACCATCTGTAGAAGGAAAAAGAGTTTTAAAAGGTACTCCAAGAACATTGTACACAGTGATAGCAACATTGTGAGATGACCAACTATGATGGATGCAATTTCTCTCAGCAGTTCAAGGACAATTCTAAAAGACTCATGATGGAAGATGTCATCCAGAGAAGTTGCTATGGAGTTTGAATGCAGACTAAAACACCTACCTTCATTTTAAAAAAACTTTTTATGTTTTTTCTTTCTCATGATTTTCCCCCTTAGTTCTAATTCTTTTGTCCTTTAGTTTCCCCTTAGTTCTAATTCCTTCCTTTCCAACATGACTAATATGGAAATACATTAAACACGATTGTACATGTATAATTTTTATATCAGATTGCTTACATCCAGGAGGAGGTAGGGAAAGGAAAGTGGTAGAAAAAATGTGGAACTCAAAAAGAAAACTTTTAAAAAAGGATACTTCAACTTCTTGTAATCATATGAAAAGTCCTAGTTTTCCCATGAACACCCTGGGAAAGGCCTAAAACAGGATCATACGGAACAATGATCAAGGAATTGAAAGAGAAAAATCAGAAAGCTCTTCCCTCCAGATCAGAGATTCACAAGTAGATGGCCAGAATCCCATAGGTGCTCAGAGAATCTATATACCAGAGGGAAATCAATGTGACTAATAAGACCTCCTGATGCCAGTGAAATTTGAGCCCTGGCTGTTAGAGCTCCAGTGTGGCACCAAGTTATATCATTTAAAAATAAATAAATAAATAAAAATAAAAATAAATTTTAAAAGTTATATCATTTTTGTTGGAACTATGTAGTAATGGATCTAGAAAGTCACAAAGGTTAATATAGCCCTCTAGTAGCTAACACTAATGCTACAAGTCTTGAAGTCTTCACCCCTCTTAGACTCGTAGCCAGAGGCAAGGCCAGTCCATGTCTAGACAACTAATACCAGAAAATCTTCCAAAGAGTCTGCCACCAGTATGAGCTCTCACATCCAATTGAAGTCTATCAGGTACCCAGCAGTAGATATCTAACTAATTCCTTATTGAACTTGTGAGGGAAAAAGAAATGAAGATGGTCTGAGACCCCCCATCAACACTGATCTGCCAGGCGATGGTGGCAAAAGATATTGTAGCAATAAGGTGGGGTCTACTCAGACATCCCATTCAGAACTGCAATGGCAGTGGCATCAAATCCATATAGGAGGAAGAACCAAATCATGCCTGCTCATCTGATCTAAGAGAACAGGATGTTGTGAGACATGCCTTGAAGGTCCAATTTAAGAACCAAGCTTGAGATATGAATAAACAGAGGGAAATCGAATGCAATGAAAATAAAAAGTGGGAGTTAAGAAAAGTTCAAGAAGTAAATTCAGAAGAAGAGAATAATTCCTCAATAAGTACAAATAAATCCTCAGAGAAAAGAATGACGTGGTCACAAGGACTCTAAGAGTGAGTGGAAGAAATAGAGCAGGAGAAAAAAATGAAATTAGAATTCTTGAGGGAAACATTGGAAGGATAATAAATATTTTAGAAGAGAAGGTGAAAATCTTGTCCAAGTAGTGAACTTTTTAGGAAAAAAGAGAAGTCAATGATTCCATGAAATATCAAGATATATTAGAACAAAAGCAAAAGATTAGAAAATTAAAAGAACATATGTGTATGTATATATATATATATATATATATATATATAAAACATCACATATCAAAAATAATTGACATGGAAAATAGATCAAGCAAAGATCATTTAAGATTCTTCAAACTCCTTGGAAAAACTGAGCTAGTGAAAACAAAGGAGAATGTGAAAAATGATAAGAATTCACTGATAACCTCCTGAAAGAAACCCAAATTAAGGAATGACATAGTCAGATCTAGAATTTCTGGGCCAAAGAAAAAATACAACAAGCAATCAGAGAGAAGGTTCAAATACTGATTCAGGCTCCCACAAGACCAGGCTGCAATATCAATATAGGAAAGGAAAACTTGGAATATATTTCAAAAGGTAAAATTAAAAGATTTAGAATGAAGAGTAGTTTGTCATAAAAATTGTGAAGATAATCTTATTGGGGGGAAGAATAGGTATTCAGTTGAATAAAGGAATATCAAGCATTCCTTGTGAAAAGATCATTAAGTAGGTAGAATTTTTGAAATAAAAACACAGTAGGCAAGGGAAGCCCAGGAAGGTTTTTTTAAAAGAGCAATTGAAAAAGATTTAATTGTGATGGAATAATTAATCATAATAAGGAAAAAAAGCAACAAATTTCACTTTAGAATTCCGTTATTTTCAAAATTATACAGAAAGTAATGACAGATACAGTTTATGGAGGAGGTGGAGGTTTTAAAGCAGGAAAGAAAGGGGATTGAGAAAGGAATTTATGTTCTTATTAAAAAATGAGAAAAGAGGGAAAGCCTTTTGAATTTCTCATAATTAGAGTATGCCAGGAGAATAGACAAAGAAGAGGGCAAAGGGGGGGGATAAATCATGAGCCTTACTCTACTCTGAACTAGGTCGAGGAAAATTGATGAAAGAATGAGAGTTAACTAGAAAAAGAATTGGGAAAGAAAAAGTCACAAACATAATAAATTTCAACCTGAGAGGAAGGATAATAAAGGAAAGGAATAAAAGAAGAGAAGGAAAGTATATGAACCAGTAAATAGAATTTGGACTAGATGCTGAAAAGTAGGAGAGAGGATTGGAATCAGACCACATCATTTGTAGATTATTAATGTTGATCACACCTTTTTTCTTTGACTACTTCCTTCTTTGTTAAGAGGGAAATAGGTATCAAAGAGAGCAAAAAGTATGAAAGGACACAACCAATGTGTGAATTTATTTACTTGACTATACTTATATAAGTTTATAGGAGGAAATTGAGGTTCAGAGGAGATTTTTTAAAATCCTAATTTCTTTGCTTCTGACCCTCTAGACTTCTATATGACCCACTTCTATTTCACTTTGGAAGATGCTTCTACTCCTATAGCTTCCACTCCAATTTGGAGAATTCCTCCCAGAACCTCCATTTTGAGGGAGTACACAAGTTGTCACTCACATCTTCACTCTGTTCCTAACTCTTTGAATTTGTCCACCATTTCACCACATGGATGAAATCGTTCTCCCTTTCTTCCCACTGTTTAGCATCCTTTTATGTACTCTTTCTTTGCAGTAGAATATGAATTTCTTGGGAGCAGGGTCTATTCTTTTTGCTTATTTTTTGGCAGGTCAATCCTTTTATTTATTTATTTATTTAGATTAATTTTTTTTCTTTCAATGAAATCTACCTTCTTTCCCTATCACCTCCTCCAGCTTTGAGAAAGGAGCTCCCTCCCCACTATTATAAATATGTATAGGCAAACAAAACAAATTCTCTCATTGTCCAAATCTAAATGAAGGTCTCAATCTGCACTGAATACCTCTGTAAAAAGGTGAAAAGCATGTTTTACCATAAGTCCTCTAGAATAATGGATAGTCATTGTGTTGATCAATGTTCTAAAGTCTAAAGTTGTCTTTGCAATTTTGTTGTATATTTGTTGTATATCTAAAATATTTGCTATTATTATGTTGTTTTCCCTCCTTTACTCACTTCATTTTGTATCAGTTTATACAAACCTTCCCAGATTTCTCTGAAACTGTTCCTTTCATCATTTATTATATTATATTCATCATATTTATAAATCAAAATTTGTCAGTCCAATTAATAGATGCCCCTTTTATTTCTAGCTATTTGCTTCCACAAAAAAGCCATTAGCAATGTTTTTGTACATGTGAATCCTCTTTCTTTCTCTCTCTTTCTCTCTTCCTCTCCTATTCTTTTTTTGCTTGAATTTATAGTTACAACATTTTATCACATAGTAAACATTAAATAAATGTTTGATCACTTAACATGGGAGTAGAAAATGTATATGAGAAGAAGGGATGAGTGGTGATAGGGATAAAAAAAGAAAGCATCAATGAAATAGTTTAAATATATATATATATATGTATATATATATATATATATATAAAAGACAGCATAAAGAATTTGATAAGCAGGGAAGTATTAGTACTATTATGTAAATTTTAATACATATTTTAAAATATGTTGTAGATAATAGAAATTTGTGGTTTTATACTAATTCTTTTTCTCTGGTCTTTGTATTTAAAACTTTAATGTTTCTCAATGTCTAAGCCTTTAATTTTTTTTTAAAGGAAAAAAATTAAAAGATAGATATTAATGCCTAATCTTCTCTAGCTAACTGGCTAGGTGTGGCTGACTGGAGTCTATATTAAAAAGAGCTAAAACAGTTGCTGTAGCTATGAAGTGATAGCTGAATAGGCCCCTTTCTCTATAGAGAAAGACTGATTATTAGCCACAGGATACCAGGGAGCATCCAAGAAGAGTTAACAGGACAGCCTACTTCATTGGAGAGAGCAACTCTCAGGCAGATGACATCACCAGATGTCATAGCGGCAGCAATAAGAAGGAAATCATGTAGGAGATTAAGTTGTCCTAACTATGTGTCTCTCAGCCACAAATATTGTCAGTGGATATGTGACCGCTCATTCACTAGAGATATGGTAACTTGAGAGAAAGTGTACCACAAGTACTGGGGATAGGGTGAAGGGAAAGGTGTTGTCACATTTTTAAAAATATAATTAAATGTCTGTTTTTTAAACTAAGACATCTTCTGATTAATTGCTAACAGAAACATATTGGTGGAAGCTTGAAACAGCAGTTTTGAGTGAATGTGAATCTATAATATGTATCAAATCTGGTAAACCCACATGTGCTACATGAGCCCATGGCATATGGGTTATCTTTTGCCTAGGTCAGCTCCTTTAGCTAGTTCTGCTTTTAATCATCACCTCCTTTCAATTCAACATTTTAACTCACTATATGCAAAACTTCTGAACTCAGAGAATCTTTAAAAATTCCAAGTATTTTTACTATAATACCCATGACATTACCAGTGGAAACTATGGTATTGGGGCTAGGTAAGGGCAATGCCATTCATCATAAATGAATGGATCATCTGTAAGTCAGAAACTGTCTAAATACGAGTAAGCATCCAAATATTTGTTAAGAATGGCGACAAGCTCAGGGCTTTGCCACCATGGTGTCTGCCTTCCTTTGATATTTCCTATGTTGAGGATTTTGTCTCCATGTGGGAATTTCTGTGTACATTAGGGTCAATCTGGAGAGTTTAAACAATTTCCCAACTCACTAAATCAGAACAAAGGCAAACCCTGAGATGTATTCATAGCAAATAATTAAGCCCCACTATGGAGAAAGTGTGAGTTTGCATTCAACTCTTCTCCCAAACATGTGCTTTTACTTCCTGAAGACTGTTTATAAAGTAACTTGAGAAACAAAGGAAGATAAAAACATCTAAAATACCATCAAGATCATTCATCAAGCTGCTCAGAAAAACAATATTGTGTTGTGACTGGAGATGGGGAATTATTCTCTACTGAATGCAGTTAAACTGGTATCAGATAGGCTGTACAACTAAATTAAAATCCCAGACTTAGGGGTGGATGAGACATTAGGAAGTAACCTTGTCCAATTTTACAAGGGATTCATTCAAAATTAAAAGGCAACACCCACTCAAGGGATATGAATAGATAACTCACAAGAGGCAAAACCACAGGTTGTAAATAAACAAGTAAAAAGAATGATCATTGATGAGACTGAGAAAGAATGTTCAATAGACTAAGGTCCTAGAGGAGACAAGAGGGGCTCAGATTAAAGATTCAAATGGAAGGTAAACCTTTGCATTGAAGTAGGCTCAAGTTTGTGAGTTCAAATCTAGCCTCTGACACTTATTAATTATGTAATCTTAGCATGTCACTTAATCTCATTTGCCTCAGTTTCCCCATCTTTAAAATGAATTGGAGAAGGAAATGGAAAACCATTCCAATGTCTTTGCCAAGAAAATTCCCAAATGGGTTCACAAAGATTTGGATATGCTTGAAATGACCAAACAACAAAGACTATCTCATCCTCTGTGATTCAAGAGAAGATCCAGCGATGAAAATTGCATCTCCAAAGCATCTTCAAGTTCTGGTCCCTTCCTTGTCATCAGGATATCCTGGATTCTCTGACAGTATCTTCAGGGCTGCCTGCTGGAGCTGGGTATCTGCTTAATCATCCATAAAGTCATAGGTAAAACTTTTTCTCTTAAATTTTAAAGTTTGGTTACTCTTGACCTGACCAAATAAAAAATTATTGTCTCATAGCCAGGAGTTTCTCATATACAGAGATACCCCTTCTAGAGCTGATATTCAACTGTGTGCGATGGTAATATCAACGAATTTTGTCCCAAGACAACTTGAATTTGAATGCTGGCTGATTTCTGGTACCAAAGGGAATCATTTAATTTTTCTGTCCTCAGTTTCTCCATCTGTAAAATGAAAGATTTACACTAAATTGGACTCTTTGGTCTCTTCCAGATCTATCTTAGGCTGTGCTCAGCCAAATAAACTGCTTGACCTCCACCCACTTCCCTTCTGGGACAATTTGTCACTACCAGTGTGTACCTCCCTGAAATCACACTTGCCAACAAGTCCTAGAAACTTTCTATACCTAACATTCTTTCTCATGAGCCCCACCCTCTGACTGGTGACTAACTGGCTGAGTTGAGTCTCCCAGGTGTACTCTTGGAATCCATTCTTTATTTGAAATAATGTTTAATTATAAACTGAATAATCATAAAGGACAATCTTACCAACAGACATAATAAAATAATCATACAAAAAATCTTTCTAAACTCTAAACTACGTAACAAAAATAATTTCAACTTTTGCTTTAGTAGTCTTGGTCCAATTTTATCCTTTTCAAATTTTGTTACTGCTTTTGCTTTGCTACTTTGGTTGATCTGGAGTTTCCTTGATTTGGGTATTCTCACCCACCATTGCACATTGCTACTGATTTCTGCCTTCTCATCCTCACCAATTCTATGAAATCTCATAAATCTGCCAAAGGGGACCCACCCAGCTTATGTGAGGTGGGAGGGGATGAGTTTCTCCAGATGTCTTGAGACTGCACCAATTTGGGATGTCCTTTTGTTGTCCATCACTCTCACTCTTTGACTGTCCTACCTCCTTTTCCAGTTACACATTTGTCTGATGACATCCTTATATTGGTTCCCCTACACAATAGTAATCTGTAATGGGTTACAGCCTGTTCATATCCATCATGCGCCTTTATGTTGTCCTTTGGATGACCCTCAACTTTGATGCATCAGAATGTGTGGCATTTTGTGACTCAGAGACATCAAGCATCGGATTAGAATTGAAGGGACCTTTGAGGTCATTGAGTCCAAGCTCCTCTTTGAATAGATGAGGAAACTGAGGCCTGAAAAAAACTTTCCTAGAATTACTCAGAAGCAGCTAGGTGATAGAAGGGCTAGAATATTGGTCTTAGAGTTAGAAAGACCTGAGTTCAAATTTTGCCTCAGCCACTTATTAATGTTGTGGCCCTGGACAAGTCCCTTTCTCTCTCCTAGTTTCAGTTTCCTCACCTGTGAAATGAGGACTATAATCAAACCTACCTCACAGGGTTGTTGTGAAGATAAAATAACATAACTTATATAGAGTGCTTCGCAAAACCTAAAGCACTAAGCAAATGTTTTTTGTTGCTGTTTATTCATTTTCAGTCATGCCAGATTTTCCTGATCCTTCTGGGGAGGGTTTTCTTGGCAAAGATATTGGAATAGTTTGTCATTTCCTTCTTCAATTCATTTTCAGATGAGGAAACCGAGGCAAACATAGTTAAGTAACTTATCCAGGGTCATATAGCTATTAAGTGCCTAAGGTTGGATTGGAATTCAGGCAGGCCCACTGTTCTATTCACTGTGCTACCTATCTGCCCTCTAAAAATGCTAGCCATTATTATCATTACTGTTTGTGTTGCTGGCATAGCTAGTATCTGAGGAAGTATTCGAACACAGGCCATCTTAACTTCAAATTCAGTGCTGTGTCCAATTCAGCAAACTGAGGCACTCGAAGAATATTATTAGTAAAGACAAAGAAACAAACAACCCCCTCCTAAAATATGGACTCTGCTTTAGGGAGAAGGTCTGGACTGCTATTAACTTACTTTAAAAATAATAACAGCAACACAGTGTGTACATTATTACATTTTTCTCTTAGCTCAGCATCACTTTGTAAAGATTTTTTCATATTTCATTTATATCATGTCTGTCATTTCTAATGGTGCAGTAATATTCCATTACACGTCGATGATCCAGTTTTTCCAACTATTCCCAAGTCACTGGTCTCAATCCACATCTGAACAGTTTCCTGTCCAACCACTGCTCAGTCACAGATACTCCTAACTAAGCTCACAATGATCCATCTTCTCTCCTGGGAAATTTAGGGTTGGACTTCCTTATAGCTGCACCCTCTCCCTAAGCTCCTTCCGGGGTCATTTTAATGAAAATATCTGAATCACTGTCCTATGAGGTATAGAGAATAGTTTTGCAAGCTACTCATCAAGAAAGGATGGGACCAGTGTTTGAATTTGTGAATCGTTGAAGATCATAATGATGATGATGATAACAATGATGATGGTTATGATAGCTAATTTAGTGTTTATGTTTTTAAAGAAAACATCTAGTCTAGGGTTCTAACTTAGAGTCTAGGAAACTTTTAAAAGATATTTTGATGACCATTTTAACATAATTGGCATCCTTTATAGTCCTACATATTTTATTTTAGCTTATGAATCTGAAAATATGATTTTGAGAAGGGATCCATAGTTTTTATCAAACTAGCAAAGGAATTCATGACACAAAAAAAGTGATGTATATTATCTTATTTGAGCCTTACAACAACCTTGGAAGATAGGTGCTTATATTATCTTTTTATTCATTTAAAAATAACAACCCAGCACTTCATAGAAATTAATTGAATTTAGTCAGGGTTTCCCAGTTTTAGTGAATACTCTAGAGTCACTATCCCAGCTCTCCCTAGCACTGATGTTTCCGGTTTCTACCTCTCCTTGAGGTTCTAATGGTAGTCCTTGGGGACTGTCAGCTGTTCAGGAGTATCCACCAGTGCACTTCTTATCATGATTATTGAATACTACCACTTAGTCAGTCAGACTTAATTAGCTTTTAGAAAGTGATAGAGGAAGAACAGTTGGTCCAAAACAACACTTTCTTCCCCCAGTCAAGTCTCTACCACCTTTTCCTTTCAGTACGTATAGAGTCCAGGGAAAATTGAGGCCACAAGTGGTAAAAAAGCTAACATAGCTTCTGGAAGTCCTTTTACTAGAGCTTTCAAAATGCATCCCTTAGGTATGGTGTGGATCCCCCCCACCACCACTAGGATTTTTGTAGATCTCCCTTTCCATCACATCCAGTCTGTTGTTCATGTTCCTGATACAGACTGACACCAGCCACTGTTGTCTTGGGGTTGGTGCTAGGATGTCAATGAAAAGATAAAAAGTCTGAGATCCTCAAGGCCCTTTGTGGAAGGACCATCCTTCAATCAAGGAATGAGAAGAGAGTAGATACTCCCTCCCCTCCAACCCCCAAGGAATTTTCTCCATTCCTTTATGGTGATAAATACACAAATCTGTTATTTCATCAGCTTGATAATTTCATATAGCCCTCAACCAGCTATGCCATTCTTAGTGGAAAGGAATTCAGAAATGTCTTAAAATTATGAACATAGTTTTGACCTTGGGTTCTCAGGTTGCCATAGTATATTTTGAGCAATTTTACACTAACCACACGGACCCTAAGGAAGTGATTAGAGCACAAAGCCTGGAGCCAGGAAGATTCATCTTTCTGAGTTCAAATCTGGACTCCGTCACACTTATTAATTATGGAACTCTGGACAAGTCTTTAACCCAGTTTGCCTCAGTTTACTCAAGAAATGATCTGGAGAAGGAAATGGCAAATTATTCTAATCTCTCCTTAGCTCTTCTTATAATTTACTATAAAGGGAATTCTGTGGTCAATTTTCTTTGATATCACCTCAGTGTAGAGGGCCAAGGAACTAATAAGTAGGCATTGAACCACTTATCCTTTGGCCAGGGGCTAGATCTGTTCTATAGAAAAGAATCAGAGTGCATGCTCAACTTCATGGGATATGCTGCAGGCATTCCAACTACCTTTACTATTACTTATTTAAAAATAATTTCAAAATTTTTTACAAATTACTATTTGTAAAACTTGATGTCACTTGGAACTTTGACCAAGATTTTAAGTGATGTCAAGAGCTGTTCATTGGTACAATAGTCCAGATCTGTAGCATAGGAGATAATCTGAAAGCTTAGCTACTCTTTAGTAATAGAATGCAGAACACTAGGGAAATCATCCTGAGTAAGCTTATTTTAGAATTCTTTAGGAACCAATTGACAGGTGATGAATTTGAAGCTTCCTCTATAAAGAGTCTGACATTTGCAAACCTCTGTGAGATTGAGTTCCTTTTTCAAAATCATTCTGAGCTGTCTTCATGGCAAATAAGCCTGAGACAATATGCTTAGGGGAGTGGCACATTATACTTTGAGGGATCAATAGGAAAGAAAGAAGGAACATCTGAGCAAAAGCTTACAAATAGCTCAAATAGCTTCTTGGCTATTCATGGAGCTTTAAGCTAAGGCAGATTCACCAATGTCTGTAACAGAGCTCATTGAGAGCTCAATTGTGTTCTACATTTGGGTCCACAATGGCAAAAATCAAGGGTAAGGGACCCCTCGCTGACCATCATAGAACAAGATTGCTCAGACCCCTAGGTGGTGGATGTGGTAGGGGACGGGTGGGGTTGAGAGACAGAAAAATAACGTTGTTGTTCAGAAAACAAAGAAGCATTTTCAGTTCAGACAGGGAGTTTCTGATGGGGTCAATTTTTGCCCACAGAATGTATAGCTAAGGAGATGCCATATTTATATGCTTTGCAAAACTTAAAGTGTTATATAAATGCTATTATATTGATTTTTAATATTACATGGTGAACTAAACCATGCAAGGTATAATCATTTGACTTGGAGTCAGGAAGAACTATGTTCAAATATCACCTCTGACACTGACGAGGAATGTGATTATACATAAATCTGGCCTCTCTGAACCTCAGGCCATAGGTGGTTGGACTCTAAGGCCAGTGAAAGAAGTTTTGCATTCAGGAAATCATAGCATTTGAACCTGGTTGCACAGGTGCTATCCCTGGTGCTGAGGAGAGAAAGACAGTGAATGAAACAGATCCTGGCCTTCAAGAAGCTTAGGTTCAAATAGAGGATAAAGATAAACCAATATATGAAAAAAACAATATAATTTAGAAGAGGAAGAGAAAAACTGAGCATGGAGGAGGAGTCAAGAATGACTGGAGGTAGCACCTGAGCAAAACCTAAAAGTCAAGATATCCATTCAAAGATGATGAAGATGACAAAACATATTCTAGGCATGAGGAAATAAGGCAGAAGTGCAGAGAGTAGGCAAGAGACAGAATAGCTAGTCTATACAATAGCTAATAATCCACTTTGACAGAAACATAGGAAATCTAAGATAAATGAGATAAAGATGTTGTGAAAACCTGAGGAAGACAAGTTGTGAATGATCTCGTATTGTATTCTGCTTTAGTAGCAATCTCGTGACATTTTTCATAGGATTAAGAGCTAGATGGGACTTTGGATATCATTTGTCCAGGGATTCTCAACACAGAGACAATTGTTTTGTTCTTGTAATATTTTGATTATGATATTTTAACACGATTGGTTTACTTTGTACTAAGTTGTTCAGTGGATAGTAAACTGGCCCGATGTCAGGAAGACCTGGGTTCAAATCCAGCCTCAGATACATACTAGCTATGTTGATGTTGAGTCATTCAGTCATATATGATTCTTTGTGATCCCATATAGGATCTTCCTGGTATACTGATAAGAGATCCTGGGCAAATCACTTAACCTCTGTTTGTCTCCATTTCCTCAGCTGAGTGGGTGGGTGGGTGGGGAAATAGTACCTATCTCACAGGGTTATTTTGAAGATTAAGTGGGACATTTGTAAAGCACTTGAGATAGTTCCCAGACTCTTAAGAGGTGTGTTCTCTTTCATTTGCCAGTCCTCTACCTTATAATCTTATGTATTTTATTTTGTGCATCTTCTGCATTCTGAAAAAGGATCCACAGATTTCACCAGACTGCCAAAGGGATTCATGCTACAAAAGTCAAAGATCTCTCTTCCAACTCCTGTATTTTAAAGATGAGAAAACTAGTTCAGAAAGGAAGGGTAACTGCTTTATTCAAGTAACATAAATAGTACATAACTGAGTTTGAGACTGTGGATCTAAAGATCTATGAAACTCAGAGTCATTTAGTCCAAATTCCTTTTTTATATATATAAGACTCAGATTGGTTAGATTTGTTCCAGAGAGTAAGCATCAGAGACAAGATTTGAATGAATCCACCATTCTCATTCCCACATCATAACTTTGGTTCATGACATTCTCCTTACATGGAATGATTTAACATCTCTGCTCTTTGTTCAAATCCTATCCATTCTCCCAGGCCACAGGTCCTCTGACTCCAGAGGGTTAAGGTTTCTATTTACTATACTGAACTCAAATCCTCTGATTGAAGATAATCTTTCTGATATCCATTTCCATTTTCCATTTCAGTAGCAATTTCCTGATATTTTTATTAGAATTGAGAACTCAAAGGAACTTTAGATATCATTTGTCCAGGGATTCTCAACTTGGAGTCAATGGCTTTGTTCTGGTAATATTTTGATAACTAGATTTTAACATAATTGGTTTACCTTATACTAGGTGGTTCAGTGGATTCAAGTGGCCTGGTGTCAGGAAGGTCTGGGTTCAAATCCAGCCTCAGACACATACTTGCTATGTTGATACTGAGTCATTCAGTCTTATCTGATTCTTTGTGATCCCATAGGGATCTTTTTGGCATGCTAGCTAAGAGATCCTGGGCAAATCACTTAACTGCCTTCCAAGTTTAACCTCTAAGAAGACATAGAAGAAAACACTTGTTCCTGATTCATTTAGAAGTGTTTGGGTAGCATCAGACTTTCTTGATAAATTGGTTGGTTTTATTAAATTTATTAAGATAGAGACAGACAGAGACAGAGAGAGACAGAAGTTCCACTTTCCCTTCTCTACCCACCATGGAAAAATTGGAAACAGTGATTCTATTTTTATTTTTATTTTTGCAAGGCAATGGGGTTAAGTGACTTGCCCAAGGTCATACAGCTAGGTAATTATTATTGTGTCTGTGGTTGGACTTGAACTCAGGTCCTCCTGTCTCCAGGGCTGGTGTTCTATCCACTGCACCACCTAGCTGCCCAAGAACAGTGATTCTTAAGTACAGATTCAGCATTCTGAACCCTTTTAAACCACATTTCACCAAATGTTAGACCTGGAAGTAGTTTTAAATATTCAGGCCCATCATTGCACAGATGCAGGACCTGGCTCCCTTCCTTATAAAAAAAAAAATTCTTACAATGAGAGAGGAGCCAAATCTTTTGTGGTATGTAAGAGGTTATTAAAACAATCATACTTTTATATAGAAAAAAAAGTCATGTTCTAACTTCTCCCCACTCAACTGACTCCCCTGAAAAAAAAATGCAAGCATTTTGTTGCAATAAAATAGCTGTAACACAAGCACCTAGCACAGATTGGGTCTCAGGGCAGAGCAGCTGACACACGATCATTTGGTTTTAGTGTGCTGGGAAGAGAAAGCATTTGTATGACTCTACAATGAAGAAAAGCCAAAGTTGAAGTTGCTACTGTTCTACTTTAAAAGAAAAAAAAGGCCAGAAAACATTTCTGTTGTGGCATTGAGAAGCCATCTCGTTCACACGCTCATTACTGGGATTGCCTTTCATTAATTAGCTAACAACAGATACATGAAAATGACTCACACAAAACCCCTTTGGCTGGGGTCACAAATGATGATGTCATGGGCTATTCAAAAATCAATGTTCTTCATTTACTCGGGGTGCTCATCTCGGGCTCTAAGGCCTCTGAGTCCCAGGACGGCCTGGGAGAGAGAAACTTGGCCAAAGAGGAAGGATGGGCTATGTCTGGCAGGATGGTTTTTAGCATCTCCAACTTACTGCCATCTAGGTACCTGGACTTTTATATGTTACTGCTTTTGTAACCCAGGACCATAGATGGGAAATCGCAAACAGAAAACAGATACTGAAGTCACTCCCTGCCCCCCACTCTCTTCTCTGCCAGAGACCTGATCCTATCTGGACTCTTTCTTTGACATGAACAACTCCGGGTTATCTGTCACATATTCTTTCTAGCTCTAGCAAGGCATAATGGGGAGAATATTAAACTTAGAAGGAAGACTTAAAACATAGCTCTCTCTCTTTCTCACTTCTTGCCCCCCCCCCCCTTTCCTTTTCTCTTTACTCTCTTAAAAAATCTTTGTTTCTGCAATGTAAAGACTAACCAACTGCTTCTGTGGGGGGGGGGGGGACTCGAGATTAGGGGGGAAATTGTTCTGAATAAATAAATAATATAAAATAAAACTTTCTTGTTTCTACATTACTTATATTTATTTCTATCTCTCCCTCTAGAAAATTAGCTTCTTATAATGATACATTTTTAAAATAGGAAGAGAGGGGAAAACTTCATAAAACCAACCAATTTATCAAGAAAGACTGATGCTATATGCAGTTTCCTATCCTCATGTTCCCCACACTGGGCTTGGAGTCAAGAAGATGAGTTCAAATCTGATCCCCACCTGTGTGACCTTGGACTAGTCAATTAACTTCTATTTGCCTCAGTTTCCTCAAAATGGGGACAATGACAGTACTTATCTCCCAGGCTTGTGGAGGGAACAAATGAGTTCTTCATATGGAGGAATTGCCAGCTCCAGACCCCAAAACTCCCTGTCTCGTGAAATCATTTGGAGAAGAGGACTCTGTAAATCTTACCATGCTGTAGAAATGCGAATTATATTGCCGCCTCCCCCAGCCCCCATCATTGTGAACCAGTGGTGGACCCTCTCTCTGTCGCCTTTTTCAGGCAGCAAGGCCATGCCTAGGCACTCCCTCCTCCATACTCTTAATCAGCAAGGCCAGGAGGGTAAAGAGAGATGGGGGATAAGAGTTATACTAGCTTGTATTTATGCAGAGCTCCCACTGTGTGTCAGTAACTATGCCAAGTAGTTTACAATGATTATCTCATTTAATTCTCACAACAACCTTGGGAAATAGGTCTTTTTTAAAAAAACTCTTTTTTACAAATGAGGAGAAATCGAGGCAAAGAGGCTAAATGACTTGCCCAGGGTCCTCCAACTGGAGGCTGAATTTGAACTCTTTCTGGACCTAGACCCATTGCTCTATCTACTTACTATACCACATACTTGCTTGGGAAAGTGACAGCTAAAGCAAGGTCAGATCTCTTTGAGTTTGGTCAAGTAAAGGGGACATAAGGGAAGGAGAGCAGTGGAGAAGAGGCTCTCTTAAAGTTTTCCCAATCCCTTGGGAGAACTGCTAACAGAGTTGGCATAAGCGCCACTTGATGGATTATTTCTCCTAGTTAATCATTCATAGGCACTGATTCATGGAAAGAAGGTCCAGTCACATTTCTGCCTGGCCTCACATAATTAGAGGTGGGAAGTTCCTGTTTGGGGTGTTCCATACATACCATGATGCTTGACTGACAGGCCTGAAAGGCAGAAATGCTGAGCTCCAGCACCAGTTCCCACAGACATTCATGGGAAGGGAAGCTGGCTAGGCATTTAACCTTTGTCCTTCTTCCACCTGTGACTTCACTGGAGTGTTGTAGGGATCAGGGTCTTGGTGCCACTGACCACTGTAGAAGGGATCTACCTTGGAAACTGGTGGCTTCACTCAGAAACCATCTGGGGTCTCTTTCCCACAAAGTCCCAAGCTACCAGTGTCCTTATTCCTTACCCTTCTAAGCCTTCTGGGAACCCATATGCTCACCTCTGGGGTCACAGACTTGAAATAAGCAAATTATGCTTTTACATGTCTGAAAGACATTATACTTTGTCTATCAACTTGACTCATAGATATGATAGGATTCGCTCCACAATAAAAGATTCAGTGCATCAATAGATATTTATGATGAACCTACCTCGCAGTGGGAAAAGTGCTAGCCCTAAAGTCAGAGGAATCTGAGTTCAAATCAGACAATTACTGTGTGACCTTGGACAAGTCATTTAACCCAGATCGTCTCCAAAGTTATCTGCAGTCATCCTGGTTCATATCTGGCCACTGGATCCAGATGACTCTAAAGGAGAGAGCGAGGCTGCTGACCTAGCACAGCACCCCCCCCCCCAGTCAAACCCTCATTCAATTCATGTGCCTGTCATGGCATCACCTCTCTGATGTCCTGGTTTTCTTCAGGAATGAAGAACAAACATCATCAGGAAATACAAAGAAAAAACAGAGCAGTTTCTGCCTTCAAGGAGATCACATATTGCTGGGAGTAGGGAAGAGGAAGGAGATATATACTCAGGTAAGGAAACATAAAGAATATACAAAGTAATATAGAGTAATTAATAAGAGGAAGTAAGCAATGACAACCTATGGGAAATAGGAAAAGACCCATGTAAGAGGTGACTCGAGCTAGGTTTTTAAGGGAGCAAGGTGTCCTAAAAGCCAGAGATGAAAACATCACAAATATGGGGGGATTCACCTTTGCAAGGGTGCACCTAGTAAAAATGTTGTATGCAGAGTACAGCTAGTAGGTCACTTGCCTAAAATGGAAAACATGTAAAGGTTAATAAGATGAAATAAGAATAAGAAGGTAGGTGAAAGACAAATAGCAAGGACTTTAGATTGGTTTTAACTTCAGCGGAGGATAGGATTATAGAATTTTGTAACTAGTATGAATCTCCAAGGTCATGTTGTATGAGTCCTACTGGAAACCAAAACCCTTGCTAAAGCATCCCTTTAAATGTCAGGGGGAAAAAAGATGTTTTGAATGTGGAATATTCAAATAGATAATGTAGAAAATTAGGTCTAGATTTTTCCTTGGAGATGTCTACAAATAAGAAGGCCTATTGGGAATCATAGATTCATTTTACAGATAAGAAAACTGAAGTCCAGAGAGGGTAACTTACCCAAAGCTACACAGTCAATAATTGGCAGAATTGCCACTAGAATCTGAGGGTTCAAAATGCCACCTATTCTGGTCTGACATCCAGTGAGTCTGTTGGTTAGAGGATTTCAGTTCAATTGGGTGTCAATTATTTTCCCCTCTTGCACCCAGGTAGAATCATTAAAAATGCAGGGTTGGATGGGATCCCAGAGGTCAAATCAACAAGTCCAAAGCATTTGTTAAGCTCTTACTCATCTAGTCCACCACACGCCCAAAACAAGAATTCTCCTCTGTGGCATTCTGGTCAAGTGGTTATCTGACCTTTTGTGGTTTCTTTTGCCAATTTCCTACTCAAGGATCTTCACTGACTCCTTGATAACTTGCTATTATCCCTCTGAAGCATCAAAGCAACTATATTTGGGATGAATTTTCAAACACTAAAAATTCTTCTTTGATCACCGTCCAACCCCTGTAGACTCAGTCATTTTTTTCTTCCTCCACTTCCTCCTCTTCTCTTCTCCTTTGCCTCCTCCTCCCTCTGCTTTCTTCTTCCTCCCCCACCAGCATCATTTCGTCTTCCTCCTTTTCTCCTCGTCCTCCTCCTCTTCATCATCATCCTATCATCTTCCACTTCAATACAATATTGCACATAATACATTAACCAGAGTTGACAAGATTTTGAGCCATAGTCTTTAATTTTTCATCAAGAAACCACACTTTTCTCACATTAGATATTCAATGATATTAAAATGTATTAAAATGAAAGGAGGTATATATTTACAAAATGCTTTGCAAATCTTAAAACACTTTATAAATGCTGATGTATTAGTATCTTTGAAAAAAATCTACTTTTCCAAGTTTGGCTATGATAATAAACCATAGTCTTTCAATTGGATTTAAATAAAGTAAATTCCAAAGCCATTGAAGTCTATTTATCTCCACTGTTGGATAAATTTCTTAATCTTTTATGGTGAAAGTTATGCTGAAGTGGTGAAAAGTTATGTTGAAATATTCTACCACCATTGAATAATTTCAGTACAATTAAGGTACTTAGATTTTTATATAATTTTTGTAAACATTGAATGAAAAAGTATGATTTTGCTCAGCAAAAATTACTATTTTCTGATCTTCAGCATATCTTGCCCATAACAAACATTTTTCTTTTTTGGCAATGACAATGTTCTATACCACTTGTTGCTGGTTTTTACTGGTCATCTTGCAATTCTTCCAACTTCAAAAATTCTTATCCAGCCACCATGTCCCCCTGAAGGTATTTATGCTTTTCCCCCCCTAAAAATTAGTCAGTTTTACAGCAAATGTTTGTCAATTCTGAGTATTATCTTTTGTTTTCTATTGCACTTTGATCGTGTTTCATTTTGGGCTTGAACAGTCCTTGAAATGTTTGACTTTCATTTATATGAACTGATGCTGAGCGAGAGGAACAGAACCAGAAAACACTGTACACCCTCACAGCAACATGGGGGTGATGATCAACCTTAATGGACTTGCTCATCCCTTCAGTGCAACAACCTGGAACAATTATGAGCTATCTGCAATGGAGAATACCATCTGCATCCAGAGAAAGAATTATGGACTTTGAACAAAGACCAAAGACTATTACCATCAAATTAGGGGGGAAATCATTATATTATTATGTAATTTTACTATCTCATACTTTATGTTTCTTCCTTAAGGATATGATTTCTCTCTCATCATATTTAACTGAGACCAATGTATAACATGGAACCAATGTAAACACTAACAGAATGCCTTCTGTGGGGAGTGGGGGAGGGAAGCAAGAATGGGGAAAAATTGCGAAAGAAAATAAATAAACTCTTTCTTTAAAAAAAGAAATGTTTGACTTTCTAACAGTCACTTCAATATCTAACAGTCACACACTCTTTTAGTGTGCTCTTTAAGAGTTGAAACTTTTGCCTGTTTTCTTGGAAAGTTATCCACTATTAAAAAAAACCACAGAATTAAAAATATAACAAAATATAACAGTCAGATGTGTGTGTCATGAAATCTAGCTCTCAAATGATGGAGAAGGAGCCATAGGTGGTTTTGTAACTCTGACTATAACCAGATGTTATAAGCCAGTTTAGGGTCAGTAGCAACTATTAGCACAACCATTACTGTCACAAAATGAAACCATATAATCATTATTGAGTGTCCCAAGAAATTTACACACCATTATAGTTATCTATGTTTATGTCTTTTCCCTCTCCTTAGACTGTGAGATTCATGAGAGCAAGGATCACACTCAATACAAAGTCTTTTGTTTAGCATTTAAAGCTTTTCACATTCTGGCTCCAATCTGCCTTTCCAGTCTTATAATTGAATGCATGCTAGGATCCAGTGTTCCTCATACATCATCTTCTATCGCCTTTCCCTCACTCAATGTGTCCGGCATGTCTAGAAGATACTATTTCCTCCTCTCCATTTGTTAGAGTCCCTAGTCTTCTTCAGAACACAGTTCAAATGCTACTTCATACATTAGACTTCCTGATCCTCCAAGAACTAATACCCCCAATTATATTGGATTTATTTTGAATATAGTTATGGAAATATATGTTGCCTCCATTATAGAATGTAATTTTCTGGAGGTTAAGGACTATTTCATTTTTGCCTTGATATTACTGGGGCTCTTGCAGCAATTAAGTAGTTCTTATAATTAGACACAGGATGTGTTTAATAAAGATCAATTGAGAGTATTTAAATCTTGTATTTCCCCAATCTGGCATAGACTTCAAGTAATGTAAAAGGAAGGAAGGAAACAGCAACTACTTTATTCTAGGCAATGTATTAAACCCTTTATAAATATAACCTCATTTGTTTTTCAGAACAACTCTGGATGGTAGGTGCAAGGTAGACAGAGATTAACTGCGTGGTTCAGGTCACACAGCTTAGTAAATGTTTGAACTCAGGTCTTCTTGACTCCTGGCCAGTGGTCTAACTACAGCTCCACCTAGTCACCTAATGGAGCTCCTACTGAAGAAACCATCACGAGCTTTCATGTGGAAAGGGGATCTGCAGCATGCCATTGAAATTTATTTTTTAATGACTCCAAACATTTCCCCCTCAATTACATGAAAAGAAAGCTTTCAACATTCATCCTTCTGCAAACTTTTGAGTTCCACATTTTTCTACCCCCCCTTCCTTCCCAACCCCCTCCTCATGGCAACAAACAATTTGCTATGGAAGTACTTGTACAATCATGTTTAACATAAACCCATCAATTTCAATTACCTTCTCTAGGTTTCATTCAGTGAATCCTTGCAAGATTC
This sequence comes from Macrotis lagotis, assembly GCF_037893015.1. Lineage (NCBI taxonomy): Eukaryota > Metazoa > Chordata > Mammalia > Peramelemorphia > Peramelidae > Macrotis > Macrotis lagotis. Next base: position 242,370,357 of record NC_133660.1, read on the forward strand.
CAGAACTGGAAAAGTCTAATCTTCCCTAAGAATTCAGTCTCACTCCTTGTTTTGGTTGTTTACTCTTTTCCATTCTATGTGAGGTGTATTGGAATCTCAAGACCTAGTGAATTCGAAGGTCATCCGGGGATACTCCAGCATCACAAGTGTTCCAGGGACCTGTTTCCTTGCCTGGAACCTGTTGAAGTCATATGCCTAAGGAACAAAGAGGGACCTTCTGGCCCCAGGAGAGTCATGGCCTAGGAAAGGATTCATCCTACAACACTGTTATCTTTGGATATGAACTTGGTGAGGAAAATGCTACAGAGAAACTGAGGCAAGTTTTCAATTGTCTCCTCCAAAGATGGGTTGCCCTGGAAGTACTGAGGGAAATGTTAGTATATTCATTCTTTTTCTTTTTCTTGCAGAGCAATGTGGTTAAGTGACTTGTCCAAGAACACACAGTTAAGTATTAAGTGTCTGGGGCCACATTTGAACTCAGGTCCTCCTGACTCTAGGGCTGGTGCTCTATCCACCCCCTGTGCATTCATTCTTGCTATATCTTTGAAATAAATATCCCTTTTAAAAAGCTAATTGATAATGAGATTTGACGCTAGTAACTTCTCCCCATCACTGAGACAATGTTAGAGAAAAGATCCACCCACTCCACAGGGTAACCTCATACCCTGAGGGGAGATGTAGGGAATCTGGTCCCAAGAGTGTCCGCAGAGATGCAAACTGATTATATACCCTAAATCCGACATAGAATGGTCTGAAAACCTTTATATGTTTCATTGGTCATTTATCAAACCACAACCTATGTTATGAGCTTTTTATGTAAGTCATATTAATTAAGTTGGCGGGAACCCCTTACGTACAGAGATTTTATTGGAGCGTTGTTTATATTAGCTAGCATAAGACCTTGCACAAAGTTAGCCATTTAGAAAAGATTTGCAGCTTTCGCTTTTCCTACTGCAGTCATTAATTTGCAACAACTAACTTTGGCCCTGCAGGCAAACCAATGAATACTTTCTGGAGGTGACTTCCCTCCTTGGGATGCTGATACTGAGAAAGGAAACTTCGATATCCATCTCAGAAAAGCAAATCACCCAAAACAACGTTGATAATGGCTTGCTTGAATAAAAGTTGGAAATTGGTGGTGGTGGGACATGTTTGTAATCCTTAGAAAGAGAGGAAGATTAAGGCTTGGGGATCACTTGAGTTAGAAATAGTAAAGCTGCAATAGAGATAATTGGCTGCCGCTCTATGTTTATGTGGGCCTCTGGGAAGAGAGGGCCAACAGTTTGCCCAAGGATGAATGAACCAGTCCAGGTCAGAAAAACAGAGCAGTTTAAAGCTTTTATAGCATTGAATCGGGTCATTATGGACATTAGGAAACTCCTTAATAATGGCCATCCTCTCTACAAAGTGACCCATAGTCATGTAAGCTGGAAAATGATAATGGAGGCAATGGAGGTAAGCAGGTGGCCTATGGTACCCAAGCCAGTGTTTGGAGCAGTAGAGCTAGAGGGACATATTAGAATACCTCTACTCAACTGCCCCAAATTGGCAGGATGACGGCCGAGATAGCAAAGAGGCCAGAGGACACTAGTGATATGGATAAAATTTGCACAGTCTGTATAAAGAAAATGGGAAATGAAAGAGCCATGCTGATCAGAGCAAAAATGCCACGGAAGACTGTTCATCCTGATGGATGGTCTGAGAATCCGAATTGGTCCTTAATGAAGGGCAGAAGCTGGTGGGCAGCAGGGGGGGGGGTGTCAACTTCCCCTGGGCAATCGTGCAACCAATGGATGGGAGGTGAAGAGTGCTAAGGGAAGTGGGTCATAATGTAATACTGAAGTCTAGCAGATAGGCTTACTGACTTAGAGGCCAGATACTGAAGCACCTGCTGAGCTCAGTATAGCACAGCCCACAACTGAGGAACAAGCTGATGGAAACTGCATGGGGGACACATGAGCATCAGTTTGGGTCTTAGTTGCATTGGCCTTCAGCTGAATCAAGTAAGTCACACAGGGTGTCAGGGGTTTCCTCTGAAGTCCTATTGTTTTTAGGAAGATAAAATTCAGGGATGCTTTTGGCCTGTATGGCCCAATCACACCCGTGAGGCAGGCTCTTGTCTGTACTATTTTAGCTGTCCAGAGACTCAGGATAAGCTATCAGCAAGGAAGAACAAGGGTTAAGGAGAGATACCCTCTGAGGGGAGGGGGCAAAGCTCCCACCCACTCCCCTTTGGCAAACCTTGGCAATCATTCAATCACTCTTATCAGCAAGGATTTATTAAGTATCTGATGTGCTGGCGATATAAAGACAAAAGTGAAAACATACCTGCCCTCAAGGAGCTTCCAGTCTGTTGTGGGAGATGACATACACATAGACATGAAAAGAAAGCTTTCAACATTCATCCTTCTGCAAACTTTTGAGTTCCACATTTTTCTCCCCCTCTTCCTTCCCAACCCCCTCCTTGTGGCAACAAACAATCTACTATGGTTAGTACTTGTACTGTGAGGTATTGTTGAAGGGAGGGAAAGGAGGAAGTACTGGAAGCTGGGGGACCCAGGAAGGCCTTATTAGGAAGGAGATGACATCTCAGCTGAGTTTTGAAGGAGACTAGAAATTCTGAGCAATAAAGGTGAAGAGGGACTTCATTCTATTTTGTAGATGGAAAGTGGTATATCATATGCGAGGGAGAGTGAGCCATTTTGACAGGAGAAAGGGGAGGGGTCACTTATAATGTCTTTCATTCTTCAAGAAGACCATGACATCAAGTGATGCCATGCCAAGCAAGTGCATTGGATTTGAGTGAGAGGCGGACTGTGCTAAATCACCAGCCTCACTTTCTCCTCTAGAGTCATCTGGATACAGCGGCCAGATATGAATCAGGAGATTGGAGATGGCCCTGGATGTGAAGTAATCAGGATTAAGTGACTTGCCCAAGGTCACACAGCTAATAAATATCTGAGGCTGGATTCGAATTCCTGTAGTCCTGATTCCAAGGCCAGTGCACCACCTGGCTGCCCTCTGATGTCTGGAAAAGAA